>NC_090223.1:70402005-70741175 GCF_024489055.1 Chanodichthys erythropterus | reverse complement strand
CAAAGTTTCCAGACACTTCTCAAGGCCTCGCAGGTGCAAGCTGTCTGGCTTTTGTGTCCTTGAACTCCAGTAAACTCAGCCAAGATTGCTGATGTCCTCATAAGGTTCTAGGAGTAGAACCACAGTTCTCTGTGTCCTTGAGCACACACACATAGAACCACACACACTTCTGTGTGCTGCAGTCCAGTTCTGCCCCTCCTTCTCATGGACAGGCACACACATATCTAACAATAACTGTACATCTCTGGCCATACAGTATAATGCATTTCTTAGAAACAAACCAATATAAATAACAATAATATTGTAAGCAATGCCTAATATTTAATACACTGGCCAAATGTGTAGCAACAGACATCCAAAATCTTAACAAGGAGGCAGGGTAATTGCATTTTCTTGATATAACACAACACCCCCTTCATGCAATTATCCTGACTCATTATTTAACACGTTGTTCACTTCAAATTTTTACAGTAACATGTACATTTGTTTATAATTCGTAAACATATTAGTTAGTAACACATTCAGGTAACATTCCACCCAGTTTTCTGGTTCCCATAATTTTAATAATCAATTATATTTCTGTACAGTATCATTTAACGGTAAAACTTTGTGCTCTGCTTGATTTTCAAGTATAAGCCAAATTTGGATCCTACAGAGAATCCATTAATTACTTTGAGCACCCTTCAGGTCCTCCCAAAGGAAGGTGCGGCTCCTCCCCTGGCTTATACAGTTTGCAGAAGCCAAAGGGGATCTGAGCTTCCAGGTCATGTACCCTGGAAACTCGGGCCGACTGCATTCCCTTGGATCTTTTGGGCACAAAATTAGTATCTGGGGTGTTTCTTGCTCCAGCTACAAATTAAAATACCCCATACAGGTGCTGGTCATATAATTAGAATATCATCAAAAAGTTGATTTATTTCACTAATTCCATTCAAAAAGTGAAACTTGTATATTATATTCATTCATTACACACAGACTGATATATTTCAAATGTTTATTTCTTTTAATTTTGATAATTATAACTGACAATGTGCTCCCGAACTCAAAACTACTTAAAAGGGCAATCTTGCACACACACATACAGTGTGATTTTTTTATTTATTTTTTTTACATATTTGTCTCACTTAAATTTGTTTGATGATCTGAAACATTAAAGTATTAATCAAAGATAGCACAATGTAACCCTCTACACGATATAGTAACAGGGTAACAGGTAATTAGTTATCCTCAATAGTATTTGGACCAGTAACAGAAGATACTAGATCTTTAAGAGCCAGTGGTTTGACATCAATAAAGACAGAAACAATAATTTGCGTTATTGCGATCACTCTTTGTTTAACAACTGGAACAATAACAAACAGTAACAATTTAGTTCAGAGAATGTACATAAAGAAATAAGAAAATAATAAAGCCGGCATAAGTTTCCCTTAAAACAAAATAAATAAAACCCAGTTCCAAAAATAGTCTTATTGCTCGTTGGGGCCCTTTTTTTCTTTGGTTGAATCAGTGTCGTGACAGTATCAGTATGCCAGTGCTCGTGGATCCTACCATACAATCCGTGAAGGAGGGAAAGTGAGACTGCGCATAGACTTATGCTCGTGGGTCCGTGGCTCGCCACCCAACGTACGCTGGGAATCTTTCAGGGGTTCAGGGTACGAACATCCAATCCCAATTCAACCGGAAGGCTTCAACTCCAGGTCGAGCGTGACTCCCGATCCATGTGCGTCACTGGAATGAGTCTGGCAAAAAAAACCTGACCTATGGGTTGGCCAGAGGAAATCCAAAAGCTCATTACATTCATATTCTGTCTATCTCATGAATTATCACCAGTCAATAACATTTCACTTTATATCAACTGGTTCAAATCATGTTCTCAAGGAGGTTCAGTCGCACGACAATAATATATCATGTATCAAAAACCAAAATGTTTATAGTAGTGAACTATAAATATATCCTAAAGCGCTTTACATCCCTGTTCATTCATTTTAACAAAACCAATTTCAAGTATTCATGGTTATTGCTATTCAAGTTAGTAACGGCTCACAATACAATTACAATACAAATAAGAGCTACAATTTGTGCAAAACAAATAATGCAAGAACATTCATAGAAATCTAGGAGGTACTAGTAGGGCTAAGCGTGCTTTATCATCCCTCCCTGCACCGGTAACATTGAGGAAATGCACTAAAAATTTGACCTCTTAAATCACTGACAAGGAATTCACATACATATACTTTAACACTTCTCTTTCCTTTTACACACATAACAAACATATTGATATAGAAAACAGCATCTTTTGCAAACCCAACTGAAAATAAATCCATTTTTGCAAGGATAAGAGTGTATATAGCACTGAACACTCAAGCTAGCAGGTAGCTAGGCTCACATTAGCAGCATTAACATCGTGATACAGCATTGAGTAGCTATTACAGCCGTTAACAGCCTTTCTAAACGGCAGCTTATCAACTGTTACCATTTCCAGCATAATTAGTTCCTTTACAGGTAACCTAACAGGTCTCAGAGTTTTTTCCTCACTCACCGTTGAGTCAATGAGTGGGTCTCTCTAAATTGGCTGTCTGATCAGCGGCAGCCGTCTGCCGATCGCGCTCTCTATAAAGTGTAAACATGACAACATAGCCGTCATCATATGTTTAACATCCTCATTAATTAATGAAATCCCGTTGGAGGGGATATTTATGTTTCTTACCCTATGGATGGCAATTTATTCAGAATTCAGCTAGGCAACGAACAGCCATGCAGTCTTTCAGTCAGGAAGTAGCTAACAGGAAGTCAAGGCGGAGCTCGATTGCCTGAAGCTTTGGAGCTCAGTGATTGGTCAGCTCCTCACAAAAAGGAGCATGGGAATTGTAGTGCGAACAATCTTTCCAGGGGGGAAATCGCTCTTTTTCTATTTTTTTTTATGCATTTGATCACTTATTGTAGATGACGTTTTTTTCCTCTTTTTTCTCCAATACATAGAAAATGTACTTTGATCAATTAACTTAAAACATTTATCTCCAGACTCGATTAACTTTAAGAAAGGGATTATTATGCCAAGACTTCGTTTTAAGACCTGGTTACAACAAGTAAACACAACATGTAGTATTTAAATGAAGGTTTTTATTATGAAGTGAAAACGAAATCCAAACCCACATGGCCCTGTGTGAAAAATTGCTTGCCCCCTAAACCTAATAACTAGTTGGGTCACCCTTAGCAGCAACAACTGCAATCAAGCATTTGTGATAACTGTGATAACTCATCTTTGCAGAATCATTTTAATTCAGACACATTGGAGTGTTTTCGAGCATGAACCGCCTTTTTAAGGTCAATAGGATTGAGGTCGGAACTTTGACTAGGCCACACCAAAGTCTTCATTTTGTTTTTCTTCAGCCATTCAGAGGTGGACTTGCTGTGTCTTTTGGAAGAATCCTGCTGCAGAACCCAAGTTCGCTTCAGCTTGAGGTCACGAACAGATGGTTGGATTTTGTCCTTCAGGATGTTTTGGTAGACAGCAGAATTCATAATTCCATTTATCACAGCAAGTCTTCCAGGTCCTGAAGCAGCAAAACAGCCACAGACCATCACACTACCACCACCATATTTTACTGTTGGTATGATGTTCTTTTTCTGAAATGCTGTGTTACTTTTACACCAGACGTCATGGGATACACACCTTCCAAAAAGTTCAACTTTTGTCTTGTCAGTCCACAGAGTACTTTCCCAAAAGTCTTGGAGATCATCAAGATGTTTTCTGGTAAAACTGAGACGAGCCTTTATGTTCTTTTTTGCTCTGCAGTTTTCATCTTGGAACTCTTTTTGCCCAGTCTCTTTCTTATGATGGAGTCATGAACTGACCTTAACTGAGGCAAGTGAGGCCTGCAGTTATTTGGATGTTGTTGTGGGGTGTTTTTTGACCTCTTGGATGAGTCCTCACTGCACTCTTGGGGTAATTTTGGTCGGCCGGCCGGCCACTCCTGGGAAGGTTCATCACTGTTCCATGTTTTTGCCATTTGTGGATAATGGCTCTTACTGTGGTTTGCTGGAGTCCCAAAGCTTTAGAAATGGCTTTATAACCTTTTCTAGACGAATAGATCTCAGTTACTTTCTTTCTCATTTGTTCCTGAATTTCTTTGGATTTCAACATGATGTGTAGCTTTTGAGGATCTTTTGGTCTACTTCACTTTGTCAGGCAGGTCCTATTTAAGTGATTTCTTGATTGTGAACAGGTGTGGCAGTAATCAGGCCTGGGTGTGACAAACTGAACTCAGGTGTGATAAACCACAGTTAAGTTTTAACAGTGGGTAGCATTAATTCAAACAGTTTTAGGAGGGAAAAGAACAAACTTTATTTGTGTAGTCTGATTTATTTAGGCAGAGTGTTACAGTCTTCATTGCATGTATAGTTATTACCAAACAAACTATAAAACACAGTTCTTCCTCTTTTTGTTTCCAATATTAAACCTTTGTGGCAATATGTGCATATAGTCTGCAAATATAAAACACACCCCGGACTCTTTTTGTTAAATGTCAGTTTTAATGGTCAATAATTGCCAAATACCCATTATAAAAGTATAAGCAAAAGGTATAAGAAGCTACAATAAAAAATAAAGCAAATGATTCGGTCAAACATACAAAGTCAGCACTCGAGTAGGCTACAACAGCAAACTATAACTATAAGTTATGAGATTTCACTTTTAGTTCAACAAATTATAGATTTATGAGACCAAAGATCACTCATTAGATTTACAAAAGATGAATTATATTATGTTAAAGCATTACAGAGACATCAGAGCCAGTGGCATACATCAGAAGGATTAGCTGATGTTAGGCTGTTCTCGGCGGGGTGCCAGAAAACACTTAATACTACATATCATGACATAATAACTGTAGTATATTTGAATTACACAGGTTTTCTGCTTTACTATTAGCACTTACTGGTTAGTGTGCAATGCATTCTGGGATAGCTGGCTGTCTCAAGTCCGCACAAGTCCCCTCTCGATGCATCCTCGATAAAAGGAGCGGATCAAGAACACATCCAGGGATTTGAACTGTTCTTGGCTAGATGTGAACTTTGAATCGGAACAGTACTTGGGCAGAGACTGATGACGTTTCACACAAGTATAGACAAGAACGCATATCAATAAACGGCTAACTATGAATGAATGAATGAATGAATGAATGAGGCATTTCAAGGTCTCTCCTCATCCACAACCTGGATAATTCAACAGCAGCCACAGAGCAACAGCGCCAACTATAGGTAAAGAGGAGAGATTTGTCTACTTTTCACAGAAGAGGCATTGTTGTTCAGCACATAAGATGAACTACTTATCATGATTTCAGGCCTTAGTGATGTGGCCCTTCACAGCATGGATCTTCATATGTATCTTCTCTCCAGTGTGGATCCTCTCATGTGTTTTCAGATGTGATGAATCACTGCATCTCTTGTTACACTGTGAACACTTATAAGATTTTTCTCCAGTGTGGATCCTCTCATGTGTTTTCAGATCTGTTGACTGACTGAATCTCTTGTCACAGTGAGGACTAGGGGTGCAACGGTTCTCTGTAAAAAATTGAACCGTACCGTTCTCCAATTACGGTATGGCACGCACTTGCACCACGGTCCATCTCGAATGACGACACATCTATAGGCTAATATGGTTTCTTGAAATAGCAATGTGGAAAACAGAGTTCAGATAATGTATGTTTCAGTCGATGGATGTGCATTCCAGCATCTAAAAATGTTACAATAATCAGAAAGCGTGGGCAAAACAGTCACTCTTTGTAAACTTTGTTCAATGCGAGTGCCGTATTCTCTAATGTCCAGTCATTTACGCCGTCATCACCTGGGTGTTGATAGCGCGCAAGCACACTTTACTATCTGTGTTTAAACTAAACTCATTTAAGCCTTGCTAATTTAAACATTCAGGAGCAAGATGCGAAAGAGAACTCGCGCGCTGTGATGAGATTTGTGTGTGCGCTCATCCGAAGCGTAAATACTGAGTTCTCTTTCAAGTCTTGCGCTTCAGCAGATAAAATTATATCAACATCCCCGTCTTGGCGAGTATCCTAGCAAACATAGCCGGTTATGTCTTAAGTGAACGTATAATAGTCGAGAAAGACATTGTATGTGTAACAGTACTGAATCGTGCATGTCTTAAAGGGGGAAAAAAAACTATTCCTGCTGCCTGTTTTTAATGTTAAATCCAACAACAAATCACTCACTGCTCTTCACTGAATAGCTTTTGTAACTAAAAAATGGTTAATAATTAATTTATTAACCAGTGATGATAATATGCAGAGTTATTTTATATTTGATTACTTTATCCATTTTCTGTACATGAAAACTACTGTTAGATACCTGAAAAACCTGAAAAGTAGTGTTTATTTATTTGAATATTTGCTGTGTTGTATTTATTTGTGATGTTGCTTGTATTATTATTATTTGTTCTTATTTTCTTTATTTTTATTTGACAGTAGTCATATTTTCCCTGAACATTGCACATACTGAAACCGTGACCCTAAAACCGTGATACGTACCGAACCGTGAGCAATTTGAACCGTTGCACCCCTACTGAGAACACTTGTAAAGTTTTTCTCCAGTATGGATCTTCATGTGTATCTTCAGTTGACTTTTAAAAGTGAAACTCTTTCCACACTGATCACACGTGTGCGGCTTTTCTCTGCTGTGGATCCTCTCGTGTGTTTTCAGAGATGATGATTGATTGAATCTCTTGTCACACTGTGAACACTTGAAAGGTTTTTCTCCAGTGTGGATCCTCTCATGTGTTTTCAGATATGATGACACACTGAATTTCTTGTCACAGTGTGAACACTTGAAAGGTTTTTCTCCAGTGTGAATCCTCTGGTGCACTTTTAAATCACTCCCTGTAGTAAAAGTCTTCTCACACTCAAAGCACATGTACTCTCTCACACCAGTGTGTATTTTCTGATGTCTATGTAAATTTTTCAGCAGTGAAAAACTCTTTCCACACACAGAACATGAATGTGGCTTCACCTTTGTATGAACTGTCAGGTGTTTCTTTAAGGTTGATTCCCCAAGAAATGTTTTGTCACACTGATCACATGTAAACGGTCTCTCTCCGGTGTGGATCCTCATGTGTTCTTTAAGGTGTGATGATCGCGTTAAACTCTTCCCACATTGATCACATGTGTGTGGCTTCTCTCCAGTGTGAACTCTCATGTGTTCCTTAAGATGTCCTTTTTGTGTGAAGCTCCTCCCACACTGATCACATGTGAACGGCTTCTCTCCTGTATGAACTCTCATGTGAATCTTAAGATGTTGTTTGGTTGAGAAACTCTTTCCACATTGAGTGCAGGTGAAAGATTTCTTGGCCCTTTTCTTTAGAAATGTCTTTAGTTCTTCACTCTCCTTGCTTTCTTCCATCAGGTCTGAAATGAGAGAGAAAAAGTCATTTAATTTTCATTACATCAAAATAATCGAGAGAGAAATATTAAGTTAAAGGTCATAAAATCGAGACTTGCTGTGATAGACAACTGCTTTAAAATATTCAGATCATTTTGATGCAGAGTCCAGAATGAGTCAAGTATAACATTTTATTTTGCACAGATAAATGAGGAGAAAAGTTTGGTCAAGGCGTGTCCTGAGGACTTTCTCTTTCTCCCCAGGGGGTTTTATTGTTTTATTGCAGGGTGTTTTATCTCAGCTTTTGTTTTAGCAGGAAAATCAAGTCTTACACAATTTTATATTTAAAACATTAGAGAATGCATCTGTAGTGAAAACTATTAAATATATTTGATCAAAGACAAAATTATCAATTTTCAATTCACACTTATTTGTATAGCGCTTTTTCACAATACACCGTTTCAAAGCAGCTTTACAGGAAATTCATATCAACATTATAATTTAGAATGATTTGTTATCAGAGGAGACTTTCTCCGAATGATTTAATGTGATATTAACAGCCATATTTTGACATCAACATTTAGATTGATATTTAATTTTCCTAAAACTGTGTGTAGTGATGTTTGTGACGTGTCCGAAACGTCACCATCATTGAATACGTGGCCAATTAGGTACCGCTCCACTTTTGTATATAAGTTCGTTGTTCATGCCCCCTGGATTGCGTCTTGGTCGAAAGCCCGCCCCTCTTTGTTTCCTTTCACTGTTGTGGATCGCAGAGGTACGTGTTTTTAGCAATGTAGCTTTGTTGTTGGATTCGAATGCTATGCCGTGATATCATGCAATCTTTATTTTAGTGTGACGTTGGTCCGCCAAGGCTGTACTGCTTACCCCCAGGTAAGTTTTTTTTTCATGTGGTACAGTCGCGGTGTTGTGGGAAGTTTTGTTTGAGTTACCTACAGTTATGCGTTTTAGCGCTGTGTGTTTACAGGGTGCCCACCTGTGCGTTAGGGCAGCACAATAGCCAGGTTGGAGCGCCAGCTGTTGATCGACCTAACTAAAGGAGCTACCATATGACTTTATGAGTGTGTGTGTGTGTGTGTGTATGGTTGTGAGTGTCACGTCGTCTAATAAGGTGAGTAACTTGTTCCTCTCTTGCAAATTATTGTATGCTTTAAGCTGAGTGTAATAAACATTTGTGTTTAGGGTCCTCGTTAAGGCATTGCATCACGCTTCCTCTCTTGCGCGCTCTCTCTCTCTCTCTCCAACCCATGCTCTGGACCGCGCTGCTGCTTTGGGTCATTGACACCTCTGGTCCAGCGGTTAAGTGGGCTAGATATTTGTTTTCTTTGTTTTCTCTTTTGTGGTTATTTTTGGTTTGGCTTGTTTGTTCTTTTTGTATTTTATTTATTTATTTTCTTTTTTTGTATTACTGTCACCAACTCTCAGTTTGTGATTTTGACTGTGTGATAACAGTCATTATTTATTGGAGGGAGTTACCGCTATGCGGTATTCATGATCTCGAGCAATCTTGAGCCGTGATCAGTTCTGAGTTTGTGATCTTTGTCGTGACAGTATACGTTGTTTTCTGTCTGTAATATTTGTATTTTTATTTGTACCCTTATATTGTTTGAGTATTGTAAGTTGTTTTTTTTTTTGTGGTGTTTTATATTTTTCATATATTGATTTTGATTTTGCTTATGTTGGTTTGGTTTATTTTGTATAGTGATTTTGTTTTTTTTCTTTCTTCTTGTGTTTTCCAGGAGCTGAGTATTCCTTGGGAGCGGGCTGGTGCTGGGTTGCACAGGCTTCACTTCGACAAGGATTGTCACTTATTGCTGTGTCACTATTTTTGGTCATTATTTGCAGTGAATTTTGTGGATGTGATTCTGATTGGCGGGATTTCTTTTGTGCACTGAGTGCACCATACTAGCCCGCTTCTCATAAAAGGAAGCCTCAGCCCCTACATCAAGTAATTTCATATTTTTCTTTTTTTTCTTTTTTTCTCATTCGACTAAGACCATCTAAATGCTGTGTTTGGGATTTTAAATTTTGTAAACCTTTTTAACTTTAATAAAGAAAAATAACTGTTTAAACGGGAACTCACGCCTCTTGCCTTTGCTAAGTGGAACGTATTTGCGTGTTCTTTTGGTTATTTCCCCGTTATTTCGGGGTGGCGTAGTCACTACTAAACAGCCACTTGCTACATGTGGCGTAGTCGGCAGGGTCCACAGAATATTTGGCAGAGGCGTGGGACCGTATATTTCTGTTTATTTGTAAGTAGTTGGGTTTGGTTTTCTTTTTTTGTAGGAACAAAGCAGCAGCGCGTGCTCTGGAGATTGCAGCTTCTGGTTCGACTTCTTCAGGTGCCGCTTATTGTGGTGCTGAGTACTGCAAAAATTAATTGGGTAAGTGTTCTAATAATGGAGGGAGAACTACAGGAACTTAAAGAGCTTGTGGCTCAACTTAGAGCTGACAATGAGAGATTGCGACAGGAGAGGGCATCTGAACCGCAAGGGGTTAGTGTGGCAGGACCTAGTACTTCTGCTGCGGCTACAGCCCCTATACTTCCATCACTGACTGGTACTAATACTCCAGTAACTGACAGGTTTGTATTTGTACCTAGAGATAGAAGGTGCCCAAAATTTAGTGGGAAGTCTGGGGTGGATATTAATGAATGGGTCGAAGAAGCTAAAGCATGTATGAGAACTCGTTATTTGTCACCTGCGGATCAAGCCTTCTTTCTTTTCGATCACTTAGAGGGGGAGGCACGAGAAGAGATACGATATCGTTCAGATGAGGAGCGTGGGGATCCCGAGAAAATTATTAGAGCACTGCGTGAGTTGTATGGATGTTCACTGTCATATGTAGCTTTGCAGGAGGCTTTCTTCTCCCGGAGGCAGCAAGAGGGGGAAACACTCTTGGAATTTTCCCTCGCCTTGATGAGTCTCCTGGAGAAGGTTAAGCAACAGTCGCCAAATGCCATGGTGAACACTGAAATTGTGTTACGTGATCAATTTGTTGAATACGTTAATGATAGTACTTTGAGACGGGAGCTTAAACAGCTGGTGCGCCGACAACCAAATTCCACTTTGTTAGAGGTACGGAGCGAAGCTCTTCGATGGGAGCAGGAAGGGATGCCGGGCGGTGCAAGGGCTCGAAGTTTATCTGTTCCATTGGCACATGGAATTCAGTATGGTGTTCATGGAGATTCAAGGGTGGGGGCTCGTAGCTCGCATCAAACATCTGAATTGGGTGAGTTGAGAGAAATGCTGAAAGTACAGCAAGAGCAGTTAAATCGCCTCACGCAAAGTTTCGCCCGATTGCAAGGTCCAGAAATGCGTAGTCGAGTTCCTCGTAATGGGTCTATAATTTGTAGGCGGTGTCAAAGGCCAGGTCATTTCGCTCGAGAGTGTGATGGGGAGCGGGTACCCCAGCGCACTTCGCATTCCGTCGTACCTTTTGCTGGGGGCGAGCAGTCTTCTACTCCTGCGCATTCGGAAAACTAGTGCCCACCGGGCTGCAGAGCCACAGCTCGGTTGGGGATTATATCGGCTCTGATTTGTCAAACGGTCCTGTTTCAGCGTCTCGCTTAATGTCATCTTGTCCTCATCTTGTTGCCTCTGTGGGTGGAGTGCCAGTGCCCTGTTTGGTTGACACAGGCTCCATGGTCTCCACGATTACAGAAAGCTGTTTTCTGCGGCATTTTGAACCTTGGGGTCAGGAGCGACTTAGGTCATGTCAATGGTTACAGCTTCGTGCCGCCAACGGTCTTTCCATTCCCTATCTTGGTTATATGGAGCTGGATATTGAGCTCTGTGGCCAAGTTATTTCAAATTGTGGGGTGCTTGTTGTCAAAGATCCTCCTGGTGGCTTGTGTGATCAGATTCCGGGGGTTCTCGGAATGAATGTTTTGAAACGATGCTACCAGGAGCTCTTTGGACAACATGGCCCCGCTCTTTTTGATCTGCCAGATGTGTCAAAAGCTCCGCATTTTGTATCTCAGGCTTTACAACATTGCTCTGATGTGAACACTATAACTAGCGTAAGTCGCGTTGGTAGGGTTCGGGTTCGGGGCCGTAGGCCTTGTCGCATTCCAGGGGGCATGCTCAAGTTTGTTCCTGCAA
Organism: Chanodichthys erythropterus; assembly: GCF_024489055.1. Lineage (NCBI taxonomy): Eukaryota > Metazoa > Chordata > Actinopteri > Cypriniformes > Xenocyprididae > Chanodichthys > Chanodichthys erythropterus. Next base: position 70,729,668 of record NC_090223.1, on the reverse strand, counting down.
CTTGCTCCAACGAATATTCTAGTGGAGTCGTACTTTTTGAGCCTCCTGAGGCTGGTTTGCCTGTTGGGTTGTTGTCCTCACCGGCAGTAGTTCAGGTTAACCAGGGGACGGCTTATATACCTGTGATTAATGTTGGTGTGACTGATGTCATGCTTTATCCTCGTTCCCCGATTGGCACATTGCGTAGTGTTTATGTGGTGAGTTTGCCCACAGGTGTGACCGAGGTCCAGCCAGTCGTGGCTGTTGTGGGTGCCCAGAATGCAGAAGTGGGACTTGCTGTACAGGAGCAGGTTGAAGCAGTGGATCTGTCGAGTCTGTTAGAAGGAGAACAGAGGCAGGTAAGGGCTTTACTCTATAAGTTTCAGTCAGTATTCTCTGCCCAGGAGGGTGACTTGGGTTGCACAAATTTAATTTCTCATGACATTCCTTTGGTAGATGAGACTCCTATTCGACAGCGTTTCCGGCGGATACCCCCTTCAGAGTATGAGGTAGTAAAGGCCCATATAAATCAGTTACTCGAGGCTGAAATCATTCGAGAAAGCTGTAGTCCGTATGCTTCACCAATCGTGTTGGTTAAAAAGAAAGACGGTAGTCTGCGCATGTGCGTTGACTACCGTCAACTTAATGCCAAAACTAGGAAAGATGCGTTTCCTCTGCCCCGAATTGACGAGTCCCTTGATTCCCTGGGTGGTGCCTGTTGGTTTTCGACCCTTGATTTGGCCAGTGGGTATAACCAGGTTCCAGTCGCGGAGAAAGATCGGTTTAAGACTGCTTTTTGCACACCTTTCGGACTCTTTGAGTGGAACCGTATGCCCTTTGGCCTATGCAATGCCCCAGGCACCTTTCAGAGGTTAATGGAGCGGCTGTTCGGGGATCAACAGTGTCAATCCTTGCTTCTGTACCTGGATGATGTGGTAGTATTTTCTAACTCTGTGGATCAACATTTGGAGCGCTTGGAGGTAGTCCTGAGTCGGTTAGAACGTGAAGGACTTAAGGTTAAATTAAGCAAGTGCGCGTTTTTCCAAAGAGAGGTAAAGTATTTGGGCCACGTCATATCTGCTGAAGGGGTATCGACCGACCCTGCAAAGATTGAGGCTGTGGCTGACTGGCGGCGGCCATCTAATGTGGCAGAGTTACGTTCATTTCTGGGTTTCGCCAGTTATTATCGCCGCTTTGTGGAGGGGTTTGCCAAGTTGGCGGGCCCCCTGCATAAGTTGGTGGCGTTGTGTGCTGGTTCGGGACCCAGAAAGCGAGCCGATCAGGGGTTTTCTGAGGCTTGGACAGAGCAGTGTCAGGTGAGCTTTGAGGGATTGAAGGGTAGGCTCTCTTCTGCCCCAGTGTTAGCATATGCAGATTTCTCCAGGCCCTTTATATTAGAGGTGGATGCTAGCCATAGCGGGTTGGGCGCAGTACTCTCGCAAGAGCAAGAAGGTAAGGTGCGCCCTATTGCTTATGCTAGCCGTGGTCTTAGGCCCACTGAGCGCAACATGACCAACTATAGTTCCATGAAATTGGAATTTGTTGCGCTCAAGTGGGCCATGACCGAGAAATTTAGGGAGTACCTGCTGGGTCAGAGGTGTATTGTCTATACGGATAACAATCCCCTTAGCCACCTGACATCGGCTAAACTGGGGGCTACCGAGCAGCGTTGGGCTGCCCAGTTGGCAGCCTTCGATTTTGAGATCCGTTATCGTTCTGGAAGGTGCAACCGGAACGCTGATGCCCTCTCCAGACAGAATCAGTTTTGTCAGGAGATGCGGGAGAGTTTCTTACCAGGGACTGTTATTCCAGCAGTGGTGAGGCAGGCAGTGGAGGTAAAACCGGTAGTACAGGTGAACCAAGCAGTTGTTACGGCATTCCCCAGTTTCTCTTCCGAGGATCTGAGTTCACTACAGGAGGCAGATCCTGATATTGGGAGGGTTTTGGCATTTTGGGAGCAGGGGTTATTTCCCAGTTTTGCAGCACGCCAGCAGCTTCCCAAGTCTGTTCTGACATTGCTTCGGCAATGGGACCGTCTTTTGAAAAAGGATGGTGTTCTTTATCGCCGTGTGTCACGCCCTGATGGAGGTGAGGAAATGTTTCAGTTGATTTTGCCTGTGTCATTGAAGCATGACGTATTGACGCAGTTGCATCAACACCATGGACATCAGGGCGTTGAGCGCACTACTGAGTTGATGCGTCAGCGGTGTTATTGGCCAGGGATGTCAGCAGAGGTGGCACAGTGGTGTAGGGAATGTGAGAGATGTCAACTGGCTAAAGATACTCAACCACTTGCTCGGGGCTTTATGGGTCATGTTTTAGCTTCCAAGCCAAATGAGATCTTGGCTGTGGATTTTACGATGCTTGAGCCTTCTTGTTCCGGACATGAGAATGTTTTAGTTTTAACAGATGTGTTTAGTAAGTATACACTGGCTGTCCCGACTAGAGATCAGCGGGCTGAGACGGTAGTACAGGTTTTGGTTACAGAGTGGTTTTTCCGGTTCGGGGTCCCAGGTCGTATCCACTCTGACCAGGGGCGGAATTTTGAGTCGGCCCTTATGAAACAACTCTGTAGGTTTTATGGGATTGAAAAATCTCGTACCACACCCTATCATCCAGCCGGCAACGGCCAGTGCGAGCGGTTCAATCGAACACTTCATAATCTTCTGCGCACATTGCCTGTTTCCAGAAAAAGGGATTGGGCTGCTTGCCTTCCGCAGGTCTTGTTCTGTTACAACACCACTCCTCACCAGGCCACAGGTGAGTCTCCGTACTTCCTTATGTTTGGCCAGGAACCTAGGCTCCCTGTTGATTTCCTTTTGGGTAGGGTCCAGGAACCTGGTGAGGGTGGTATTCATGAGTGGATTGTAGAGCATCGAGCCAGGATGCATGTGGCCTTTGAGGGGGCACGGGAGCGTTTGAAGGCTGCTGCTGAACGCCGTAAGCAACGGCACGACCAGCATGTTCTTGATGCACCACTGAGGGAGGGTCAACTGGTTTATCTCCGCGATCATAGTGTGAGAGGCCGTCATAAAATCCAGGACCTGTGGAGCTCAGTGGTGTATCAGGTTGTGCGAGCACCAAAAGATGGTGGGTCTGTATATGCCGTTGCACCCGTGGATGATCTGGGTAAGATCCGGCATGTGCACCGCTCATTGATGAAGACACGAATCCAACGAGATTCTTCAACTGTTGTTCGCCCGGACAGCCCCCCAGTTGGAACGTTGTCTTCGTCTGGTGATTCAGAGGAGCTGGACCTTTGGGTGGCTGTTCCAAATGCTCTTCAGGTCGGGTTAGGTCAAGCCATGGCACCACAGCCTGCAGTGTCAGCTAGGTATCAGTCACCAGTGTCCTCTGTAACACAAGAACCAGTACAATCTTCTTTGGAGGTGGCAGGACCCTCTGTAGTGCCTGTGCCTTCTATAAGTGGTGAGTTGGTGGGTGATATTGATCTGGGCCTCATGGGAGCGTCTGCTTTTCTTCCCTCGGATCCCCCTAGGGATGGCGTTGGAGTTGTGCGCAGGACGAGGCGAGCTACAGCGGGGCAACATTCTAATGTCCATCATCTTCCTCGAGCAGTGGAGAATGTAAGGGATGTGGTATGTGTTCCGGGGTCTATATCTAGCATCACTTCTGGGTTGTTTAGGCCATGGGACTAATGCTAGGTGAGTTTATGATTTATCGTCGGGGCGACGACACAAAAATGGGGGGTAGAATGTAGTGATGTTTGTGACGTGTCCGAAACGTCACCATCATTGAATACGTGGCCAATTAGGTACCGCTCCACTTTTGTATATAAGTTCGTTGTTCATGCCCCCTGGATTGCGTCTTGGTCGAAAGCCCGCCCCTCTTTGTTTCCTTTCACTGTTGTGGATCGCAGAGGTACGTGTTTTTAGCAATGTAGCTTTGTTGTTGGATTCGAATGCTATGCCGTGATATCATGCAATCTTTATTTTAGTGTGACGTTGGTCCGCCAAGGCTGTGTGTGTGGTGTACTGCTTACCCCCAGGTAAGTTTTTTTTTCATGTGGTACAGTCGCGGTGTTGTGGGAAGTTTTGTTTGAGTTACCTACAGTTATGCGTTTTAGCGCTGTGTGTTTACAGGGTGCCCACCTGTGCGTTAGGGCAGCACAATAGCCAGGTTGGAGCGCCAGCTGTTGATCGACCTAACTAAAGGAGCTACCATATGACTTTATGAGTGTGTGTGTGTGTGTGTGTATGGTTGTGAGTGTCACGTCGTCTAATAAGGTGAGTAACTTGTTCCTCTCTTGCAAATTATTGTATGCTTTAAGCTGAGTGTAATAAACATTTGTGTTTAGGGTCCTCGTTAAGGCATTGCATCACGCTTCCTCTCTTGCGCGCTCTCTCTCTCTCTCTCCAACCCATGCTCTGGACCGCGCTGCTGCTTTGGGTCATTGACACCTCTGGTCCAGCGGTTAAGTGGGCTAGATATTTGTTTTCTTTGTTTTCTCTTTTGTGGTTATTTTTGGTTTGGCTTGTTTGTTCTTTTTGTATTTTATTTATTTATTTTCTTTTTTTGTATTACTGTCACCAACTCTCAGTTTGTGATTTTGACTGTGTGATAACAGTCATTATTTATTGGAGGGAGTTACCGCTATGCGGTATTCATGATCTCGAGCAATCTTGAGCCGTGATCAGTTCTGAGTTTGTGATCTTTGTCGTGACAGTATACGTTGTTTTCTGTCTGTAATATTTGTATTTTTATTTGTACCCTTATATTGTTTGAGTATTGTAAGTTGTTTTTTTTTTTGTGGTGTTTTATATTTTTCATATATTGATTTTGATTTTGCTTATGTTGGTTTGGTTTATTTTGTATAGTGATTTTGTTTTTTTTCTTTCTTCTTGTGTTTTCCAGGAGCTGAGTATTCCTTGGGAGCGGGCTGGTGCTGGGTTGCACAGGCTTCACTTCGACAAGGATTGTCACTTATTGCTGTGTCACTATTTTTGGTCATTATTTGCAGTGAATTTTGTGGATGTGATTCTGATTGGCGGGATTTCTTTTGTGCACTGAGTGCACCATACTAGCCCGCTTCTCATAAAAGGAAGCCTCAGCCCCTACATCAAGTAATTTCATATTTTTCTTTTTTTTCTTTTTTTCTCATTCGACTAAGACCATCTAAATGCTGTGTTTGGGATTTTAAATTTTGTAAACCTTTTTAACTTTAATAAAGAAAAATAACTGTTTAAACGGGAACTCACGCCTCTTGCCTTTGCTAAGTGGAACGTATTTGCGTGTTCTTTTGGTTATTTCCCCGTTATTTCGGGGTGGCGTAGTCACTACTAAACAGCCACTTGCTACATGTGTAATTATTAAGGGCCGTTCACAGAGACTTCTCCTTCCACTGACTTCCTTTCATACACATTAGGGATGTGCATCTCCATAACTGAGGCCGATGCGATACGTATCTCGATGCATAGCCAACAATGCGATACATTAAAGATACATATAGGCAGCTACCGATGCGATGCGATACGATTCACTGCTATTACGATGCGGTGCGATACGATTTCGATTCAACACGATGTGATTCAGTGTAATACGATGCAATGGAGAAAAATAATATGCTGTGCAATTCAATATGTAGATATTTAACTTTTATTATTTTATTTTTTAAAATGATTTGGTGGAAGAAAGAGTTCCGGGTCTGCCATGTCAATCCGTTCTTGGTGGTAACTCTCAAGAGGACTCCTCTCGGTCTCCGTAGTGTTGTTGTCATACGTCATAATCACTTAGCAGCTGGAGTGGTGATGAGAGAACGCGCTTTTGCAACAGTTCAGAAAGGAGAAATCAATCTAAAAGTTACATAAAATATTGCTCGCTTTATAAATAGTAAAAGAATAGCGCATCTACTAATAATTATATATGAATAAATCGTTTTTTACCGATGCAGATGTTAGAAACGATGCATCGCGATACAAATGCCAAATGTATCCGATGCACGCTTATTTAAATCGATGCATCGCATCGTAAGCTTTTATGCCGATGCACCGATGCAAATCGGTGAATCTTACCATCCCTAATACACATGTGAATGTGGGACACCAGAAACACAAGATCAAGTGAAGCCTGCAGTAAAGTGGAGTAGATTGTATATTTTAAAATTTTGGAGTGATTATTATTTTAGAGATTATTATTATTTATGTTTTTAAAAATATGTCACATGTCATCTTTATGGTTGTCGTGTCTGTAGAAAGTTCACATGCTCAAAGTCTAGACTGACTGCATCTTTAAATGTGTTATTATCAGTGTCCTACATGATTCACTCAACCCTGTTACTTCTGACATGATTTTCCTCCTTTCAAAAACACCCAGGAATTGACATCATCTGGACTCAAGAAAATGGACAAGAAAATAATCTCAATCCATTGTCTCAGTTTTTACACAAATGAATGACTGCATTCATCAACCCTGTTACCAAAGTTACTGTAAGAAGAGATTTTGCTCAAGTTACACTCACAACCCTGTCAGCCATTCTGGAAAGTTCATTTACTTCATACATTTTGGTGTTACAGTTTATTCCTAAAAATAACAGTGTTGAAAACTATATTGAAAATGCCTCTATTTGGGTAACACTCCTGCAAATTGTGAACCAGATATGAAACACACTAAAATAAATATTTAGTTTGATCTGATGTTGACAATCAATATGAAGATTTCTCAAACTTTTTTGTATTAAAGTATTAAAAATGAACATTATGTATCATTTCATAGTTCAACTGTTTCTCTAAATGTGCAAAAGTGTTTGAATCTTTCTAACATGAATGTTGTCGTTAAAAGTTTAGTATGTATTTGATAGTTTATCTAAATGTGCAAGAACATGAATGTTGTTCAGCATCATGAATGAATGAAGAATAAACACCAACCTCTTTGTTCTTCAGTATCTTCAGTGTGTTTCATTCTGCAGGGTTCTGGATCACTCGTGTTCTTTGCAGTTTTCAGCTCTTCCTGATGCTTCAGTGCTCGTCTGATGGGAATATTCCAGCATTTATTGGAGAACTGATGTGGGAGGAGCTTCATTAAGTGAATTGCAGTGGGCGGGGCTTTGTTGACTGAACTGCAAATCAAAAAATAAATTAGTTACGGTGTTTGTTTTTATAGGGTTGAAGTCCAGAGATCAAACTGTAGTGTCTGCATCAAATGAAATGTACAAAAGTGATTTTACATAGAAAACCCACTAAATGAAATGTGTCTGTTTAATGTTTCAGATTACTTTAGTGAAAACAAAATGTTTTAATGTGCCATTATCATTTAGTGTAACTGATATATTTAATGCAAAAAGGAATCAGTTATTTTGACCTGTACTTTATAAAAATATATATAAAAGAATAAGAGATCATACTAAATTTCATTATATTTTAAATGATTAAAATCTTCTTGTTGACAAACGAGTGAAAGCTAATGGTTTGAAGGAAAGTTGAATAAAGATTTATAAAGTATACATTTTTAATATGACAAAGAGTATTTTGGGCTTCACTGTGATCCTATACAGTGTTTGAATGTCATCAACTGATTCTCATCTCATTCTGACAAGTTTTATTTTTTTTTAATGACTGAAATATGATTTTTTTACCCTATATTAACCCTTTTTGTATTTTACCCATAAACTAAATGCATTACGAATTTATATCGGTCTATCGTAAAGTAACTGATGCTAATTCAGAAGTTTATTCTGTTTCTCCAATAAAATATTGACAGATATCTAGAAAAGTAGTAAAAAACTGTAAGAAAAACAGTTAAAAGCACAAAGACAAAAATAATTGTTCATATTTGAGGTCCACAAATCCCCTCAGTCTGTTGACAGCAATGAAATGAGCTTTAAGTGTCAATTTACAGCAGATCTGAAGACATCAGCATAATAAATGAGGTGAAAACAGGAACTATTGACATGAAATAAAGAGTGTTTTCAGCAGTTTCTCTGTTAATATTGATGATCATCAGACTATCAACACTCATTCAACAAGACATTCACATCATTAGCAGATCATCAGAGTGTTTGCTGATAGAAACCCATTATTGGAGTCCTATAAACTGCTCTACTTAAATATTTCTCACAACATGACATGGATAAAACACCAATAATACAAAAACAAACACTAATGACACTCATCTTCAACAACCACTACTGCTAAACATTTTACCATATTAAAACAAAACATTTAGTTTTAGATAAATTAATTTATTTAATTAATTACACAATATGGCGATTAATTAATCACAATTTAATCCCATGTAAAATTTGTCTGAGAAATTACCTCCAAAAGACCATCTAAGAGACATTACAAAAAAGTAGCGTTAAATATTTTATTTGATTCAACGTGAGGGTGAGTAAATGATAATTATTAATATGGAAAAACGATTTATTTATTAAAGTTATACTCTAAAAAAGAATTTAAAACTGCCAGTAGGTGGAAGTAAATGTCTTAATGAGTGAGTTATTGAGTCCTTTCCAATCATTCAATTCATTCAAACGGCTTTCAGGAATGAAGTAAATGCTCTCTTTATGAGTGCACATCTGAATAATTGATTCACCCGATTGATTCGCTCAAAACGTAGATTCATTCAGATACAAAACGAAACACTGTTTAATAACAACGTCATACTAAATCAAAAGCAAAACATTTATAATGGTTTTAGATAAATGACCATATTAACAAAAAATATAAACATGTTCCAGGAAGTGACAAAGTAGTTCCTTATGCAATGATATCCATACAACGAATGAAAGCTTTACAAAAATTGCAAATAGTTTAAGTAGAAATCTAAAATCTCAGAGTTTTTCTCTAAGTTAGATCTTTCCAGCAGGATTTGTGAGTCTGAGACGGGGAGAGTTTTCAGTTTCTGCACATAAAACTGTTACATGTTACAAGATCTAATTACTTTATTACAATGAATCTTATCATACAATCAAACCATGTTTCATAGTTATAGTTAATTCATAGTTATTTAGCAGCAGTGGTTGATGAAGATGAGTGTCATTACCCAGCAAACATTCGGACGTCTATTGGCCGTTGAAAAGACGTCCGTCCGACACGTCCCGTCATGGTTGAAAAATAGTTCCAAAATGAAAGTTGAACCGACGTCTTTGACGTCTTCTGGACGTGAACTGCACGTCTTTTCTGCACGTCCATGGACGTCTAAATGTGTCGTCTTCTGGACATGTCAGTGCGTCGTCTTCTGGATGTGTAAATGTGTTGCTGCATATTTAAGTGTATATAAGCCTGATTATGAAATAATCACACACCCATTGTGTAACATCGTGAAAGGCAATTAATTATGTCTTGAGGTTTAACTTGACAAAAGGTTCAAAATTGGTCCAGTCAGACCTGAACATACATTAAAAAAAATCACGTGTACATCACAAACAAGAACACATTATTTGTGGACATAAGCAAAAAAGAAGCATGTTCTGATTTAGCACTTTTTATTTTTTTTGGAACGGTTTAGCATCTGTTAACCAAATTAAAACAACAAGTACAAAATACTTAATTATATAAAGGGATAGTTCACCCAAAAATGAAAATTCTGTTATTTACTCACCCTCATGTTTCAAATCTCTATACCTTTCTATGTTCTGCTGAACACAAATATATTTGGAAGAATGTTTGTAACCAAGCAGATCTCACAACCCATTAACTACCATTATAGAAAAAAATTATTATGATAGTTAAGGCGGCGAGATCTGCTTGGTTACATTCTTCCAAATATCTTTGTGTTCAGCCGAAATCAGAAAGTTATACAGGTCTGAAACATGACGTTTTTTTGGTCATTTTTGGGTGAACTTTCCCTTAAACACATTACAGCGGTTTGGCTTATTTTTTTCTATCCTCCACCCCCAGGTCTTCCTGGAGCGTGCTTCAGATGTTCCGCCATTGCTGCATCTATTTCGGTGTCGGTAGTATTTGGGCTCCACCTCTTCACAGCATCTAAGGGGAGAGAATATATATATTTTTATTTCTGTTCATAACTTTGTTGAAAGTCTCGAACAGAATATCCACCAACCCTGGACAGTTGCTGGACCTAAATGTGAAAACAATTGAAATAAGATCAACTTGACAGATCAACTTGACATCAACATCTTAGATGGATTCTTCAGAGAGTTTTAGGTCACTCTCTGAATCCATCTTCTTTAGAGATGTTGTAGACCTGCCAGGGTCCAGAATGCCAACTATTTGCTTAAGTTGATCTTTCAAATCGAACAACATTGAAAAGAACTTCCTTTGAAATTCTGAAAGAAAAATTAGAGTAATATGTACACACAACTGGACACCTGAATAATTAAAAATTCTTCATTATGACACTTGCAGTCACAATTTGAGTTTATGCAGAGCATAACATTTTACAGTTTATTTGGACACTTTTTCCCAGTCTTTTTTGCCTGCTGATTTCAGGTAAAAATAAGGTTGTGAAAACAGAAGTGCAAGACTGAATTAACAGTGAGCAAAAACACTTATTGTCATTCAATACTTGGTTTAAAACCATAAACTAGTACTTTAACAAAAATTGCATTTGCATTTTATTTTACTGGCCAGTGTTTTAAAACCACCACATATAATATTTCTTACTTGTGGTTGACATGGGGTAGGCGCTCCTTGAGGGTCTGGTACCACCTATTGAAAAAAAAAAGAAAAAAAAAAAAAAAAAAGAAAATAGATAAAACATTGTAAAATGTTAATTCAATTGTGGATAGGACAACCCCATGGCTGGAACAAACATACCGTCAGGTCTGTGCTCACTCCTCGATGCAGCTGTCAAGAGGCAAAACAACATTACGAATTGCTGTTATTAATTTTTCCGGACCATCGTGTAGAAGATGTGATTCAAAGCTGAATTTGTCATCATTACTACAGTCTTAAGAGTCACAAGATCCTTCACAAGTCATTCTGATATTCCGAATTAATGTTCAAGAAACATGTATTATCACTATAAATGTTGAAAAATTGTACACAACTGTTTATCAGGATTATTTGATGAGTATAGAGTTCAAGAGAACAACATTTATCTGAAATATAAAGCTTTTGTAACTTTGATCACAGGAATAAATGACATTTTATACTATTTTTAAAATAAAAAATAGTTATTGAAATTAAAAATATTCACAATATTATTTTATCATTATTTATTTACTTTTTTTTAAATGCAGCCTTAATGAGCAAAACAGACTTCTTTCAAAAACAATCAATTAGTACAGTTTCCAAACTTTTGACTGGTAGTGTATATTGAGCTGTGTTGTCACTAAGGTGGACTGCGTTTAAAATAAGATGTGACTAAAGTTCTCACATACACTGGGGTGCCCTCTGGGATGGGGGCGTCCTCTGGGACTGCGGTGCCAGCGAAGAATTTGGGACAGGAGACAATACTGAATACACATTACAAACAAAAGGTGTGAAAAATAATGCAAAGTTATTTAAGGTAGAAAATGTCACATTAATTGTTGAACACTGTAAGTGTACGATTAATTAAAAATCCTCTTTATGTGGATGAAATTAAACAAGAAAACAATACTATGCCTCTTTCGGTTGCCCCAGATGGCCTGGAGAACGTTTCATAAGTTCTCCGTCTGGCAGATGGCTGTTCGTTATGTGAACCTGAGAGACAAATTGCACGTTATTGCAAATTGCAAGTTATTTAAGGTCAGAAAGGTCACATTAATGAATGAATAACAGCATAACTGTACAATTACCAAAAAATAAATAAAAATCATCTTTAGGTGTATGACATTAAACAAGAAAACAATACTATGCCTCTTTCGGCTGTCCACGATGGCCTGCAGAACAATTCCTGATTTCTCTGTCTGGAAGATGGCTGTTCATTATGCGACCCTGCGAGACAAATTACACCTTGCATGTAATTTCATTAAGTACAATAAACATACACATGCAAAATGTATTTAAAAAAAAAAAAAAAAAGTACATAGTTGTCTAAAATATTAAAATAAATTACTTTTTAAAATCAATTTTTTTGGATATTATGTTGATATTCAGGCAAAACCCGGACTCATGGAATACATTTTTACCTCTAAATGAGAATGACATATTAAAGGCAAAAGTGACATTTTTTTGTGTGCTATCACCTGTGTTTACAAAATACACTGAAATAATTTATGTAAATTTTTGAGTTTCATATCTTTTGGTACTCAGAGGACATGATTAGCAATTCTAAAATTACAAAATATTTTAAAGCAGTTACTGAAAACAAACATGTTCGAATCCAGCTAAACATTTCAATCTCTTTCAGATAATTTACTTTCTGAAAGAAACTCTCAAAAGGCTACATTAATAATTTACAGTAATAACTTTGACTGTATCATTAAATATACTTTATACTATGGTGTACCATGTATAAATTCAAAGTAATTTCTAGCCTAACGTTAGCTAATTTTAGCCATACCTGGTGAATTTCAGTTGACAATGTACGCATCATTTCTCTCGGTTCCTTCGTGTCAAACGCGTAAAACTCAAGCGCGTTAATCAAATAATACAAAATGTACTTACCCAACAGTAGATTTTATAAATATATACAGACACAACTCCCTCCTCAATTGCTCCTCTCCTCGTGGTTGTATGTTCCAGGACAGGTGAACGCTTAACCACTATCGCGAAATAATCATAAATAATCATCTTTCTCTCGAGTTTTTTTGGCGGATTGGCCAACCATCGTAAAAGGTGCATGTCCGCCACCTACTGGTCTGGAGTGTGAAACGTACACGGTTTAACTATAGAAGAATAAATAAATAAATAAATAAATAAAATAATCCTGATATTGTATACATAATTCAAATCTTCAAACTCTTTCCATTAATATTGTCTTTTTTAAATACTTAAACTTCTCCATATATTCTTTATTGCATTACTTTACAGAACTCCCATCAGTTTCTTTTCTTGGAACCGCGAGATAATCTATCCTATCGCGGGATTTTGGAATATCCCCAGATTTGTTACTACATGTTGGCAGCGCAGTTTTTGCAATTACTGAGACCTATATGGTGACCGGATATATATCTGTTTTACATGTATATGCGTACATTCCATGAAAATAATAACAACGAATAGACCTACATAAATCAGGTTGAAATAATGACTAAAAATCAGTAGCTTGCAATCACTTTACCACACTGGGCACTTTATGATTACAATTTATTTAAACAAGATAAATTAAATATATATACTTTGTATACAAATCATGTATTTCATAAAGAAAATTATTTTTTCCCCCTGCTAGTCTTGCTTGACGAGACGTGTAAAAGACGTCTGTGGACGTCTATTCACAACCTCTTAAAACCCTCTTAAAAACTACTTGGTGCACTTTATTTAATTATTGCAGTATTAACCAAGGTGTAATCACAGCTTTTGCATATTGAACAAGGATTTCACAGAGGGTCATGACGGACGTGTAATACACGTGGGTCATTCTATATTTAGGGGTACATTTCAGGTCAGCCAAAAAGTCAGAAAATCAGTATTATTTTTTGACAAATAAACTTGGTGGTTGAATAATATATCCCCTTAATATGCTTAATTAATTATTTGGCAAGCTTAAGCTCTAATGACTTTTTAAATATCTTAACAAAAATTAACATTCAATTCATTATCCTGTCAACTGTGTTACAGACAAATGCTGTGTCAAATGAAACATGAACGAACTACCACATTTTTGATAACACATTTGTTTGAAGGGTTTTGTGTCCATTCACCAGAGTTTTTGAGTTTATCTGTCTAACTGATTTGAAAATATGAATTTGGTGCATCATAACGGGTGTTCTGTGGGATATTATCATGAAGGATGAAACTTTTATTCAACATAAGTCCACAGTATGCTGAATTTGGTGTTATTCACCATACTTACCAAATACATCCATCTCCAGAAATATCCCCATCTTTTTTTCTGATGGTTTAGTTCACATTTAAAAGATTTATGACATAAAAACCACACATAACACAGTTGACAGACAAAATAACACAGTTGACATGAGTAACACAGTTGAAAGGACACATTATAAGAAAAATAGAAAACATTCTTTAAGATAAAATCTCAATTTTTATTCAACAAATTTAAGTAAAATCAGTTAATCAGAGTTCAGTTAAACAAAAAAGATTAAGTTAATATTACAATGAAATGTAAATGTAACATTACAGAAATTATTAAAACCTTAACAACAAACAACAGTTTTTAATTGATAGTGTCTACTGCAAACAAGAACAAACAAGAACAGTCTGTCTAGTCCAGATGTGTTTCTGGAACATGTCTCATTGGTGTCTGTATAATCCATATGTTTACGATGTATCGTGTCTCTGTGGTTTCTACAGTATAACAGTACTTTAACTCATTCATAACTCATTTATATTTCTAACTGATTGTATTTAATCTTCTTGTTTTTTGTGTTTCTTCTTCTCATTCATTAAGTATTTCTTAACTGCTTTTAGAGTCAATCTTTTGTTTTCGTTTGTGTGCTTTCAGTCATTTTTTTCTTTCAGTCAGTTCTTTTCTTTTAGTTGTGTTTTCTTTAATGTGTTGCTTTCAATTGTCAGTTCACAAATCTGAGATTTTAGACCATATGTCCCTATCAATTTCCATATGACGTGAGGTCACAGAAGTAGGAGGAGGAATCATTCTGATAACATCTTCATGCAAATACCATAGGACATCGTCTTGTCTTGGCCAGAAAAAGCGGTTGACTCCAATCCGGTGCATGCATTTCACACTGACATGAGTTTCATTCAAATCTTGAATCAATCCAGGATAAATTGCATCATCGTATTTAACGCAGCACCACTGGCCGATGATGTCAAGAGTTTTGCCAAGGAATTTCAGATGAATTCTGACTCTTGCCCTCAGGTGTAGATGCTGTTACCTGAACCTCAAAGGTAAAGGTTTTGGAGTTGTAACACTGACACTCCATGGTCTGTCTTGTTGAGCAAAGACAGCTCACATCACGGTAAATGATTTGTCCTGGGGTAAGTGTTACAACTTGGTGAATGCGCATGGTTGATGGCACCACTGGGAGGTTATTGGGCATGCTCTTAATGGCCTCATCTATGTTCTCTTCACTGATGTAGAACAACTTTACTGACATCTGAATATCCAGCAGTGCACTGAATAAGAGCTCAGCATTAGGGATGTCTTTTCCGTGGCTGACCAGCCTGTCTGCGGTCCTTTTTAAAAAGCCTCCAATGCCATCTGGAGCACCCTTGCCGTGGCTAGCCTCCAGAAAGTTCCAGGTGCCTGACTGAAACCCACACTCCTGCAGCTTAGTACAGAACAGATAGAAATTGCCTTTCTGCCTGTACTGTGTGCATAGCCCATCACTGAAAAAATGCACCATAGTAACATTTGGATAGGACGACTTAACCAGTTCAAGTACTGGGGATAGATGGGTCCATATGGCAGCAGGGCCCTTCTCTTTTGATGGGCTGATTGTGCTAAAGCACATAGGTTCATCCACTCCACCAACATGTAGAACTCCAGTGTGGAGTGTTGCCTGCTGCTGGTTGGATGCAAAATGTACAGCTTGGATTTCAGAGGAGTACTTGCAGGCATAGTTTTCCGAAAAATCTACATGAATTAAGCATTCACGATCTGTCATGTTTTTCTTTAGTTCCCGGAAGTACGTGAATTGCTGTTTTATGTTAAAGAGATGTCTTTTGAAGTTTGTAAGCTGGTTTTGGAAGAGCTTGAGAAGATTCTCCAAAGTCGTCTCTGTCTTCTTTTTCACTGTGATCTTAACAGGCACTTTCTCTTTTTTACCTTCCTTGCTCTTCTCTCTGACAACAGTCTCAGTTGTCCACTGTGTGAAGAAAACACTTGCTTGGATGTCCCCCTCAGTTGCTACTGAGAAGTCTTTATCTTTGCAGGCAGGGCATTCATTGTACATACAATCCTTTGAGTTTGAGTCACAGCATACTGACTCTGCCATTTCCTCCAAGTCTGTACCACCAATGAATCCAAGAGAATGCAGCTTCTCTACAAGAAATCCAAGATTTTCATGTACCTTGCAAAGGCATGATTCCCTGTCTGCAATGGATGGCTGGACTACCCAGAATGGGCGTATGCGGCAGAACAATGAATATGAGATTTTGCAGTCAGGATTCTCAAGGAGGAATCGCCTATGCAAGTTTTTCATGGTGTCATTTAAGAACCTTTTCTGCATCTTTATCTTCCCCCGTGTTATTGTTTGTGATTTTCCAGCTGTGAGACGACTATTTTCATCCCTTGTCATGAAAGATAGCACTTTATTGTGTAGTCTGTGACACAAGGATCTATACTTTAACTTGTTGGAGAGGTTAGATTGCTCACTGTTGGTCAGCTGTTTCCTAGAAATTGCTAGGGACTCCTGAAGTTTGTATGTTAACTTGTATTTTCTCAAGATCTTTCCTTTCACCAGAGATGCAATGATCTTCCTAGTATTTTTGTGTTTGGCAGAAGCATATGTTTTGCTGATGTTGTGTATTAGGGCATGATGGAAAACTAAAGTTTTGCGGACTTCTCTAGACACAGGTATGCTTCCTAACAGGTGTTGAGTTTTTGATCTGGGTGACTCTGTATTTTGCTGTTGTCTCTCACATCTTTTTCTGAATTTGTCAGTTTTTCTTTTCTGTTGCTTTAGTGCTTCCTTCAGAACCTGAATCTCCCTGTACAACTTAGACTCCCTTCTCTTGATTTTTTCCTTCCAGCTGTTCCCTGTCTGAAATAATACACAAATAACTTTTTATTGGTCATGTGGTGTATTCATGATCATCATGATAATTAGCTCTATGTCTACCAAAGAATGCTTCCATAATAAAACATGTTGCTGAACCTATTATCTGATCAATAAACCTGTACCTCGACATTTGAGGCTGAGGATCATCTTCAGGACTCTGAGGTGGAGTAACCTGGTTCTCTGTCACCTTCTTTCTCTCTCTGCTCTGACGCTGGGCTCTTCTCCAGTATGCTCTTTTCCTTCTCTTCTCCCTCTCACTTAAATCTTTCATTGTCTTCACCTTTCCTAGCTTCCTGTCATCATGCCACTTTTCTCTGTGTTTCTTTAAATATGCAGCCCTTCTCTCAGGATCAGAATCACGCTGAGCCCTGTACCGGCGCTGTTTCTCAGCAGCAGATAAACCCATCTCCCTAAAACACAAATAACTCTGTTTAATACTATGGTAGGCTTATTTCAAATTATGGAGTCGTATCGAATTAATGAATGAAAATCATTGTAATATGAATTGTTTTTTTTTTTATTACTATTAGTTATTCCTATTATTTAACTATAAAGTTAAAAATAACAGTTTTATAATGCATCATGACACTTAAAGGAATTCTGAACGCTTTATAATCTTTTGCAAATGTGAATATAAAGTGTATATAATATATGGATACTGAGTTCACAGAAAGTGTGGCCGTGATTAGTTAAGTTTATCCATTTTAATCCAAATCATGGTTTTAAACAATTTCTATGTAATTTCTGTGTAATGATAATAGTTTGTGAATATTTATTTTTATTAACAACACTCCGTGTGAGCATAAATTGACACTGAATTGCCAAAATTGTGAACTGTGTCAATCCTTGTCAACTGTGTTACAGCTGATGGATAACACAGTTGACAGGTAACACAGCTGACATTTCGGCCATTTTAGGGCATTGTGCAAATTGCTGACCTTGGACTAGTTAGTACATCACGTTGAATAACTTATGTTTTCATATTCTTTCTCTACATATTCATAAATACAACATGTGATGCAAGTTCCCCAGAACATGTTTATAACACAGTTGACCATCAATTAATCCACTCTATGTGCAGACAATAATATAGATAAAATATTGAAGAGGAGAAGTTATGACTTACCACACTGTCTTCAAATTTCCCTCCAAAAGAGGAAAATACATCAGGTGATGTTGGACATGTGACTTTGGAACAAACCATTGCTGATTTATAGGGGGTTTTATAGGGAGTAACACAGTTTGACACTGATTTCTCGGACATACACAAAATGGATGATTTAATGTAGATGCATGAGCAAAATATTTTCTAAAACACCTTTCTCATAATGTAATAATTATTTTGGACAAATATGTATAAGAAAAATATATATAAACATGTATTTTAGAGCTAATCTGAAGACCAAAACTTCACATTTAACAAATCGGACAGCACAAAAATAGCAAATTCCAGTATAGAATATGGCATTTTTGCAAGATGAAAGATTGGATCTTTTAGATTTTTGTATTAAATTAATTAGAAATGTCCCCTGATATAAAAGTGATCATTGCTTGAAATGAAAAGTTAATGAAAATTAGTAAAATTGGTAATAGAGTCCATGGACGTGACATGTACCCCTAATTATAGAATGACTCATATATATATATATATATATATATATATATATATATATATATATATATATATATATATATATATATTATATACACAGGTGCTGGTCATATAATTAGAATATCATCAAAAAGTTGATTTATTTCACTAATTCCATTCAAAAAGTGAAACTTGTATATAGGGCTGGGTACCGAACTCGATACTTTTTAGGTACCGATCGAACTGCCTCGATACTATCGAGTATCGAAAAGTGTCTTGTCATTCGGTACCAAATTTCAGTACCTCAGAATGGAGCCGAGGAGAGGGGCGGAGAAATGCTTTCGCTGTCTCGTTGAGGAGCACGTAACGTTGCGCTACATTGTTATTTATATCTAAATATATAAAACTATACGCGCGAGAGAGACCCTATAGGGTTATATCCCTATAGGGATATAACGGTTTCGTTTTCAGTTTATCTCCGAATGGACGGGTGAGAAACGGCTGTTATGTGAGCAGCCGGTTCACTACAGATACTGTTAACAGAAAACAAAAGTGTCGCACTGCCTGCAGAAACAGCGGAACGCGCAATGTTTTTTATAGTCTAGTTATGGACAGGTACAACACACAGCAGCTTTACATCAGCGTTCGTTCCTCAAGTCTATGGAAACACGCGACCGGTTCGTGACAGGCTCGTTCGCCTGCACGAGCACAGGCTCTGCCTCTGGCTCCAGAACGCGAACAATTCTGCTGAAAAAGAGGTATCAGCGTCCTCCTGATACTGCGGATAATTTGCGGGTCGGGCCAAGTAATAAAAAAATAACATTCAAATTAATTGCGGGTGGATGAGAGATGAATCATTAATGTGTTGATTTTAATAAAGACACAGAACTCTTATTTCACGGTAAGACGCAACGAACTTGCGTCACTCTTACTTCCGCTTTGATCTTGTTAATAATAATTAATTTTTTGAAGAAGAACAATTGCTGAGTGATTTAAAAAGAGCCTCACATACTTAATTTTTGCATTGACAACTAAACTTTATTAAAACTATTTGCACTGATTTATTGTGTTGGGTAAATTTAGTTAATTTGTGCTTTTTTTTATTCCCCGCAGTGGCTCAGGAGATGAGTCTTTGAGTCTGAAAAAAAGTCAACAAAGTTAAAATATAAAACCAAAGATTTTTTTGAGGTTATGTAATCTTGTTTAAACAGATTTTATAAAACTGGTACCGAAAAAGGTATCGTTTAGGTATCGGTATCGAAGTCAAGTTATCGGTATCGTCTCGGTATCGAAAATTTTTGAACGATACCCAGCCCTACTTGTATATTATATTCATTCATTACACACAGACTGATATATCTCAAATGTTTATTTCTTTTAATTTGATGATTATAACTGAATTTGGAAAAATTTGGAAAAATCCCAAATTCAGTATCTCAGAAAATTAGAATATTGTGAAAAGGTTCAATACTGAAGACACCTGGTGCCACACTCTAATCAGCTAATTAACTCAAAACACCTGCAAAGGCCTTTAAATGGTCTCTCAGTCTAGTTCTGTAGGCTACACAATCATGGGGAAGACTGCTGACTTGACAGTTGTCCAAAAGACGACCATTGACACCTTGCACAAGGAGGGCAAGACACAAAAGGTCATTGCAAAAGAGGCTGGCTGTTCACAGAGCTCTGTGTCCAAGCACATTAATAGAGAGGCGAAGGGAAGGAAAAGATGTGGTAGAAAAAAGTGTACAAGCAATAGGAACAACCGCACCCTGGAGAGGATTGTGAAACAAAACCCATTCAAAAATGTGGGGGAGATTCACAAAGAGTGGACTGCAGCTGGAGTCAGTGCTTCAAGAACCACTACGCACAGACGTATGCAAGACATGGGTTTCAGCTGTCGCATTCCTTGTGTCAAGCCACACTTGAACAACTGACAGCGTTAGAAGCGTCTCGCCTGGGCTAAAGACAAAAAAGGACTGGACTGCTGCTGAGTGGTCCAAAGTTATGTTCTCTGATGAAAGTAAATTTTGCATTTCCTTTGGAAATCAGGGTCCCAGAGTCTGGAGGAAGAGAGGAGAGGCACACAATCCACGTTGCTTGAGGTCCAGTGTAAAGTTTCCACAGTCAGTGATGGTTTGGGGTGCCATGTCATCTGCTGGTGTTGGTCCACTGGGTTTTCTGAGGTCCAAGGTCAACGCAGCCGTATACCAGGAAGTTTTAGAGCACTTCATGTTTCCTGCTGCTGACCAACTTTATGGAGATGCAGATTTCATTTTCCAACAGGACTTGGCACCTGCACACAGTGCCAAAGCTACCAGTACCTGGTTTAAGGACCATGGTATCCCTGTACTTAATTGGCCAACAAACTCGCCTGACCATAACCCCATAGAAAATCTATGGGATATTGTGAAGAGGAAGATGTGATATGCCAGACCCAACAATGCAGAAGAGCTGAAGGCCACTATCAGAGCAAACTGGGCTCTCATAACACCTGAGCAGTGCCACAGACTGATCGACTCCATTCCACGCCACATTGCTGCAGTAATTCAGGCAAAAGGAGCCCCAACTAAGTATTGAGTGCTGTACATGCTCATAATTTTCATGTTCATACTTTTCAGTTGGCCAAGATTTCTAAAAATTCTTTCTTTGTATTGGTCTTAAGTAATATTCTAATTTTCTGAGATACTGAATTTGGGATTTTCCTTAGTTGTCAGTTATAAACATCAAAATTAAAAGAAATAAACATTTAAAATATATCAGTCTGTGTGTAATGAATGAATATAATATACAAGTTTCACTTTTTGAATGGAATTAGTGAAATAAATCAACTTTTTGATGATATTCTAATTATATGACCAGCACCTGTATATATATTAGGGCTGTCAATAGATAAAAAAAAAATATGATTAATTGTGATTAACTGCACACTTATGGTGAAATTAAGCATACACCATTTATCTTGTTTAACATGTCCATTTTGCCATCATTGCCTACAGTTGTGGCCAGAATTATTAGCCCCCTTCATAAATATAATCAAAGATGACTCTAAAAATAAATCTGCATTGTTTATCCTTTTGATCTTTAATTCATGAAATTAGCAAAAATCTAGCCTTTCATTGAAGGAAAAGAATTGAAAGTGGGGGAAAATAACATTAAGAAATATATGTTTTTCTCCAAAATACATTGCCCACAATTATGAGCACCCCTAGAATTTTTGACGAGTAAAATATCTCTGAAGTATATTCCCATTCATATTAAAACATTTTTAGCTCACCGGGGTGATCATGAACATGAAATTGTCCAGCCATGACTACAGGAGTACAAACATGAGGAAACACAAACGCCAAATTCCCTTAATCATTGATCACAATGAGAAAAAAACAAAGAATATAGTTCTGATGTGCAGCAAAAGATTGTCGAGCTTCACAAAATAGAAAGTGGCTTTAAGAAAATAGCTGAAGCATTGAAAATCCCCATTTCCACTATCAGGGCAATAATTGAGAAATTCCAATCAACTAAAGATGTTACAAATCTGACTGAAAGAGGACGTGTGTCTAAATCATCCTAATGCGCGGTGAGGAGGAACGTTTGAGTGGCCAAAGACTCTCCAAGGATCACAGCTGGAGAATTGCAGAGATTAGTTGAGTCTTGAATCTCAGAAAGCCAAAAAAAAAATATCAAAAGCACCTACATCCCCACAAGTTGTTTAGGAGGTTTTCAAGAAAAATCCTCTGCTCTCATCCAGAAACAATCTCCAGCATATACTGTTGTCAGACAAGACTGGAACTTCAAACGGGAACGGCTTCTATGGTCAGATGAAACTAAAAAAAGAGCTTCTTGGCAGCAAACCCACCAGATGGATTTGGTGCACATATGAATAAAAAGTGCCCCATGCCCACGGTTAAATATACTGCTGGATCTTTAATGTTGTGGGCCTATTTTTGTGCTGGAGGTCCTGGAAAACTTGTTCAGATATATCGTATCATGGATTCTATCAAATACCAACAGATAAAAAATCAAAACCTGACCACTTCTGCTAGAAATCTTATAATGGGCTGTGGTTGGATCATCCGTCGGGACAATGATCAAAAACAAACATCAAAACCAGCACAAAAATGTGTCACTGAGCACAAAATGAAGCTTCTGCCATGACCATCCCAGTCCCCTGACCTGAACCCTAAAGAAAATGAGTGAAGTGAAACTGAAGAGAAGAAGCACCAACATGGAGCTGGGAATCTGAAGGATCTGGAGAGATTCTGTATGAAGGAATGATCTCTGATCTCTTGTCAGGTGTTCTCCGAACTCATCAGGCGTTGTAGAAGAAGACTCAGAGCTGTTCTCTTGGCAAAAGGAGGTTGCAAAAAGAATTGAATAAAAGGGTGCTAATAATTGTGGGCAACGTGTTTTGGAGAAAAACATTTATTTCTTGATGTTATTTTCCCCCCACTTTCAATTCTTTTCCTTCAATGAAAGGTTAGATTTTTGCTAATTTTATAAATTAAAGATCAAAAGGATAAACAATGCAGATTTATTTTTAGAGTCATCTTTGATCATATTTATGAAGGGGGCTAATAATTCTGGCCACAACTGTATATCCAGCAAAGTAAACCATCAGATTGAAGTGTGATTTTCACAAAACTGTATTTTCCAGCTTTTTTCAAGGTAAATTTAGGTGTCTTTCCAAAAAAAAGGACACTTGCAGACTCCAAAAGGACACCAAATAACCAAATGACATGATTTCATATAATACATACATTTATGTACTCCAAATCACCCATGAAAAAGAATTCACAGTGTATAGTGTGTGCAACAGCAAAGAGCTTGTTTACATTTTAGACAAGTGAAGTTGTGATACTGAACAGGACCACATGGAGATGCCAAAAAAACCTAAACCAACTTTGACCTGCATATTTACTGAAGTACACAGCAGCATACACAGGACAAATCCAAACATTGTCCTGAATGTGTGTGAAAACAACGTGAATGTACTGAAATGCGTCTGTGCAGAAATTAGTGCTGAGCGATATATAAAAATATTTGATATCTCGATATTGTCAACATTTTGTTGCTCAGCTCTCAAATTCCAAGAAACATCTGCGATGATCTCCCCGGTGTGTTTATTCGGAAAGAAAGTTAACTGGTTTGCAGACAAGTGGATTTCAGCTCCCAGCCATCAATAAAATGAATGGTAAGACTGATGTAGGGTTCACAGGTTCGGCTCGTCCATAGATCAGAAGTGGTCGTGAAGTGCATTATCCGAGAAAGCTTCTGTGACAGCTGTTCGTGAATTTTAAAATACAGTTTCAGGAGTGCATCCTGGGCAAAGTATTTACGGCAAGGCAAATTGTATCAGGGGGGTCGATTGTCTTTAGCAGCCGTTTAAAGCACAGGTTTTTCCACGGTACTGACAGGTATCATTTCTTTGGCTATGTGAAACGTAAAAACTCTACCCACTTTTTACTATTTCTCACATATGGTGCACCGCAAGAGAATGAATCGACCAGCTTTATTTGTTTAGGGATGACAGGCCTACCAGATTGTTTGGCAGATGAAGAATCCGAGGCTGTGATGATAGCTCACGAGTTGCGAGTTTCATGCATTATTTTGATTGGTATCGGTTATCTGAAAACCAAAATACTAGGGATGTAACAATTCACTAGTTCACGATTCGATAAGATTCACGATACTGGTTTTGCAATTCGATTTTCTCATGATTTTTTTTTACAAAATGAGATTTTAATGAGAAAATGTCTTTTTATTATTTCTCACACAAAATTCTGCATATTTCTTTGTGAAATATCTTTATAACAACTAAATTGAAATTTTAAAACAAATTCTAAATCAAATACAAATAAAAGAAATCTCTTCATATGAGCTCAACTGTGGTGATGTGTGAAGCAGTAGCGCTGTCATATCTGGCTATAACATGTTATTTAGCCTATAACACGCTCTCAATACATGTTATTTAGCCTATTGACCTTATTCCTGACTAGCCTACTGCGTTTTGAATTATGGGTTGCACTTCCGGTTTGGGGAACTTCCATACAAAAACACTGAAACAAATCATTTCAAATCATAAGGTTGCCCTACAAATAAAGCTTATCCGTCAGTTTGACTGAATGAGCTGTCAATGTTTCTTTGTTTTATTTTCAGACATCATGAGAATAACGTAACGCTTGGTATTTTAACATAACATGTTATAACAAGAATATCTATGGCAAAAGCTCTTTTCAGTCGTTGCTTTCTATCCTCGTGATTATTTTCTTTTGTCTCTTTGCATACCGCTGTAATAGTATGAAAAAGGACAACATATACTGCACATTTGTGGTTTGTTCTCCTGATATAATTTACAATATATCCCATTAATAATTCACTGAAATGAAGGAACACTCTCTCGTTTTTCTCCTCAAAACCTCACGTCTCTTTCCAGATTTGTTTTCACAGGTAAATACAATTTATTATCTGTGACGGAAATCACTTTGAAATAGTACCATGCAATGCTGAAGTTCATGAACATTTTTATTAAGGCAACGTACATTACATAATACAGATGTACACTCACCTAAAGGATTATTAGGAACACCATACTAATACTGTGTTTGAGCCCCTTTCGCCTTCAGAACTGCCTTAATTCTACGTGGCATTGATTCAACAAGGTGCTGAAAGCATTCTTTAGAAATGTTGGCCCATATTGATAGGATAGCATCTTGCAGTTGATGGAGATTTGTGGGATGCACATACAGGGCACGAAGCTCCCGTTCCACCACATACCAAAGATGCTCTATTGGGTTGAGATCTGGTGACTGTGGGGGCCATTTTAGTACAGTGAACTCATTGTCATGTTCAAGAAACCAATTTGAAATGATTCGAGCTTTGTGACATGGTGCATTATCCTGCTGGAAGTAGCCATCAGAGAATTGGTACATGGTGGTCATAAAGGGATGGACATGGTCAGAAACAATGCTCAGGTAGGCCGTGGCATTTAAACAATGCCCAATTGGCACTAAGGGGCCTAAAGTGTGCCAAGAAAACATCCCCCACACCATTACACCACCACCACCAGCCTGCACAGTGGTAACAAGGCATGATGGATCCATGTTCTCACTGTTTACGCCAAATTCTGACTCTACCATCTGAACGTCTCAACAGAAATCGAGACTCATCAGACCAGGCAACATTTTTCCAGTCTTCAACTGTCCAATTTTGGTGAGCTCTTGCAAATTGTAGCCTCTTTTTCCTATTTGTAGTGGTGATGAGTGGTACCCGGTGGGGTCTTCTGCTGTTGTAGCCCATCCGCCTCAAGGTTGTGCGTGTTGTGGCTTCACAAATGCTTTGCTGCATACCTCGGTTGTAACGAGTGGTTATTTCAGTCAAAGTTGCTCTTCTATCAGTTTGAATCAGTCGGCCCATTCTCCTCTGACCTCTAGCATCAAAAAGGCATTTTCGCCCACAGGACTGCCGCATACTGGATGTTTTTCCCTTTTCACACCATTCTTTGTAAACCCTAGAAATGGTTGTGCGTGAAAATCCCAGTAACTGAGCAGATTGTGAAATACTCAGACCGGCCCGTCTGGCACCAACAACCATGCCACGCTCAAAATTGCTTAAATCACCTTTCTTTCCCATTCTGACATTCAGTTTGGAGTTCAGGAGATTGTCTTGACCAGGACCACACCCCTAAATGCATTGAAGCAACTGCCATGTGATTGGTTGATTAGATAATTGCATTAATGAGAAATTGAACAGGTGTTCCTAATAATCCTTTAGGTGAGTGTATATCACTATAGTTATATTAACCCATCCGTTATTGCTGTGGAAAGAATCACGCTTTTCCATAGTATGTTTAAAGTACAAACCCGATTCCAAAAAAGTTGGGACACTGTACAAATTGTGAATAAAAAAGGAATGCAATAATTTACAAATCTCATAAACTTATATTTTATTCAGAATAGAATATAGATAACATATCAAATGTTGAAAGTGAGACATTTTGAAAAGTCATTCCGAATATTGGCTCATTTGGATTTCATGAGAGCTACACATTCCAAAAAAGTTGGAACAGGTAGCAATAAGAGGCCGGAAAAGTACATACAAGGAACAGCTGGAGGACCAATTTGCAACTTATTAGGTCAATTGGCAACATGATTGGGTATAAAAAGAGCCTCTCAGAGTGGCAGTGTCTTTCAGAAGTCAAGATGGGCAGAGGATCACCAATTCCCCCAATGCTGCGGCGAAAAATAGTGGAGCGATATCAGAAAGGAGTTTCTCAGAGAAAAATTGCAAAGAGTTTGAAGTCATCATCATCTACAGTGCATAATATCATCCAAAGATTCAGAGAA
Organism: Chanodichthys erythropterus; assembly: GCF_024489055.1. Classification (NCBI taxonomy): domain Eukaryota; kingdom Metazoa; phylum Chordata; class Actinopteri; order Cypriniformes; family Xenocyprididae; genus Chanodichthys; species Chanodichthys erythropterus. The sequence goes on along the minus strand of NC_090223.1, from coordinate 70,703,042 downwards.
TCTGGATCAATCTCTGTGCGTAAGGGTCAAGGCCGGAAAACCATACTGGATGCCCGTGATCTTCAGGCCCTTAACCGGGACTGCATCACATACAGGAATGCTACTGTAATGGAAATCACAACATGGGCTCAGGAATACTTCCAGAAAACATTGGGGGTGAACACAATCCACCGTGCCATTCGCCGTTGCCGGCTAAAACTCTATAGGTCAAAAAAAGAAGCCATATCTAAACATGATCCAGAAGCGCAGGTGTTTTCTCTGGGCCAAGGCTCATTTAAAGTGGACTGTGGCAAAGTGGAAAACTGTTCTGTGGTCATCCATATTTTTTTTTACAGTCTATGATCTTACCTGTAAAAACACACAAACAGAGCAAGGAATTAGTTATTCAGTGACTGTCAGAGTGACTTCTTCATATATAAATGAAGCTCCCTGTCCTGCGGCTCACGATCACCCTCTAGCGTCACCCGCCAGCGTCTACAGGTCTAATACCCCCTTTCCACCAGCACAAACCAGTTGCTAGTTCAGAGCTAGTGCTAGTGCCAGTTCAGAGTTGTTCAACTGACGAGCCTTCTAAGAACCGGTTTGCCTTTTCACGGGATAGAGAGCAGCACAGAGCCAGGTCTTGCGTCACTGTATACGTCTCATATTTCACAGCAAAGCTAGCGCTGCAGTGCCAAACACAAACACAACAAGCTTGTTCGAGATGCATCGGCTTCTTGCAGAGCAATCGGCGCATGACATCAAAGCACTGCGAGAACGATCCCAAACCCCGAATCGGTCCGCGCTGCTCCGATGCATCTCGAACAAGCCTTCCATCAACAATGGCGGACGCTTCGCTACTATTGATGCTCATGGCTTTGCGAACCTACATCGGCATCCAAACATGGCTTGCCGTATTTTGTATATAGACGGAGATTACAGCCGAGCTCCTATTAGCTCGATTAGCTGCTATTTCAAAAATGCCGGTCACAAGTTTCTTGTTGGTCACGGTAACCCCGGTTTAGTAACTTTAGTAAGATCCCCTGACACAAGCGGATCTTACTTCTAGCCCAGCAATGTTTTGGTGCTACTTACGAACCACTTTTCCTGGTTCAGAGCTGGTGCTTTGGGTGTTGAAAGACAAAGAACTGATTTGAAACTAGGCTCTGGCTCCGAACCAGCACTCAAATTGCCTTGGTGGAAAAGGGGTATAAGTGATGTTCAAGTTGGCATCATTGCACAGTACTATATACAAATTTATTTTCATATACATTTAACCCAAGAACCATATTTTAATAAATGATAACTAATAATATTAATGATAAACAATACATAGATGACTACTTGAGTTCATATCACTACATGAACAACAAGTTTTTCAGCAAAGTTTTGGTCATATTGATCATTTATAGGGCCTAGAAATTTGTGTATTAAATATTATACAATATGTTCATAAATAGGCATTATACTGATTGTTCAACAGGTTTTTACAAAGAATGTTTAAAGTTTTGAGTGAATAAATCTGGCCATAATGTTGTAATACGCATTGCCAAACAAGCATTCTGTTTTCAGCTGATTTATACCCCCAAATGAGCAATGTGACGTGGGTGATACAAACATTTACAGGCTAATCATTTTAAATTCATAAAACTTCAACATAAACATAATTAGCTAACACTCAACACCAACATTTTAAATATTGTATATATGTGTATATATCAAGTTTTATCAGGTTAGTAGATTTCCCACTACAGGGGGTCATGCTGTTTTTAAGTGCAGGCTGTAAGATAAACAAATTTATGAACAAAGTCAATATATCTAAATATTCACAACAAACACTCATTATAAATTAGACCCAAACTTTCCCTGACTCTCCCCACAGCCTCTCAAATGTTTGTGTCACCCATGTCACATGGTTTAGGGTTAATCCTGAATTACAAATGACATAAATATATGAATGTAAATGATCTTTCAGGTGCAAGTATCAAGACACTCCCTGTGAAGATGAGATTGAACACTGTATGAATTTAAATGAATGTATTAAATGTTTGAATATCAATCTCAGTCAGATCAACTTCATCATGTTCCTCTAGGGGGCAGTAACACACACTCTTTAGGAGGCTTTGAGAGATTTCTCACAATAGTTGAGTTTCAGTAACATCTTCAGCATCACTTTTGACTCTTAAACCAACATCAGAAGGGTCAATATATAATTGTGGGAGATTTTGAGTTGGAATAATTCTGGGAAAAAATATATTTATTTACAAAATATTATTATCTTCCCTGATAAATCATCCCTGAAATATTTTGTTTTTAGTAATTGCCAAGCTCAGGCATAATTGATTTCAGATATTTAGTTTTAAAAACAAGAAGTTTACTCATTATTTGGTCAACTATGTTACGGACAAAACCTATAAGTTTTAACTTTATGTAAATGGCAGACATTTAAAAAAATCATTACTCTTGGAAGAATATGTGTCTATTTACCTACCTTTTCAATTAAAATACCCAATTAATTAAGAAAATACACATTTTGTTCAATTGAAACCCCAAATTTCAAGTACTGAAGTAACCAGTCTGTATATTTTGTTTCCAAACTGCTTGATTCATGATAATTTTCTTGATTAAATTATGCTGAGGTATATATTTGACAGCTACTCAGTTTCTAAATATTTACTTGGAGATTAGGGAACCATTGAAATACATATATTTTTTAAAAAACATAATGGTAACTTAATTGACAGCCCAGTATCATAGTTGACAAAAGTAACATAGTTGACTGGACATGACAAAGTAGGATGATGTATTTAACAAACACAATCCTAAACTATATCAATTATTATATGTTAACTAATCTTTTATTGCATTTATTAAGACCTGTTGAATATTTCATGACATAAAGGAGAAATACAGACGCACATCAGTTTAAACTGTTTGTGTCAAAACTAAATTTCCTTCTCATTTAAACAGTCAGTGCCCCCAAAATGCTTAGTTCCTTTGGCATTGTGTAAGCACTGCAAGTCAAAATGTTTAGATGTTTTGTCACTATGGCAAATATCCCTCATGTCCACCTTTCAGTCTTAGTCCAGTCCTTCACTGACAATGGTTACTGTACAGTTTTTGTCTAGCTAACAGAATACAATTGTGTGTAAAACTGAAAAAAGACAGGATTTTAGGGTAAGAGTAGCCTCCAAGGTTTGACATCATATATTGCACTCATACTGCCAAGGAAATTGTAACCATTATCATTCACACACATAAAGTAACTTCCATACATCAGAGTAAAAGGAAAATGTATACAGCATAATATACTGTAATATAAACACACAAACAAAAAATAATGAAAATTATATGCAGCCTACAGTGCTGTAAATAAAGCTGGAGTTTCACAACTAACAGTTCTTCACTGGTCGCTCGTTTCCTTCCAATGCCATTATTCTCTACAATAGCGTAAAAAAAGAAAACATCAAATCAGTCATACAGAAGAGTCATACACTACATTACAGACAATTACATAGGAATGTTCTATGTTCTCCACAACTTCATTATACTACTGGCCACTACTCCAGTGGTTCCAAACCTGGGGTACATGTAGCCCTATGCAGAGGTACTACAGGGGGTATTTGACAGAAAGGGGAGGGGGAAAATCATCAATGACTAGACTTACTGAAATGTTACAGTAAAACCCACAGTATTAGATTTACATGGGAGGCACTAATTGCAGCTCTTTGACCCTTTTTCTTATTGTATGTTATATTCTTCAAAATAAGGATTATAATGATAATTGCATCATACAGTAAGCTGCAGTTTTTAGGCAAAATGTTGAAGTCAGATAAGTCAAATACTTTCATACCTGGATTACCTGGATACACAAATGAGGTAAAGTGGGTACTGAAGCCAAACAAGTTTGGGAACAACTGCTTAATTGTAAAAAAGTTATAATGATGGACAACCAGTAACTGACTTACATGTTACATGTTAGTCAAGTTCTAGTTTCACCTGATTGTCAATTGCTGTAATAATTTATCAAATGTTCCAAGGATTCATATATGGTATTCATGGTATTATGTTCTTGACTAATTTTGACAATTGAACAAACTATTGTGCGTGTGATGACTTATACAATGAAATGACGCTGACACGTTTTGGAGCAAACAACCATTAGACTGAGAATCGACAATCAGTTTAGATCAACAAGATCTATTCACTTGGAAATTGTGCTAAATGTAGGCTACCTGTACTTAATCATTTGCAAAGATGTAGTGAGACATTGAGACATGTACTTAGACATTTGCAATTTGCAAAATGAATGAGAAATTAAATTCTGTTGTGAACAATTGCCAAGTGGTTTAGAGGTTTGTCCATGTAGTTTTGAGAATGTAATTTCTGTTTCAAGAAATGAGCCAAACCAATGGAGAAAAAATGTAAGATATGATTTGGCAATATCTTCCCATCTCTTTTTATTTCAACATGACGTGCTGTCACGTGCTGTGGGGCAGGAATCAACCTGAGCACATCTTTTCTGCAGCAGATAATCGTGGCATTTGCCTGAAAACAAGTTTACTTTTATAATATTTATTGCAAAGTATTTTATAGTTACTGTACAATTAGAATATTAAATGAACTCCTGAAAACTATAAGAACATGTCATGAATGTCAACTATGTTACTCTTGGTCAACTAAGTTACCTTTGCAGAGTAACATAGGTGACTGGTAACCTAGTTGACATTTTTGCTGTTTTTAGGGATAAAATCAAAATGGTTGCCTAGCACCAGACACCACATGGCATTTTACGGAGAGGTTCTTCTAAATAGTATATGTACAACTGAGTGGAATTGAAATTCAAAGTTATTTATGAATTCATTGTAGTAACATTGTTGACATATGATAAGTACACATTTGCCCTAAGCACTACTTTAGGTGAAATAACTGAAAATGTGGAGGGAGAACATACCTTGGAGTCTTGCTACTATTCTTTTCAGGAGGAAATGACATCATGTGGAGCAGGTCATGTGATTTGGAAAACACACTCTTCCTTGAGGGGTGTATTTGCTATGGGTAACTTAGATGACAGCGACTTCTCGGACATATATTCAATTTGTCAATTTCTATTGAAAATGTGACATATTGCCCAAAAAGACACATTGTTCACAATTACTTCAACTTAATGTAAATAATATAATTAAAACTGTTTTTAAATAAGTTTTTTAAATGTTTTTTTAGGTAATGAGATTGTGGTTGTAATTCATTTCGGACGGTTATTTAGTTGACATTTTAGGGATATCTAGTAAATTTTTATAAATATATGATTATTTCCATAATAATTAACTATGAAATTTGTAAAGACAAGATCATGAAGAACACTGAAGACTTTTAAAATTTTATTTTAATAATCATGTTTGCGAGATAAATCTCATGGACATGAAAACTCCCTCAATTATATATTGACCCAGAACATCTTTTCCTCAATGCCACTGTGATCTTGAGCTTGGCTGGAGTTGAAAAGATTCTTATGTTTATCTTAATAATATCCGTGACGGTTCATAAGAGCTTATTCAGATTTGATTGATAACTGATGAACTCCATCAATCCTGGTATTGAAAAATCTCTGTATCTGAATATCTGTATCTGAATATCAACATCCAGCTCTGTGAGGGTCACATGATGAGCTGCACTTTGACCTGAAACACTGATGAATAATGACAGACTCATGAAATACAGTGACAGGCTTTGATCAAACTTCATTAAAGCACACCTGTTTTGATCCTCCATTTGAATCTGGAGCGTTTCTTCACAGCAGCTGCTCTTGGTAACAGACCTGAGAGTCGATCACCGAACTGATGGAGAGACGAGAAGATCCTAAATCAAGTTCAGATCTGAGACAAATCCTACATGAACTCAAGATTCTGGAACAGATCCAGACCAGAGCAAAGCATGCTGGGAACTGTCCAGTTTCAGTTCATTCAACACAAATGATGAAGTGAACTTCAGTTTGACGTGTTTAAGTGGATTTATTCAATTAAATCAGGACAGAATGTGCAGTAATTGTGTGCTTTAACTCATTTTAATGAAGTTCATTTAACAAGCAGCAGAAATCATGTTTACAGTGAAGATTAAAAGATGGACAGATTGATGATTCCTGATTGTGATGTGTTTTATCTCCATCAGATTCCATTCGGCTCATTCTGGATTTGAACACAGTGAATGAATACATCCATCTGTCTGAGAGCAACACAGTGATTACTGGCACTGACACAGAGCTTCAGTCGTATCCTGATCATCCAGACAGATTTGATGATGTGCGTCAGTTGTTGTGTAGAGAGAGTGTGAGTGATCAACGCCGTTACTGGGAGATTGAGTGGAGTGGAGGTGTGTATATATCAGTGTCATATAAGAGCATCAGCAGGAAGGGACGGGGTGATGAGTGTATGTTTGGACGTAATGATCAGTCCTGGAGTTTGAGCTGCTCTCCTAATGGTTACTCATTCTGGCACAATAACATACGGACTGATCTCCCTGTAAAGTCCATCAAGATCAGGAGAACAGGAGTGAATGATGATGATGATGATGATGTAAAAAATGTCAAGATCAGTAGAATTCACGCGTATATGAAGAATCACAGTAGAGTAGGAGTGTATGTGGATCACAGTGCAGGAATTCTGTCCTTCTACAGCGTCTCTGGAGACACAATGATCCTCATCCACACAGTCCAGACCACATTCACTCAACCGCTCTATCCTGGGATTTGGGTTTATAGAGGATCATCAGTGAAACTTTGTTGATGTGACAGTGACAGTGAGACTCTACCCATAATGCTTTGAACTGATGATGAATCAGAACAGTGAGACTCTACCCATAATGCTTTGAGCCGATGATGAATCAGAACAGAGAGACTCTACCCATAATGCTTTGAGCTGATGATGAATCAGAACAGAGACTCTACCCATAATGCTTTGAGCTAATGATGAATCAGAACAGAGACTCTAACCATAATGCTTTGAGCTGATGATGAATCAGAACAGAGACTCTAACCATAATGCTTTGAGCTGATGATGAATCAGAACAGAGACTCTACCCATAATGCTTTGAGCTGATGATGAATCAGAACAGTGAGACTCTACCCATAATGCTTTGAGCTGATGATGAATCAGTGACAGTGAGACTCTACCCATAATGCTTTGAGCTAATGATGAATCAGAACAGAGACTCTAACCATAATGCTTTGAGCTGATGATGAATCAGAACAGAGAGACTCTACCCATAATGCTTTGAGCTGATGATGAATCAGAACAGAGACTCTACCCATAATGCTTTGAGCTAATGATGAATCAGAACAGAGACTCTAACCATAATGCTTTGAGCTGATGATGAATCAGAACAGAGACTCTACCCATAATGCTTTGAGCTAATGATGAATCAGAACAGAGACTCTAACCATAATGCTTTGAGCTGATGATGAATCAGAACAGAGACTCTACCCATAATGCTTTGAGCTGATGATGAATCAGAACAGAGACTCTACCCATAATGCTTTGAGCTGATGATGAATCAGAACAGAGACTCTACCCATAATGCTTTGAGCTGATGATGAATCAGAACAGAGACTCTACCCATAATGCTTTGAGCTAATGATGAATCAGAACAGAGACTCTACCCATAATGCTTTGAGCTGATGATGAATCAGAACAGAGACTCTACCCATAATGCTTTGAGCTGATGATGAATCAGTGACAGTGAGACTCTACCCATAATGCTTTGAGCTAATGATGAATCAGAACAGAGACTCTAACCATAATGCTTTGAGCTGATGATGAATCAGAACAGAGACTCTACCCATAATGCTTTGAGCTGATGATGAATCAGAACAGAGACTCTACCCATAATACTTTGAGCTGATGATGAATCAGAACAGAGACTCTACCCATAATGCTTTGAGCTGATGATGAATCAGAACAGAGACTCTACCCATAATGCTTTGAGCTGATGATGAATCAGTGACAGTGAGACTCTACCCATAATGCTTTGAGCTAATGATGAATCAGAACAGAGACTCTAACCATAATGCTTTGAGCTGATGATGAATCAGAACAGACTCTACCCATAATGCTTTGAGCTAATGATGAATCAGAACAGAGACTCTACCCATAATGCTTTGAGCTGATGATGAATCAGAACAGAGACTCTACCCATAATACTTTGAGCTGATGATGAATCAGTGACAGTGAGACTCTACCCATAATGCTTTGAGCTAATGATGAATCAGAACAGAGACTCTACCCATAATACTTTGAGCTGATGATGAATCAGTGACAGTGAGACTCTACCCATAATGCTTTGAGCTAATGATGAATCAGAACAGAGACTCTACCCATAATACTTTGAGCTAATGATGAATCAGAACAGAGACTCTACCCATAATGCTTTGAGCTGATGATGAATCAGAACAGAGACTCTACCCATAATGCTTTGAGCTGATGATGAATCAGAACAGAGACTCTACCCATAATACTTTGAGCTGATGATGAATCAGTGACAGTGAGACTCTACCCATAATGCTTTGAGCTAATGATGAATCAGAACAGAGACTCTACCCATAATACTTTGAGCTAATGATGAATCAGAACAGAGACTCTACCCATAATGCTTTGAGCTGATGATGAATCAGAACAGAGACTCTACCCATAATGCTTTGAGCTGATGATGAATCAGTGACAGTGAGACTCTACCCATAATGCTTTGAGCTAATGATGAATCAGAACAGAGACTCTAACCATAATGCTTTGAGCTGATGATGAATCAGAACAGAGACTCTACCCATAATGCTTTGAGCTAATGATGAATCAGAACAGAGACTCTACCCATAATGCTTTGAGCTGATGATGAATCAGAACAGAGACTCTACCCATAATACTTTGAGCTGATGATGAATCAGTGACAGTGAGACTCTACCCATAATGCTTTGAGCTAATGATGAATCAGAACAGAGACTCTAACCATAATGCTTTGAGCTGATGATGAATCAGAACAGAGACTCTACCCATAATGCTTTGAGCTGATGATGAATCAGAACAGAGACTCTAACCATAATGCTTTGAGCTGATGATGAATCAGAACAGAGACTCTACCCATATTGCTTTGAGCTGATGATGAATCAGAACAGAGACTCTACCCATAATGCTTTGAGCCGATGATGAATCAGAACAGAGACTCTACCCATAATGCTTTGAGCTGATGATGAATCAGAACAGAGAGACTCTACCCATAATGCTTTGAGCTGATGATGAATCAGAACAGAGACTCTACCCATAATGCTTTGAGCTGATGATGAATCAGAACAGAGACTCTACCCATAATGCTTTGAGCTGATGATGAATCAGTGACAGTGAGACTCTACCCATAATGCTTTGAGCTGATGATGAATCAGAACAGAGACTCTACCCATAATGCTTTGAGCTGATGATGAATCAGAACAGAGACTCTACCCATAATGCTTTGAGCTGATGATGAATCAGTGACAGTGAGACTCTACCCATAATGCTTTGAGCTGATGATGAATCAGAACAGAGACTCTAACCATAATGCTTTGAGCTGATGATGAATCAAATGTTATAGAGTCTCTTCATGACATTAACACTGAAATATCACAACACAATAAATGTGTGTTAATGACTCAATATCACATGATGAAATAAATGTTGAAATACTGTAATAAATGTTGAACTCAGCGTTCATGTATATTGTGTCATGTGGTGTCGTTATGAGGAGCAGGAGTGACACTTAAAGATTTAGATCCACTAACCCACTGAAAAATAACATCAACAATCAATTTATCAATTTAATCATTCAGACAGAAATGGACATTTTTACACGTATCAATAAATACATTTAAAACTGTTTATTTGATTCATGTTTTAAAACGTACATTAATAAATCATTTTAAATCTCTTTTTATAAAGCACTGGCCAATTGCTTTTCTTTATCCGTTTGTCAGTCGAGTTAAAAACGCCATTGGTCAAGACACACGTGGAGCAACCAATCAGCTTTCACCTCAGTGTGAAGAGCCAATCCTCTGTCACTGTGAATGTAACACGCGCTGTCATTGGACAGTGAGAACAACTATTCATTCATTAAATATGAGAGTTGAGACACTCTGACTGAAAGAGTCTCAAACCGTCTACTTCTCTACTATATAGTAGGCGAAAAGCAGCAGGCTAGAGAATAAGTGTGTCAGAAACCTCAGTAATCAGTAGGCGAGAATTACCCGAGTGACGCACTGATTCTCAGCAGGACTGTGAACATGTGATTGTTGATCAATATTATTGTGATGGTTACTTTTATTCCTGTTGTTGTCAGAAAATAAAATATAATCTGAACACCCGGCCTGTGGGCCACCTTGAACTTAAAAGGCTGTAATGCCAGATACCAACGAGTGATCCGCACATTGGTATCCTTCATGCGGTGGAGCCAATGCAGGGGAGCGTGGTCCGAACAGAGAGTGAATTCCCGTCCCAGGAGATAATAGCGGAGGGTGAGGACGGCCCACCTAATCGCCAAACACTCTTTCTCAACGGTGCTGTACTTAGCTTCCCTCTTTGAGAGCTTACGGCTAATGTACAGCACCGGCCGTTCCTCCCCCTCTATCTCCTGGGACAGGACAGCACCCAGCCCTCTGTCCGACGCGTCAGTCTGCAACAGAAAAGGGAGAGAAAAATCAGGAGAGTGAAGCAATGGCCCGCCACACAGAGCAGCCTTTACTTGGGTGAAGGCCTGCTGGCACAGCTCCGTCCACTGGACCGTATCTGGAGCATCCTTTTTAGTTAGATCAGTCAACGAGCTGGTGAGGGCCGAATAATTAGGAACAAATCTCCTATAATATCCCGCCAGCCCGAGGAACTGTCTAACCTCCTTTTTGGTCTTGGGGTGCGGACAGGTCGCAATCACTGCCATCTTATCAATTTGGGGACGCACCTGTCCATGCCCCAAGTGGAAGCCCAGATACCTTACTTCCACGTGCCCAATCGCACACTTCTTCGGGTTGGCCGTGAGCCCGGCCCCTCTCAGCGATCTCAGGACGGCCCTCAAATGCTGCATATGCCGCTGTCAGTCATTACTGAAGATAATAATATCATCCAGATAGGCAGCAGCATATGCACCATGGGGCCGCAAAATTTTATCCATGAGCCTTTGAAAGGTAGCCGGTGCCCCGAACAGCCCGAACGGAAGGGTAACGAATTGGTGCAATCCAAACGGCGTCGTGAAAGCTGTCTTTTCTTTGGATAATGGCGACAAGGTGATCTGCCAATACCCTTTCGTTAAGTCCAGTGTCGAATAAAATCGAGCCGTACCTAGCCGGTCAAGCAACTCGTCCACCCGAGGCATTGGATACGCGTCGAATTTCGACTCTGCTTGCAACTTGGATAAATCAGTGAGCTGTGAGGGCGAGAGGTGATCTCCCCCAGAGGCCAGAGCGAGGGACTGTTTTTTGATATTCGCCTCTGGCCCGAGATCATCCTCTCCGCTAATCACCGTCGCCAGCATCACTGATTCCGCCTCATTCCATTTTTTAAGGAGATTGAGGTGGTAAATCTGACGTGCTCCCCTCCTATCGGAACGCACAACCTCATAATCGAGCTCGCCGACTTGCCGTGTAACCACAAATGATCCTTGCCACTTTGCAAGTAATTTCGAGCTTGAAGTGGGAAGCAATACAAGTACTTTATCTCCCGGTGAAAATTTGCATAAGTTAGTTCCCCTGTCATACAGCTGGCTCTGTCTGTGCTGGGCTTGTAACAAATTCTCCATAGACAGCCGCCCCAACGTGTGGAGTTTTGTTCTCAAGTCCAGCACATACTGAATTTCATTTTTGGCCTGAGATGGTCCGTCCTCCCAAGTCTCTCTTAGGACGTCTAATACCCCACGGGGGTGGCGTCCAAAGAGAAGCTCGAAGGGGGAAAACCCCGTGGAAGCTTGCGGGACCTCTCGCACTGCAAATAACAGAGGTTCCAACCACTTATCCCAATTTTTGGCATCCTCTTGAACGAATTTACGAATCATGGATTAAACCGTTCGACCAGCCCGTCCGTTTGTGGGTGAAAGACGCGGGTACGAACGGATTTAATGCCCAACAATTCGTAAAGTTCGCGTAACGTGCGTGACATAAATGCCGTGCCTTGATCAGTGAGGATTTCTTTCGGAATCCCCACTCGGGAGATTAAACTAAACAGTGCATCCGCCACACTCTTAGCGGAAATGTTGCGGAGCGGCACTGCTTCCGGATATCGCGTTGCATAATCCACGATGACTAATGCAAAGCGATGCCCTCTTGCTGATCACTCTAATGGCCCGATGAGGTCCATACCAATTCTCTCGAAGGGGACCTGCATTAATGGGAGGGGGCGCAACGGCGCTTTTGAGGTGGCCGGTGGGTTAACCAACTGACATTCCCGACAAGACGCGCACCACCTGCGCACATTCTCGTGAATGCCCGGCCAAAAGAATCGGGTCATGAGACGATTTAGTGTTGCCGTTTGTCCTAGATGCCCAGCCATCGGATTAGAATGAGCCGCGAGGAAAAGCATTTCCCTGCGGCTCTTTGGAACTAATAACTGGGTCGTATCTTCTTTTGTTCTTGTGTCTTGGGTCACTCGATACAACCTATCTTTTATGATCGCAAAATACGGATAAGAAAGTGGACGTCCAGGCTGGAGAGGCTGACCATCGATGGTACTGACCTTTTCAAACGCGTTTTTTAGCGTCTCATCATGAAACTGCTCCAGGGGAAAGTCATCGCGATCCAAAAGAATAAGTCTTCCAATTTCGCTCTGTTCCCCTGAAGCTGAACTCACTGGTCCCTGATCAGTCTCTCCCACCTGCACTCGCACCTCCTTATCCCGTGATTTTTCCCCACAAGAGTCATTCGAGCATAAGCACCCCAATAATTTATTAAATGCAGGCCAATTCGTACCCAAAATTATCGGATGCCGGAGGTGCACTGCCACGGTTAACTGCGGGTTGCGGGTTAACTGCCACCTCCACACTATGCTTTTGACCCCTAAATTGAATAATGATGGGCACTAACGGATATTTCACGACATCCCCGTGCACACACCTCACCTTAACCAAGCGGCCTGCATCCAATGCCCTGGACGAAATCAGGCTTTGATGCACCGAGGTTTGGTTACATCCTGAGTCCACCAAAGCCCGATAGGTACCCCCCTTGATACTCACAGGTATTTGGTACTCGCCAGCTTGACCGGGGGCAGCCTGCGGGTCGTCCGGGACCCGGATCAACGTCCCAACCTCCATCACTGGACACCTGTCCACAAAGTGCTCTGGGTCCCCGCAACGCCAACAGGCCGGCCCAGACCTGCCCGCCGCTCTTGTGGCAGGGAGCGGGTTAAATGGTTGACGCGGAGAGAGGGGAGAAGCAGGAGCGGAGTCCAGCCCGGCAGCAGGGAGTCCCGCCCCCCTGAGCGGGCTCTTGGTCCATAATACGAGCCCTGTTCAGTTCCACCCCGCCCCCGGGGCGGAACACGTGGCGGACCGGGCGGACGAGACCTGGGTAGAGGGACAGGTTTAGAGAGAGAGGGGGAATTAAAAGAAGGAGAGAGAGAGAGGCAGATGGTAAGGGTTCGCCGACCCTTTGGCACGCCACCATGTGGTCCTCCGCCAGTTGGATGGCTGAGTCCAGCGACGTGGGGCGGTGGCACTGGACCCACTCGGCGGTTTTCTTGGGGAGCCGAGTGATAAACTGCTCCAGTACCACGCGATCGATAACCAGGTCCACGTCGCTTCCCTCAGCCAGTAGCCATTTGCGGCACGAGTCCCGGAGCTGTTGGGCCAACACGAAGGGCCGGCCGGACTCGCCCAGGTCCAGGGAGCGGAAACGTTGTCGTGCACCAGCGGCTCAGTCAGCAGTTCCCCTCTCTCTCTCAGACTCCTGCTTCTCGCGGCGTTTTAACCTGTCTCCGCGCCAATTACCGAAATTAGAAACAGGTGTTCGTGATTTACATTTAACTCGCTCACTCACCAAAGATCTCCCAATGCTCTCTCCCGCCGCAGACTTCGCTGAACCACGCCCCCCTCGCCACACCCTCCATTCCTGAAACATTCAAAGTGATATCAGAAGAACTTCATGTTTTTTAACAGTGTACGGTGCGTGACAACAACCTGTGAGACGTCACTGTCCTCAGACTCTACATGGCTCAAGAGAAAGTCACATGATCGCCTGAATCTTTTACAATATTGAACCTTTTAAAGTCACTGCCTTGACTCTAGGAATAACACAGTAAGAAGTGAGAGTAGATCAGTGCCGTCCATAACCATTCTGTTCACCAACAGTAAAGTAAAACTCATTGTTTCATGGTGAATCGCATGTTTTCATGTTCAAATGTGACAGGAATCATCCTCCTACATGAGGGTCAGCTGATATGAGCTCGACTAATGTCATCTAATAACAATGACAGAAAGAAGTACAACAAGCCAGATATATACAGCTGTGATATACCAAAGTTCAATGCCAAATGAGGGCCATTGTTAAAAAACAAACCTGTGTAACATTGCTCTCTGGTTCTGAATCATTGTCCTTTAGGTCAACCTTAAATCACAGTAAAACTTTATTATCCATCATAATGTGTGTAATCATGACATACTACAATGTGTCTGACACTGTTGAGAGCAATGCAGAAAACACAATCATTCTGACACAAGGACTAGTAGAAAAGCCTGAATAATTCACTCTTGATCTTCTTCTGAATCACTTTCAGGTTCAAACATATTAACCCAATATTTCCACTTGCCATTGTGTGGCATTTACTATAGTAAACCTTGTGGACTCCAAGCTGCTGTGAATGAATGTGGGCGGGGACACATTTGCATATTCATACATCTGTGTGTCACGGAATAATAAGGCAGATGCAAGTGCAAGTTAATATCTCATTTATTGAGCTTCACACCAGGGAAAACACAAGTAGTACTGGGCAGACAGCAGGAGAGTGGTGATCGCAGGGACTTCAATGGGCCGTGGAACAGGTGAGTGGAGATCGTGGAATCTGGTCCGTGGTGGGTGAAGATCTGTGGTGTTCCGTGGTGAGTGAGAGTCTTGTGAAGTCTGTGATGAATCAAATCCAACGAGGAAACAAGAGAGAGGAACATGTAGACACGAAGACCTCCAATCACAGGTAAGACTCACGAGGAACACAGGGAAAACACACGAGGAACACGGGGAAAACACACGAGACACTCCAAACAACTATCTGACAAATGTGAGACGAAAGACAGGGCATTAAATAGGCTGATGATGATGACAAACAGCTGCCGCTGATCATGACAATCAGCGGCGACGCCCACACAACTGATTACGTGACAAAACACACGTACACAAGACCACAGGGTGAGAGAGCGGATCAGCAACCGTGACACTGTGTATATACTAAAAGCAATTCAAGCTATTTAAAAGCAGGAAAAAGTTTAAATATGTCATGATGATGATCAAATAACAGCTTGGAGGGATAAAATGATTGACTACATGAGGGAAAAACTAAAACTGGACATTCTGTTATTATCAACTGAAAAATGTCAAGAAGATGGAAGACACAACAAACCTGTCCATGACAACACTGAACTCAGATTCACTATCCTCAAGATCCACCTTACAAACAACATCAACACTGATTTCATGTAAGCACAGTATAAAAGTCAATACTATAAAACAAACTGGCCATTTCTCAAGCAAATTTGTACCTTTGGCCTTAAATATAGGGCAGATGGTCCCATGTCAGGGTACAGTTTGACATGAAAAACAGTAGTCTTGGAAAAACAGCAGTCCACTAGAAAGTGCGCACGGACTTTGAAAGGTTCGCATGCAGGACTGTACACGAGATGGAGTGGGACACGGAAAATGAAGTAAGGCCTGGCTATAGTCTACCTGCGGCTTAAGACAACTTTTATTTTCTTTCACACAAAGCACAGAAAAATATTTTTTTAATAAACCAACCGAACGGTATCTTTTTTTAAACAAATGAAAGGCAATGTGGATGAACATTCACAGCCACGATATACAGAACATTCTCAAAGATATAGAAGAAAATGAATAAAAACATTTTGGATCAATAAACTTTAAAATATATATATATTAATAACTGCAGAAAGGCCACACTGCAGATAGATGTACATTTCATATATCGGCAAATCAAATTACATCGGCTAAATTGTCTGTGCGAGCTTTAACTAATCTGTGCAACATTGATGCACCAAAAAACAAAAAAATTTAATTAAAAATTATAATTTTTTTTATCAAACATTAATTTACAGAATTGAATTAGAACAGAATATACCGTTCTAATAAATGAAAATAGCCTAATTAAAAAATGAAATATGATCAAGTCAAACTGCAAAATGCCTGAAGTGCAGGGGAACATATATTCAAAACACAAGCCAGAAATAGTTAAAAATAATTTGGAATTTTTCTCAATTCACGTGGAGGGTGTTTTTTTCCATGTGTGTTCCGCGCGTTATCAGACTCACGTGTTTGCAAACAACCTATCAGCAGTAGGATTCAATTAACCATTAGAAGAGAAGGTGAAGGAGATAAGGAGAATGGCGTCGCCTGTAAAGCAAGCGAAATTAGAAATCAAGGATGATGATACAATTTTTGGATGCATTCACCATGTCAGTGAGTGCAAGGTGTCTTTGGTGAAAAGACTTTTTAACGCAGTGCTACAGACCAATCGGGACGATTTCAAAAATATGGCGAAAATATATGCATACAGCATTCATGCAGGCTGAGAAGAATCAAAGCCCCATCAAAGTCAAGAACTTCACTAAACGGATTGGTAAGTAGAGTTTACATTATGATGTTTTTAGTGTGTTTATATTTAAATAAACAGTAGTGAATGTGTGGTGGAAGTAAAGATAAAAAGCTTTCATTAAAATTGTTTTTAGGACAACTTAAGGTTAGTTCTACTAATATTGAACTTTTTGGAAATATTAGGAATGTTTCAGTACAGTAATTAAAGCATTTGTTTGTAGGTGCACAAGGTGAAGGTTTTGAAGTGTATTGTGGCAAAGAGACTCAGGTGTCGGTAGTTGAGAGGCTGCAATTTTGCTTTAAGGAGCTGCCGGAGAAGGCAATTCCGGTGTTGCCAACTTAGCGACTTTGTCGCCAGATTTAGCGACTTTTCAGACCCCTTTAGCAACTATTTTTCAAAAAAGCGCCTAGCGACAAATCTAGTGACTTTTTGGACAAACCTCAGTAACTTTTCAAATGTCACCAGCACTGTCCTGTGAGCGCGAGGTCTTGCTTTCCCGCTTACGTCACACCTCTCTCAGCGTCTACTCTGTTCATTCGCATCTGGTGTGAACGCACCATAATAGATAACGTAGCATAATCAGATGCAGCTTTATTTTTACTAACAGTAATATAGAATTTTCTCCATCATAGTATGTTAAAATGAATTGCATGTCATCTATCAACACAAGCCATCCAGCATTTAATATGATATTGTAAAATCGATCTATCTGTGTGTAACAGTGTCTCACAGCAGCCGCCGAGTGAACGCACAGAGTAACGTTATAACATCATTTTCAACACACTCACATGTATCTAATATGATAAACAGAGCTGCGTCACCTCATGCTCATGACCGGAAAAGCGGAAGCAGCCCCGGCGACTGTGTCATAATAAAAGCTCCGCTGCTCGTGTGTTGGTCAATCGCTCCAGCGGCCTCGTTCAGCTCCCACAACACTCGGCACTGCTCTTCTTCATACTACAGTAATTTTAATAAATCGCATCCATGAACATGATTTCTTCCCGAGTCCTATCCCTATTCTTTTGCACAAACTAAAACTTGGCGTCATGAAGATACTGTTACGGTAGCTGGTACATCAAGTGCACGACAAGGAGATAGAGTTATAATAAGACTTTACTAGGAGATAAACTGGAATCCACAGGAACATATACCAACATGACATGAACAATACCAGACAACACAAGACTGGGAACACAGGGCTTATATACACAGTAGAGATGCGCGGATGGGCTATTATTTCATCCGCAACCGCATCACAAAACTCATCATCCGTCCGTCATCCATCCGCACCAACGTTTTTGACCAATTTTCAAAACCTCACCCGCCCGCCATCTGCTGATTGGGCGATGCAAGGCGCTGCTGATGACAGCCGCGAGACTAGAAAGCTCTCAGAATATCAGCAGTGAACTCCGTCTCCGATTGGCGCACAGGGACAAAATAAATAAATAGCCTAAATTAAACGCACTGTACTGTACAATATTTTAATTGTAGCCTAATAGAAAACGCATTTTGGCACATCATTTCAACATGCTGCTATTTAGCCTACTACTAAATGCCTATTTCACTTTATTTTTTAGCAAATAGATAGAAAGCTCGAATAAAATAACGGGGCCATTTACAATTACAATTTATAATTTTCACATTTGTAGTTATCCATAACAACCCCAAACACTTACCATTGCCTTGTACATCTAATTAATGGGCACAGTTTAATGTGAGAGTTCACACAGACAGCCCCCTGTAACAAACACAAAACCTTCTTCACTCAGCTGGTTTTCCTGACCGTTAACTCCATGTGCCTCCTTTTGTATCAACAGTCATCAGATTGGTTAGATTAGATTCAACTTTATTGTCATTGAACAAAGTACTGCATGCGTCTTGCGGAAGAACATTGTAACCGGCGCTACTTCTCTCCGTTTATGACTATGGACGAGTCACCCAGATCCTGTGCTACTCCATAGCGGCGGCGACCCGCTGGACTAAAATAGTCTGATAATAAACACTTATTATAGGCAGGGTGCGATTTGTGAAAAAAAAACAGAGTGGGGGATGTTTTGAAAAGGTTTTTTTTTTGAAAATTTGTTAAAAACCACAGTGGAGCTATATACTATTTTTGGCAGCTGTTACATAAACATTTTTACAAAAAATCTGATTTAACCTTGAGATTTGAAGTATTAGATAGCTTAGATATTTGCAACACTACAATGACACTAATAATTCTTCATTTCTGATAGAATTGCGAAATCAATCGGTAGTTATTAATTGAATAACGAGACACAAATTTACATTCAATCGCATTTGGTCCCATTTATTTTCGATCACAGTGCATACACATACAAACTTTAAGTCCAAAATTGCGCACATTTGGAGAAATACACGTTTACCTCAGATTTCATTAGATATAATATTAGCCGGGCCGCACGCCGGGTTTTAATTACCGAGGTCAGAAAATGTTGTTTGCTAGGGGGGTGCGGGGGCATGGTCCCCCGAGAAAATTTAGATTTCCCTGGTGTACATATGTGCATTTTAAGACGTTTTAAGGCCAACAAATTGGATAACAATAGCTTTAAAACCATGTCAACAAATACATGCATTGCACAGTTTTGAGGCAGCTTTAATCGCATGTTGGTAATTTCATGACTTAACTTACAACAGAACAACGACGGTCATTGCTCGTAGTTTCTTTTGCGCTTTATTTAAGCTATAATAAAGTAATTATGCAGCGCGCCGGTGCATTTGCGCATGCAATTCTTGAGTGCACGCCACGAGCACAGAATAACGGCTGATTGGACAGTCATGTTAATTTTTCTGAGTTTTACCGACATAGCCTGACAGCATCTCATCTGACCTTAGTTCACTGTTGTTCAACTGAAGCTCCTCGTCACCTGTAGCCTATCTTTTCCGTGCTCGTTTGACTTGCGCCTGGCGCTGAGGTGAAGTCAGAATGAAAAGTGTCCCGTTTGTTGTGTCGTAAAGAGACAGTTCTATATAAACACAGCATTTTACTTGGCGATGTTTTAAAAAAAGATTTATATTTTTGGTATTTTATATTTTAGGGGTGCTGAGCTCCTTTTTAGGGGTGCTGAAGCACCCCTAAAAAGGGGCTAGCCTCGCCCATGGATGTAGGTATAGTCAGATAACAATATTTAACAAATGTATACATATATTTTTAATTTGATTGGTTCAACCGCCCGCCACCCGCCCGAATTTAATTAAAATATTATTTCATCATCCGCCCGATCCGCGGAGTCCGCGGCTGTAACCGCCAACCGCGCATCTCTAATACACGGGATAACAAGGAGGGTGATTAGAAACAGCTGGGTGTGATGATAATGGTGATCAGTTGCTATGGTGACAAACTGGTGGCGGGAAATAGAACAACAACAAGTCCAACAATGAGTCCAAAACAGAGTGCACATGTAACAGATACTCATTTGTCCGCTAGAGGTTGCTAGAAGCCTATTCAAACAATCATTACATATTGTACCTTTTAATTTGAGGAAAGGAAATGTGTTTGTGGGTTGTGTACATTTTATTGGATACGTGATAGTGATTGAAATGCATTTAGTGAAGGCGTGGCAATTATTATTATATTTAGTCTAGTTAATTATTAGTATATTTAGTATTTATTGAGTCTGCATGTTGTGACTGTCTTAATTCTAATACAAAGATTATCTGGTAAAAAATAGTTAGATTTCTATGCATTCTGTGATTATAGACAATGGCTGTTCTCAATATGCGTCCTTGTGTTTTTGCTCTACGTCATCATCAACCGTCGAACGCAAGAACAGAGGACACATGAAAGTACCCGGATGTGTTCTTGATATCGAGGATGCGTCGAGTGCAGACTTGCGCGCTGAATTCGCTTGAAGCCCCAGAAATCATTGCGGCAAAACAATGGCGGAGGAAGAAAGCGCTACACATAACTACGTTTTTAACGTTGTCTTAACAACAAAACCCCAAATATACATTTACATATGTAACCCCTCACCCAGGTCCTACTCGCCCCGCTCTGTGCAGGCTCAAACCTTGGTCTCCAGCATGGTAGTCGGACGCTCTATCAAGGAGGCTAAAGGCTGCAACCTCTAGCATCAGTCGCTAGAGCATCTCTTGAGATCATAGGAGTGAGGTTTACTCGCACAGCAACTACTAGCTGGCCTCCGTTACACAAATATAATTTAGATGAGGAAATTTGGTTGTTGACAAGTCAGGTTACAAGTTTATGTATTCCTCAGAACATAACGTTAAGCGTTTTAATTAAACTACGCTAGCTTTCATTCTGAGGTCATTGTAATTAACTAACTTTAATTCAATTAGCTTACCTTAAACCATGCTTAACTAACTTTTGGTTAATCTGTTATTTAACAATAAAATCTATTTTACTATAAATCTGTATTCGTTAGGGAGCAGTGAAGAGACGAGCGAATGAAGCCCTCCTCACTGGAAAAACAAACTCATCCAAGTCTGGCTGGGAGTAAGTAACACTCATTTTATTTTGTATGGGTTTTTTTCCCACGTAGAAAGCGAAGTTCTCATGACCTTGTGCAATGTTCCCTAAAAGTTCTCTAAAGGTGACGAATATTCCGAACCTTTACAGAACACTAGGGACGCTCCTAAAACGTCCTCTTTTGGTAATGAAAGCGCTGCAGTTCAAGCTTCCTTATATGAATCATTCCATTTTGGTTATTTTATGGTCACATTGGGTATTTTATGGAAGTTAACACAACATCCTATAGTAATAGTCCCCTAAACATTCCCAGAACGTCCTGAATGTTCCCTGGAGGTCCACCAAATAACGTCCCCCAAACCTTAAAAGAACTCCACATCGTGACCGTCTCGGAACGTACTGGGAATGTTTCTAGGCAACATCCTTAACACCAGTGGAGACGTTCTGAGAATGTTCTGGGAACGTTACTAGGCAACATCCTTAACACATCAGTGGGAACGTTCTGGGAACGTAAAATTTCTAGTGGGTTTTTTTCTTGCTGTGATTTATTTTAGTTACTGTAGTTTCCTGTTGCTGATTAAATGTCTTCTCTGTTCAGGGTTTGTGTTAAGAACGTGGCTGTTCCAGTTACAGCTAAACAAGCAAATATGTGAGTATAATTATATAAATTGTGTGCGAGTATAATTATATAAATGTTTTTTTTTTCTTGTAATAATAATAATAATAATAATAATTATTATTATTATTATTATTATTATTAGCAGCTGAGGGACCCACCACCAACAGGGAAAGGGGTAGAGGCAGGAGGAGTAACAGCTGCCACCTGACAGTGGTATTCAGAAATGGATGCTGTGCTCCAGCGGCAGCATTCAATTAATCCGATTAAATAGTGCCTGCTTCCTCCTCTGCCCCCATCCAATGCAGAAAGAGGCAAAGCTCTACTGAGCTCACTGACCTTCAGCGTGAGCAGGCAGAGAGAAATGAGGAAAGAGAGAGACAGGCAGCTGCTAAGAGGAAGAAAGAGAGAGAAACTTGTTAATAAGCTGTAATAAAATTTAGTTGAGATGACTATGATGGATTGAATCATTTATTCATTATTATATTGAATTATTTACAATTGCATGAATGAATGTGACTCACCCTGTTATCCTACACTACATAAAACATGAATAATTGCCAGCCCAGCCACTAATTAATAAGACGTTTTTAAATGTGTGTGAACATACCTGAGATTACAGCTGAATACATTAGGATTACATACAACACACACACACACTCAGAACGAAGATGAATTCATTACATTGTAAGTGAATTATTTAGTGGAGGACTGTCGACATGATGCACAGATGTTGGCATTGCAAACGCGTCTGCTGTCACCCGGTAAGATGCCCCACATGAAGGACTCGAATCTCATGGCTCCAGCTGTGATGCTTTCTCCTCGTCTGAATCTCAGTGAAGGCACTGCATCTTCTTCAGAAAAACACACTCGTAAGACTGGCACTGGACTGTTCAGCATAAGTGTACATAAGCATGTGTGTTTTTACTGTAGGCCTAAATACAATCATCATGTTTAATATATGACCACACTTTATTATGTTGAAATTTCATTTTACACTTTTAATAAATTGTTTTCTATGATCATAATTTAGTAATTGAATGAGTAACATTTACAATAAAAATATTAAACTCTTAGCCTACTAAAAAAATTAAATGTTTTGTTTACTTGCATTATGTCATATTATAGGTAACCAAGTTGATATGTTGACAAAATATACAATAAAAAAAAAGACAAAATACAATAAAAAAAATTACAATAAAGGTCGCCTGGCGAGACCGTTTTTTGAGAAACAGCCAATGCTGCGTGTGAACATGACTTTTATTTTGAAGTGACGACATGACGTCATAAGACTGCGCCGCGCTGCTGCATCTGTTGTGATTCTGCTGAAGAAAGTAAGAAGTTAAGCTGTTTTAATCGATAGAAACAGTTAACTCTGTTAATGATTCTCTTCTTAAAGATGGCGTTTATTAAAGATGAGAGTGAAGACATTAAGATTGAGTTTAATAAAGAGGAGTTTGACGAAATAAGGATTGAAGAAACATTCAGAGTGAAACATGAAGATACTGAGGAACAAACAGGTTGGTTTTATTCTCACAGCTGAACTGTCATTTGATCATTATTAAAACGTCCAGCTCTACAGAAATAAAGAATATACAGAAATATAATCTTAGTGAATATTACAGAAGTAGCCAAAATAAACTAATTATTTTCTGCAACATTAAACCCAATATCTACTTCTGAATAGAGAATAATGGAAAATATTATTTTCTGTTCATGCTCAAAAGTGCTGTACTAACATTGTAACATACCTGAACATAAATAGCTGTAATTGAACATTAAATCAAACAATAAATAAGTTCTATTTAAAATATTTTGTACATAATCCCTATATCAATAACCATTTAACCAGTAATGAGATTTTTGAATAGGATTTCAAACCACATATGGATGTAGTTCAAAACAGATTTGTAAAAAATCACATTTCATGTGTTTTATTTTTTTATTTATTTTTTGGGGAAAAAGCTGGCTTCTGCTGATGAAACTGCAAACTATTCTTCAGTAAAATTTTCTTCAATTTATTTAATTTTTTTTAAACTCTGACTCTTTATTTAACATATCTGGTCTTTAACTGTAAAATTTCCCTACAGTATGAATAGCTGAACTTACAGTATGTCAAAACATGTCAAATGTAAAAAAAAAACAAAAAAAAAACAGCATCTGCTTTTAATAATAAAAAAAAACCCCAAATATTTTATTCTACCTTCATGTGATCTTTTTATTAACTCTTTAATGTGGCTGAATTTCATTTAAAAATAGCAACATTTTGAACAATAAGCTGAGAAAATTGAGCTTTTTTTTTTAAAGGCCATGTCTGGATCGGATTCATAGCTCACGCTCCAAATCTCACGTTATACTTTTGATACCTGATATATTATCTTACACCTCTTCATGGGTTCAATATTTCATTCAGTAACGTTAAAAAGCTTCATAAAAGATTGTTGATTAATATTTGATGATTGCGTTAGTTGCATGTACTTGATCAAAGCTTTTATCGTTTGTTTCTGCTTCTTCGTCTGATCTTGATTCAGAGGTTTTGTACTGATTCAGATGAGTAATAGAACCACTACCATATATGATGTTTTATAACAAAGTTCGAGAGGAACAGGTTCAGATAATTAAACTAATTAGCTCAGGTGGAGAGCATTCAAATGAAATCTGGCAGATTTATTGCAGAAGTGAAATAACTTATGTAAGTGAAACAGAATAAAAGTTATAGAAGTTATGAATAAAAGTAGTTTATGAAAATGTAAAAATACAATATTTTATATTAAATATATATTTTAAACAAGATTTACTCTAAAATTCTGAACAAGTTGTGTTCCAAATTTCAGGTTGATATCTCAAAAAATGAGCTTTCAGTAAGATTTTGTTTGGGTGCAGTACCACACTTTTTTACTAGATGACAACCAAGCTCCATTACTGACCATATAAAGGCGCCTCCATTTCCATGTATGGTTTGAGTGATCTGAACCATATATTTCAATTATTTTCATACAATTTATGAAGTAGACATTCTATATAGAAGTAGTATGGGAAGTTTGGCAGAATTTGATATGAATTCAGCCTCTAATAAACATAAAAACATGTATGTGGGTTATAGATCCCCGCCACAATCATAAATGTATGTATTGTATGTATACATAAATGTATTTAAAAAATATATATATTTTTAGACCTTTTTTTTTCTCCAAAAATTGAATGGATGTTATCTTTTGAACTCCTGGCATGAAAACAAACATGTCTCAACCAATCTTTAATGATTTTTCATGTTCATTGCCATTTCAAAATAAAGGTCTGAACATGCCTTATGAGTATGAAAATATGCTTGCTACAAATTGATAAATTACTGCTCTTCTGTAATTTATTTTGAAAATCATGTCACGTTGATTTCATGTCACATTTTCATTGGCTGGTCAGTAGACGTAGGTCGTAGCAGCAAACGCACTGTGAGATGATCATGCTGAATTTATGACACTGTCAGAAAATGATCGAAGGCTATCTGTCGCAAGACCGGGAAAACGGCCGTCTTTTAACCTCTCTCAATGTACGACATAAGACCACCGATTCAGAGCCACGATCACAGAAATCGCCATGATTGTTTCACGATGGCAATCTTTTGTCTGGGACAGCCAAAAATCGTGCGGCGTATCCCGGGCTATAGGTAATATCATCTTAAAATAGAGAATGAATAACAAAATATTTACAATCACATATTGTAACCTTAATTAAGATTAGTGCTAATTCAATTTACATTTTTGTCTAATTGAATTTAATTTGTTGTAATTATTCTTCTATTTGCATAATTAATTGTCTGTCTTTAGCATATTTCTAGCATATCCTTTTACTCAGTCTGATGCTCAGTGGATCTCCTTCACTCTCTGAGTCTGCCTCAGTTTCATCTTGAAGTGAAGTATAATGCATTTAATTTCATATTATAAAGCATAAATCTATACAATGTGTTCCAAATTATAACCCAAATGACACATCAGTTGGATTTCAGTAAAATAAAATTATTTCCAGTCTCAGACAGCTTTGTTCAATAGTTTGCCAGGTCTTCTTTGGTAAATGGAAAACCTAGCCTACTTAAATAAGTTGTTCTGCATTATTAAGCATGTCATAGTTCTTGTGCAGTATGGAGAGGAAGAAAGATCTTTCTGAAGATGAAAATCATGAAACAGTGCAATACCCTGAAGTCATGAAAACAATATTGTGCAAAAACTGAACAGAGATTATTGAATTGTTAAAGGATTCGTGAGTGATTCAGAGCACAGAAGAACTCAGTCAGATAAAGGCTTATTAAAGGAAAGTTTGTCAAATTAATTGTATTAAAGGATTAGTTCACTTTTAAATAAACTTTTCCTGATAATTTACTCACCCCCATGTCATCCAAGATGTCCATGTCTTTCTTTCTTCAGTCGAAAAGAAATTAAAGTTTTTGATGAAAACATTCCAGGATTTTTCTCCTTATAGTGGACTTCAATGGGCACCAAACAGTTGAAGGTCATAATTAGTTTCACTGCAGCTTCAAATTGTTCAACACGATCCCAGATGAGAAATAAGGGTCTTATCTAGTGAAACCATCGCTCATTTTCTGAAAAGATTTAAAATTCTATAAGTTTTAACCTTAAATGCTCATCTTGAACTAGCTCTCTTATTCTTCTCCTCTATTAGAATTACTGCCCTCCACAGGCCAAAGTTTGAACTAATTGTTATGCTATTGAACTAGCATATTGCATATAAAAACTTTGGCCTGTGGAGGGCAGTAATACACTTAGCAGTGTCTACACTGCCAGAATTCTAAAAGAGGAGAAGAAGAAGAGAGCTAGTTCAAGATGAGTATTTATGGCTAAAACAATTTTTTTCAGAAAATGAGCGATGGTTTCACTAGATAAGACCCTTATTTCTCATCTGGGATCGTGTTGAACAATTTGAAGCTGCAGTGAAACTAATTTTGACCTTCAACTGTTTGGTGCCCATTGAAGTCCACTATAAGGAGAATAATCCTGGAATGTTTTCTTCAAAAACTTTTATTTCTTTTTGACTAAAGAAAGAAAGACATGGACATCTTGGATGACATGGGGGTGAGTAAATTATCAGGAAAAGTTTATTTAAAAGTGGACTAATCCTTTAAGAGGGCAGCGAAAGTGTTGAGCAGCAAATAAAGCTGTTTGAGTCTCAAGAACCTCTCTATACAGGCTGGCAGTTGATTTTCCATATAAGACCTGGCAAACTATTCAACAAACCTGTCTGAATACAATAAATACTGTACCATTTAATAAAACCATGGTTTCTAGTGTATTGATTACCATTTCTATTTAACCACACAAATGCTATAGTTAAACTGTTTTTGTAGCAGAATTATAGTTAATTCGTGGTTACCATGGAATAACTACAGTAACCTTTTTTTTTTTAAAAATTATTCGTAGTAAATCCATTGTTAATTTTCGTTGGCGTGCTGGAGTTTTGAATATGTTTGCAATGATGAAGGGCCTTTAGCAGCCTCCCTTCACTATGCCTTGGTCTTTTTTTGTGAAAGCATTGTTTTTTGTCTACCAAATGTGCCAACAACAGCAAATTTGGTGTTCTTTATATTATATAAGTTTGGATAAAATAATGTGATTAGAAACAGATTCTACTTCTCTTCCAAGAACGCGAATGTTCTGTACAAGTTGTTAGCACTATTAGAGGCACAGGAGCAAAACATTACCGACAGAAATACAAAAACAAACCACCAAATTACTACTTTCGCAGCCCAACTACTGTCTGTATGTGGATTATAATGCATCTACCTGAACTTCTGGAACTGTCATCTCCACACACTCGCCTGAGCATGGACAGACTGTGAGTGATGCTGGGCAGCGAGCAGGAAAACACGGAGCGGATTTACAGAATTAGTGGATCTTTAGCGGAGCGATAACAGAACACTTATGGAAATCCTGTCAAAGGTAGAGGAGGGGGTCGAGAGGGGCATGGACACCTCCGCAGATGAGGGCAGAGGGGCAGTGGTTCTAGCACCAATTCTCAAACTTGACAATTTCACAGAACTCAAAAATGTACTGGAAAAAATTATTGGCACCTTGACAATTTTAAGAAATAATTTTCAAGCATGTGATGCTCCTGTATTTGGTATTTAGACACCTGTGGCAATATAGTAATCAGCCAGTTAAAATGGAGAAAAGTTGACTAAACCTTTGTGTTGTGTCTCTCACTGAGGATGAAGTGAAGAAAGGAAAGAAGTGTAAAGAAAAAATTGTGGAAAAACATGGACAATCTCAAGGCTACAAGTCCATCTCCAGAGATCTTAAAACCTCAATGTGGTGAAAATCAAGTTTTTAATGTTGTTCATATGTCTGTGTGGTGTTTTAAATATGCTTTAAGACAAACCATATGCAAATTCATAAGTCAGCACCATTGCTGAGTATTTTATGTTTAAAACTGCAGTAAACCAAAAACCTGCGGTTTGAAATCGGTGGTGTTTGTGACATCACAGACTACCTTGTAACCAATCAGAACAACGTGCCGGTGGGCTTTAGCATATCATTAACGCTGACTGCTCTGAAGCAGGAAAGTCTCGAGAGAAGCCAGCTTATACTGGTAAATTTTCTGTTGATATGAAAATTTGAGTCTATTACGATGTTATGATGAATTATAAGCCTTTCTCCTCTGATGTTTTGAGTTGTTCAAAGCGTTTGTAAGGATACTGATTGTGAGAAGGCAGCTGCCTGACTCTCGAACAGGAACATGGTTTGTGTAACATTAACAACACATTATTAGCTGTTTGATAACGTAGTCAAGCAAAAGGCTAATCATATTAATCCATATTAATTAAAGACAGAACTGTCGCAAGCGTTGTGCCAAGTGCCAAAGTAAAGTGACAGCTGACTTGAAGTAAAGCCAATAAAGTTAATGTTTTTGTCCTTCGAAATACTTTAATACTATAAAACAAAGATAAAACAATATTGCTCCGAGCGTGTGCATGTGACTGTGATTCATGTGCAAATGTCAGTTAGTGTGGAATCGCACAAAGTTTTGAGAGAGATATTCAGTCCATTATAAATTCTGATTTTGGCCGTCTCTGGAATGGATCAAACCATAGATATTAGCCTACTTGATGAGTTCAAGTAAATACGCTGGAAATCCGCGTTCATTCAAGGATGTGCATTTATTTCATGTACGGACAAAACACAAACAGCAAATCGTCACTGCAGCAACAGTAGCCTATAGACCTTATTTACCAGAGAAACAAGTGCGCCACCATCTTTAGAAAATTGTCTTTCAACTTCCGTTTTTGTGGTAGCCCTATATATTTCTATGGCATCGCTGTTAAAGAATAATTAGCTGGTGAAGTGGATTTACCTGTTGTAGAGTTAATGAAAGTTATCATGAGCATTGTTATGTTTAAAGCAGATGTCTTAACAAATGTCAGTAGACCAGGAAGATTTTAAAATGAGCAGTTAATTCATAAATACGTAAGATTGCTGTGGAAATACAAACCGGAAGTCAAAAGACAACTAGCGCAGTGCTAAAAAGGGGCGGGGCTACATAAGGTCTATACTCACCGAGCTGCCGTGAGCGAGTGGAGTCGGGGCTAATTTGCATATTCATTGATCTGTGTATATTAAATGAGGCAAGGGTATAGAGTTACAGTCAAGCTATTTTAAGGTATGAAGAAAAAAAAATTTCACTTGAATTTTTTTTAAATGTCATTTTAGTGATCAAAGATGAGTTTTAAGGTAAAAAAATAATTTACTACAGGGGGACTTTAATGTTCCTGTGTCCACTTTGCGCAATATCATCAAGAGGTTTACAGCCCATGGCACTGTAGCTGGCCTCCCTGGACACGGACGGAAGAGCAAAATTAATGGACAATTACAACAAAGGATTGTTACCCACTGCTGACACCATAAAAAAGTCTCCACCAGAGGTCATGGGTATTCCAGCAGGACAATGACCTGAAACACACTTCAAAAAGCACTCAGAAATAGTTACAAACAACTTACACTACAATGTATTGTAGTGAGTGTACAGCTTGAATAAGTGTAAATTTGCTGTCCCCTCAAAATAACTCAACACAGCCATTAATGTCTGAACTGCTGGCCACAAAAGTGAGTACACCCCTAAGTGAAAATGTCCAAATTGGGCCCAATTAGCCATTTTGTCTCCCTGGTGTCATGTGACTCAATAATGTTACAAGGTCTCAGGTGTGAATGGGGAGCAGGTGTGTTAAATTTGGTGTTATCAATCTCACTCTCTCATACTGATCACTGGAAGTTCAACATGGAACCTCATGGCAAAGAACCCTCTGAGGATCAGAAAAAAATTATTGTTGCTCTACATAAAGATGGCGTAGGCTATAAGAAGATTGCCAAGACCCTGAAACTGAGCTGCAGCACGGTGGCCAAGAGCATACTGTAGGACCAAAATCAGTTAAAATTAAATAATTAATTTATAGGGAATTATAAAGAGTCATTTAGTTTACAACCGAGCAACTGAATCGTCTAGCGTTCATCTGCTCAGACCGCAATAAGCTCTCGTAACGGATGTAAATATCCAACTATTGTGAAAACCCTAATTAATAGCTCAGTAACAGGATCGACAGTTTAAGACATTACATTTGAACACAAAATACAAGACACTTTCTTTTAAAATCTACAAGAGACTGATTATTCTAATACAAACTAATCTAACACAAACTCGCACAAACATTCATACACGTTGCAGAAAGAAAGGACATCTAATTATTAATCTTCATCAACTGCATTTTTTTGCCAACCTGGGGAGATCTGGAGAAACTTCAGCCATGAGTCAAAAATTATTATGGCCTCCTTACTAAGTATTATGCAAGCCATTTCATGCCAGCCTGTCACTGGGTCTAACATTTACAGTATATTTGGGGGAAGAACCTAGCGCTATGATTGGTCGAACTCTTCTTCTTTTGCTGTTGCTTGATTTGAGGACTGTGCGTGCACAGAGGCGTCACCAGGTTTTTGCGTAGTTTAGAGTGACAAATCGTACCAGCGTACTTTGAAGTCAAAATGCGTATCCGCTACTCAAATTGCGTACAGGTTGGCAGGTCTGCTTATTGATAGAACGGTGGACCACTTTACCTTCTGCCTTGTCAGTCCCCTCACCTCAAAATCTACCTCCTCAAAAACGGTAGCGTTAGCTAGTAATTTTCCACCGGAGCTTTAGCTAGCTGGCTAACGTTGCGTTCTCTCCTGCTGTGTTCAATGACTCAATTCATCAAGCTGTAGCTAACGTTAGCTAAGTCTATGTCAACAGAGCTCCTGGGTAACTTAACTTAGATATACCAGAAAATATTAAAATTATTGAAACCATCACTCACCAAATTCAGTCAGGTAAATCGTCAAGGCCAGGCGTGCTTTCAGCTTCTGATGGTGGTCTGCACTGGTGATGCAAGGCCCTTCGCATTAATATTCCATGCACTCGCGCTCCCTTCTGGCACGCGCACCTGTTCGCAGTTCACTGAATCTCAGTTTGAACTAATTTTTATATGCAATATCCTAGTTCAATAGTATATGACAATTTAGTTCAAACTTTGACCTGTGTTAGGGCAGTAATACACTTAGCAGTGTCTACACTGCTATAATTCAAATAAAGAAGATGAGAGCTAGTTCAAGATGAGTATTTCTGGTTAAACTTATATAATTTACAATTTTTATTCAGAAAATGACCGATGGTTTCTCTAGATAAGACCCTTATTCCTTGTCTGGTATCGTTTAAAGCTCTTTGTAGCTGCACTGAAACTGTAATTTTGACCTTCAACGGTTTGGAGTCCACTGAAGTCCACTATAAGGAGATATTACTTCTGACATGATTTTCCTCCTTTCAAAAACGCCCAGGAAGTGACATCATATGGGCTCTGTGGCGACCAGGGCGGGCGAGAGCTGTGAAGGAACTGCGCGAGGCCGGTGGCGCGAGTGATAATGAGCTTCACCTGTGAGGCGCAGCGGCCTTGAGTCCCTCACGGAGGAGCTCCGGGAGCATAAAAGGAGGAGCGACGACAGTGAAGAACGAGAGAGGATCAGGCCTGGACTTTATTTTATGTTTTATTATGTTTGTGTGACCGGCAGACGTCCGCGAGGGTCTGCCGGCTTTACTTTCGTTTTGTTCTTTGTTTATTTTGAAATTAAAGTTTTGTTTAATGTTCGCCGGTTCCCGCCTCCTCCTTCCCATACTTACTGTGTTACAGGCTCTTTCTACAGCATGATGGGAGGACAAATAATCTCAATCCATTGTCTCAGTTTTTACACAAATGAATGACTGCATTCATCAACCCTGTTACCAAAGTTATTGTAAGGAGAGATTTTGCTCAAGTTGCATTAAAAATAAAACTTGAGCAATAACACTGTTGAAAACTGGATTGAAATTCTGGTAACACTCCTGCAAATTGTGAACCAGATATGAAACAAATGTAAAATAGTTTCTCAAGGTTTCTCAAACTGACCATATGTTAAAAATGAACATTATGTATCATTGTTTTATTGTTTCTCTAAATATGCAGAAGTGCTTGAATCTTTCTAACATGAATGTTGTTCAGCATCATGAATGAATGAAGAATAAACACCAACCTCTTTGTTCTTCAGTCGTTCATGATGCTGAACAACATTCATGTTAGAAAGATTCAGCTACACATTTAAATATGCAGTTAATCTAATATTCAACAAATGGTGAGTAAAGTGAGATTTGAAAAATGTTCATATTGATTGTCAACATCAGGTCAAAATACATAATATTTTATATCTGGTTCAAAATTTGAAACAATGTAACCAAACTTTTTTTTTTTTTTTTTTTCAAAATAAAGTAGTAATATCAGTAAACACCAAACTGTATCAAGGAAATTCACTTTCCAAAATGGCTGACAGGGTTTTAAGCTTGACTTAAGGAAAATCTGATTTATTGTTATTGATAAAGTTGTACTTTTCATAAAAAGTAGAAGTTATTCATAAATAAAAGTTGGTGTCAAAATATGTCAATAATTGTGTTTCATCAGCATATTTAATAGTTCTCACAACAGAAACTTTTGATTTGTCTATTATGTTTTAAATATAATAATTGTTTCAGGGACATATAATAAATATATAAAAAGGCAGTTGTCTACTTCAGTACATGAAGGTTCACTTTTATGTTCTTTCACTTCATAATCCTCATTTTGAATTACTTTAATATACTGAAAATTAACTATTTTTGTAATTTCAGAGCTGATGGAAGTGAAGGAGGAGAGTGAAGAACTGAGTGAAGTGGAGGAGGAACATCATGTCAAACCTGGAGAAAAACCTTTGAGTCGCTCAAAGACTAAAACTACTTTTTTAAAGAAAAGAGCCAAGAAATCTACAACCTGCACTCAATGTGGAAAGAGTTTCTCAACCAAACAATATCTTGAGCTTCACATGAGAGTTCATACAGGAGAGAAGCCGTTCACTTGTGATCAGTGTGGGAAGAGCTTCACACAAAAAGGACATCTTAAGGAACACATGAAAGTTCACACTGGAGAGAAACCACACATATGTGATCAATGTGGGAAGAGTTTTACAACAAAACAAAGTCTTGAGATTCACAGTACAGTTCATACCAGAGAGAAGCAGTTCAAATGTAATGAATGTGGCAAAACATTTCTCTGGGCATCAAACCTGAAGAGACACCTGACAGTTCACACAAAGGAGAAGCCACATTCATGTTCTGTGTGTGGAAAGAGTTTTTCACAGCTGTGTAGTTTACAAGAACATCAGAAAACACACACTGGTGTGAGAGAGTACATGTGCTTTGAGTGTGAAAAGACTTTTACTACAGCAAACAGTTTAAAACAGCACCAGAGAATTCACACTGGAGAAAAACCTTTCAAGTGTTCACAGTGTGACAAGAGATTCAATCAGTCATCATCTCTGAAAACACATGAAAGAATTCACAGCAGAGAGAAGCTGCACACGTGTGATCAGTGTGGAAAGAGTTTCAGTCTGTCATCATATCTGAAAAGACATGAGAGGATCCACACTGGAGAAAAACCTTACAAGTGTTCACACTGTGACAAGAGATTCAGTCAGTCATCATCTCTGAAAAGACATGAGAGGATCCACAACAGAGAAGTGGCACACACGTGTGATCAGTGTGGAAAGAGTTTCTCTATTAAAAGTAACCTGAAGATACACATGAAGATCCATGCAGTGGAGAAACCACATCACCACAGTCTGAAACCACAATAAGTAGTTCATCTTTATGTGCTGAGAAACAAAGTAGTTTCCTTACAGCCACAATAAGCGGCAGGACAGTTTGGTGGTTGCTTAGTGTCTGCTTGGAAAATCTGAATTTTCTCCTGAAACTACAACAGAATGATCAAATCACTGTTAAAACAGACTGTATGGATTTTTCCCTTAAGATCAATGTGACAAACTAGTGACTTACACTTAGTGAACAAACTGCCATGTTTCTTTCTATTATTGTCATTTACAACATAACAACCTGTAATTGACAATATTACCTCGCTGTTGGTCCTCTTCATTCGTTCCATGATAAATCTCCCACTATTTCCCCATCATCATTCCTTCAATCATCTGTAGTAGTTATTGTACCTGATCGTCTGATTTACTCCTGATATTGAAACAGTAAAATCGTCCAAAAAAATATTGTTTTAAGTGTGTAAATGAGTCTTAAAGCAGAAGCATGTGAACTTTATACCCACTGGAATAAACAACTGCAATCATTAAAAAAAACAACTCTATATTAAGTTACAAGTTATCAATCCGATCTAAACAATGATCAATCAATATTGGAATTAAATGTTTTAATGTTTGACCTGAGAGCCTGTTCACATTCAAACTGGATTGAGTCTGAATCAGTGTTTTATTAGTGAATTAGACACATGTTTATCAGATGAAACTTGCCTGCAGTTTCATTCCTCACTGAAAAACACATTCACACTTACAGAAAATTCACTTCAACACAGTTTGATCTGAATCAGGACAGATTGATGCATTTTACTGAAGTGTGTCTCTCTCACCTCTGAACATGCTCTCATGGCTGTAATGAAAGAAAAGAAGCATTGAGCATCATTCATAATATTAATGAATGTTTCATTGATTCACACTATGTGAGTTTGTCTTCACATTGAACTGCAGCTCTAATGATTTATAGTTAATACCAAATAACATATTCATCTGTTTTAATGTTTAAACAGAAAATATGATTGAGTTGTTTAGAGAGATTGAGTTGATTTACTCCATCTGCAGAATCACAGATGAATCTTATCTGTAAATCTCATGATTTCAGATTCACACAGTGAGAAGTGATGAGACGATCAGAAGAGAAAGAAATAACAGGATTGTAGGATTTGGACTTTTGAATTTTATCTCTAGGACTGTTGGAAAGGAAACACTCGCCCTGGTGGTCCGGTCAGAACCCAGGTTCTTTCCTTTAATGACTTTACTGAAGCATTTGTTTGGTCTGTACAAAGATAAATAATTACAATAAGTAAATAATACAGACTTCAGATTCAATTATTTAACAGTCCAATATAACAAACAATAATACATGTATTATGGAATATTATTCGTAATTCACGAGTTCACACTTACAAATGATCAGGTAGTAAATAGTATGCGAAGCAGTATGTGTATTTGGCGTGCTGTCCGAGGAGAGGGCTCCGAGCTCGGTATTTGACCTGAACCCAGAGTTCTCCCCAAAAATTGCAAACCAATGCTGGACAGCAGCCGGAAACATTACTGATGACCCCCAAAAATTGCACTGCGTAGGCTGATTGTGCTGTTTGGAGGGTTAGTTTGAAGGGCCCGGGAGAGTTCTCGCCATATGGATGAAGACATCACTGCTGTGGCAGTGAAGGTGAGTTTAGACAGAGAATCTGAGCTCATGAGGGAGCCGAGGCGACATCACTGCTGCGGCAGTGGAGATATTAGCCAGAGAATCTGAGCTCCTGCAGGAGCCGAGGCGATATCAATAGCCAGAGGAGCTGAGCTCTTGCAGGAGCCAAGGCGAAATCACCGCTGCGGCAGTGGAGAGAATAGCCAGAGGAACTGAGCTCCTGCGGGAGCCGAGGCGACATCACTGCTGCAGCAGTGGAGAGAATAGCCAGAGGAACTGAGCTCCTGCGGTAGCCGAGACGACATCACTGCTGCGTCAGTGGAGAGAATAGCCAGAGAAACTGAGCTCCTGCGGGAGCCGAGTCGACATCACTGCTGCGGCAGTGGAGAGAATAGCCAGAAGGACTGAGCTCCTGCGGGAGCCGAGGCGACATCACTGCTGCGGCAGTGGAGAGAATAGCCAGAGAAACTGAGCTCCTGCGGGACCCGAGGTGCATCACTGCTGTGGCAGTGTAGAAACTGGCCGGAAGAATTGAGCTCCTGCAGGAGCCGAGGTGCATTACTGCTGTGGCAGTGGAGGAACTGAGCTCCTGCAGGAGCCGAGGTGCATCACTGCTGCAGCAATAATAGAAAAATTCAATTTTATTGGAATGATGGTATTAGTTGAGTTGGATATGGTGGCTTGTAGGTATGTGTGAGAGAACGAGCTGGAGCTGAAACTAGCTGATAAGTGTTTGTTGGGAAGCGATTAGATTGGATGTAGTTCTTAAAAGCTTCTGATGACCAGCGGCCAAGTGTTTGAATCTGATGCTGGGAGAGGCCTTTTTGGGTGGCTGTAGTTTCTGCTTCTATGGGGAATGGATTGTAGAGTTCTAGGGGAGGCAGCTTCAAGAATGTAGTTTGGAGGTGTCAAGGAGAGTTTTTAGTGGGTGGTTCATGGAAATATCAGCTCTGAATAATAAGGTACCAGGGTTGGGAATGGGTCCACCTCTGGTGCCAACAGCTTGAATTTCTAAGAGGATCTGATGTTGTTGGCAACGGAGTTTGGTTCCAAGGCTGTAGCATTTGGTGGGATGGGCATCAGGTTGTAGTAGACAGGGTGAACAGCGTTTTGTTTGTGGGACAGTGAAGAAAGGCTGGGACCGAGGCTGTTAGCGGAGGCAACCTCTTGCTCGGGCTGGCCCCTGGAGCCTGAGAAGGAACAAGGTGGATAGAAAAAGTCTAGGCCTGCGGCGATAGCGAAGTCAGCCTCACACTATGGTCCGTAGTTGAACTGTAGACCAAAGACAAAAGAGAGGTAGGGTGAGAGATTGCCAGATGAAATGGCTGAGATGGCTAAGCTAGTAAATTCCTGTTTAGAACAGTTTAGGAAGTTACATAAATATCCTATTGATTACTTATGCCGTGAAGCCTGGAAATGAACTAATGAAGTTAAAGGGTCATGAAACCCCAGAATACATTTGAGCTGTGAACAGATATGTATAGGCTGCACATCTTTGAAAACACTAAAGGTACTAATTTTATTTAAAAGTTTTTATTTAATTTAAAAGTTAAAATTAGTTATTTATGCATTTTTCAGAGCAATTACTATCTTCCAGTTAGAAAAACAAAGTCGGAGCAACGTCACAAAACCTGAAGTCATCGTGTACTACCAGCAAGATCCGGAGTCCTGGTTGGCTCCAAGTATGGGCTGGTCGAACATGCTGACGTCAACAGTTTCTACATTTATTCATGAGAAAAAGCTCATTCAATCCAATCACTGTGCTGTAGCATAAGATTATAATTGCGGTATTATGCAAGAGTTGGTGTTCGTTTCCTCAGTGCTACAACACAATGTGTTTTCCTGCGATGCGACCAGAGCAGAAGTTTGGGTGCCTGCAGTTTGTTTTGCTGTGATCTGCCAGCACAAATGGAAAATATGTTTGCATGAGATCGCATTACAATGGAGAATTTAAATATCACAAAAGCGCCGTTCATCACCTCTGCGTTCAGACACGCGAGCCGTATGTATGTTTCCCCCAGTACAGCAGCACATGAGTGTTGTTTTGTTTTTTGCCTATGATGCGGTCAGAACTGAAGTTTGAATACGAACACATGAAAACTACGATTGTTATGCTATACACGCGGAGTGCGCATATGATCGGTTTCAGTGCAGAGCTTCGCGTTGTGTTTAACAACACTAGCCACGTAGATCATAGCTCATGCAGAATAAAGTATTCATGTTTAAAGTTTAGACATATTTCACACATTCTCCTGCACCAAACATGAACCAGCATGGTATATGCACACATATTTCATTAAGTCTTCTTCAAATTAATTGTATGTGCAAACTGGACACTGATACAGTGGTGTATCCTACCTGAACGCAATGATACAATTATTCTAATAGACAAAAGACTACATTTACGAGCACTGCACTCTCAAAATCAATCAAAGTAGCCTATTATTAGCCTATTCTTTCACATTTCTCCCTTGTGCTTGGGAGTTTGTTGTCATTTTCTCTGTGCTCATATATTAATATTCATTATTGTGTATAATGAGTGTGTTCTGTGCTTCATTGGTTGTTCTCTCCCCTCTTCTCCCCCTCTACACTCCCACTTTTCCAGAGCTTTACATGCTCATTTTAACAGTTTTTTGAGCTTTGAGGTGTGAACAACCAGGGTAAAACAGGGGGTTTCATGACCCTTTAAAGACCAGAAATCAAAAGAGACTTACTTGTAAAAGACAGAGCTTTGCATAACAAAAATATGCACATTGAATATATTCAATTGTGTTCAACAATCACTAAATGATCACTAAAATTTACTATGAACACGCTGCTTGTATGATATTGTTTATTTATATTTATTTGTTTATTTTTGTTTTTCTATCCAGACCTGGAAATTACTCAATTTCCATACTTTTCCAAACTGCGTAGGAACCGTCAACATAATAGTTTATTCATTGGTTATCTGTCTATGGTTCGTTAAGTTACTTACAGATTTCTGCTCGTTATAAAACAGATACAGATGAAAAGGAACTGTAAGATTTATTTAAATGTATCAGCAAAAGAACAATTGTAAGAATTTGTCCTACCAGTCTCTGTGTCTCTTTACCAGCTGTGGTTGAAGTTACTTCAAAACAGAAATACATATTATGACTTTAAGTTTCTAAGCCATTTTGTTGATGAATCGCAGGACAG
The DNA here is from genome assembly GCF_024489055.1 of Chanodichthys erythropterus. NCBI lineage: Eukaryota > Metazoa > Chordata > Actinopteri > Cypriniformes > Xenocyprididae > Chanodichthys > Chanodichthys erythropterus. The sequence goes on along the minus strand of NC_090223.1, from coordinate 70,664,176 downwards.
CGATGACAATAAGTTCTGAGTTTCAATGATTCTGTATGCAACCGTGCATGCAATCTGAACGTGATGTACGAGCATATAACAGCTGTGTGCGTGTTTAAACCACAAGCGGCACCTTAACTTTTACAGAAACTGTTAAAAATGTGAATTCCCCCAATCAACATTGATCCAGATGGCATAACAGTGGAAATTAATTCAGGGACAGAAAACGAGAAGAATTTTAACTGTGCTCTTGCAGGGTTCAGCTGATAGAGTGGAAAGTGTGAGCTGGCTGGGACTGAATCTGCGCTGCGGCGCGGCTCTGGCTTGCTGAAGGCCTGCTGCGGCGGCCTGATGATGGAGGAATGCCCATTCCTTCACAGGAAGAGGTGGCATTGCCCGAGACTCGAGCTTGGTGCTCGACTGCCTTGTTGTCCATTTCTTTATGGCAGTAATGATAGAATGGGCAGGACTAGGGAAATACACGGAAGTAGATCGTTGATGTTTCAACCGCAGTGACGAGAGTAGGCCTCGGCATCTTGGCATGTGGGGACCCGTTTGTTTGGGCTGACGCCCCCCCGAGATAACTCTGTGAGATCAGCGCCGGTGTAATTGCTCCTAGTAAGGCCAGAGGATTGTAGCAAATATTCCTTGAGGACGAAAGATTCTTCATTGGATGCAAAAAGAGATTAATTTCTGACATGTTGGGAACTTAGGGCGGGTCAGATGCTGTAAAACTGTCGAGGAATATGGGTGAGTCAACTCTGTCTATATATGTAATGTTGGAGATTGAGACGACAGGGTGGTAGATCCAAATGCAAGCTTTATTAAAAGAGCGTAGTCACACAAGCAGGAAGTCCAACACCAGCAAACAGGATCAGGAGAGACAAGGCAAAGGGTAGTCCAAAACACAGGCAAATATCAGGGCAGGCAGCAAACGATCATAATCCAGGAAACAGTCCAAAGTCAAAAATACAGGCAGAGCAAGAAACACAGAGACAAGGTCGAAAACAAGGTGCAACACAGAGCTAAACAATACTCAGTGTGTGATTGGTTCCTAGATGGGGAATTGTGGGAAATGTAGTCCAGAGTGATGTGTGACTGTCCATGCGTTCCATTCGGAAGGACTCATCCCTATGCCCTAATTCCTTCAAAGGGTTTACCCTCCGGAGTGAGAGCTTCGAAGGGATAAAAAAAAAAAAACTATTTTTTTAGAACGCACTTCTGTCATCTTAACGTGACAATCAAGGAGGAGTAGATTGTGCAAGCTGCGCCCTTTGATTAACATTAGTTTATTTATTTATTTTTATCGCACCATATTGTATATTGTATCTATGAATTTGAAACATTTGAACTGACTGATAAATGGAGCTGTAAAGTATTTTTGTTGAAGTACAATGTCGTTTTGACCATATTAACGTACCAAATCTTACTCGTATAAATAGTACAGTAGTATAGAAAAATACTATACATACATTCATAGATAAAATCGAACTCCGAGCCTCCTGTACCCATTCTGTGACGTCAAACAACTTCCCTGTGCAAAGGATCATGGGGGCCTGAAGTGTCCATCAGTTGTATCCTTCGAAATCCTTCAGAAGGGCCATTTGAAGTGGGCAGTTTTGAGCACTTTGGTTTGGAACGACCCTTCAATATGGCGGCCATGGTTATTTTAACTCCGAAGAGCCCTTTGGAGGGCGATATATCCCGTTTGGAACGCACCACCTGTGTGCCGTGAACCGGTGACCTCAGGCGGGAAGTAGCAGGAAACAGCAGGTGCAGGATACATGATAATATATATGCTTTCACTCATGCTGATTGGGTAGATATGTTGATTACAAATTGCTAACAGCTGGCTAAAGTGACGTGATGATTAGCCAGATTATTTGAATGTTGCTCCTCCCGAATTTTGTCAATCAAACATTAAGTGAAATACTATAGCTCCATGATTAACCATTTAACTATAATCTTCAACTCACACTTATACTTGCAATTTACTGCAAACATCTAAAACATGACTAACAATCTCCCTCAACAGAAGACGACATCAGTATAATCAAAGTGATCATATAATCTGACGACAGATGTAAATATGAACAGATAGTTCATAAACGCTAGTTAAACATGTTTAATTAGATGCTTAATTTAGTTATAATAACATCAACACTCAACAATTAAATGCCAGATTACAAGCTAAACTTTCTCATAACTGTATATCAACAGTAAATAACTCACTTTATAAGATGAACGCACTAGAGGCTAGTGAGGGAAGGAAATTGTACTAGACAAAATTCGGCTATTTTAACAGTTTTACCACAAATATCGTCTTTCAGATGATCCTTGAAGCCAAAGCCAAAATCAAAATCAAAAATAAAATTAGCTTAATATCACAGGCCTAAAGTGTAAGCAGATGTTTGATGTTTAGTTCTCTCCTGGCTCTCAGCTGGGCGCTGGTGTTGCAATGGAACGGTCTATTGTCGCTTCTTGTTAGTGTATATTCTCAAGTCAAAAAAAGTCAAATTTATTTATATAGCGCTTTTACAATTGGTAATTGTTTCAAAGCAGCTTTACATATTAGAAGCACAGAAAAAAGGGAAGTGGTTAAAAATAAGCTGTACAAACAAGCGTGGTAATATGTAACATATACAAGATGGTGCTACATTAAGCCAATGTCGGCTGACTCCCAGGGGTGGAAAAAAACCCCTAGGAGAAAACCCAGCGTGCTAACACTGGGAAAAAGTCCTAGGAGGGAAAAAACCCCTTGGAAGATATATATAATATATGTAAATGGATATGGAGATCAAAATCTGAATTATACATTTTTATTATAGAGATTAAAAATAGATTATATATAAATATATGTAAGCGGATACAGGGATTAAAAATCTAAATTATAGATGCAGCCAGAACTGGATCTGTAGGCCCATTGTCTCCTGGGCTACGTTGTAGTCAGGTCCACATTTACATTTACATTTACATTTAGTCATTTAGCAGACGCTTTTATCCAAAGCGACTTACAAATGAGAGTAGTAGAATCAATTAAATCAACATGAGAACAACAGTGTATAAGTGCTGAGTGAAGTCACAGTTATGTCAGTAAAGTGCTCATAGCGAATTTTTTTTTTTTTTTTTAAATAAATAAATACACAGATAGGAGAAGAATATTAGTCAAGGTAAGTGCTACTACTACTGGGTCAAGTGCTGACGAAAAAGATACGTCTTTAGCATTTTTTTGAAAATGGCTAGAGACTCGGCTGCTCGGATAGAGCGTGGTAGGTCATTCCACCAGCCAGGAACAGTCCCGGAGAAGGTCCGTGAGAGTGATTTTGTGCCCCTATGTGATGGCACCACAAGGCGCCGTTCACTTGCAGAACGCAGGTTTCTGGAGGGCGCGTAAGTCTGAAGTAGTGAGTTAAGGTATAGCGGTGCAGAGCCAGCTGTCGTTCTGTAAGCAAACATCAGAGCCTTGAATTGGATGCGAGCAGCTACTGGCAGCCAGTGCAGACTGATGAAGAGAGGAGTGACGTGCGCTCTCTTCGGTTCGTTGAAGACCAGTCTTGCTGCAGCATTTTGGATCAGTTGTAGAGGCTTGATAGTGCATGCTGGAAGGCCAGCCAAGAGAGCATTACAGTAGTCCAGTCTGGATAGAACAAGAGCTTGGACAAGAATTTGTGTGGAATGTTCAGATAGGAAGGGTCTAATCTTCCTGATGTTGTACAAGGCAAATCTGCAGGACCGGGTCGTTGCTGCAACATGATCTGTGAAGGTTAGACCAGCATCCATCACCACTCCAAGGTTTCTGGCTGTCCTGGAAGGAGTGATGGTTGAAGACCCAAGTTGAACTGAAAGGTTGTGATGAAGTGTTGGGTTTGCACCGATCACAAGCAGTTCCGTTTTTGCAAGGTTGAGTTGGAGGTGGTGGTCCTTCATCCAGGCAGAAATGGCTGTCAGGCAGGCTGTGATGCGACCAGCAACCGTCGGATCATCTGGTTGGAATGAGAGGTAGAGTTGTGTGTCATCAGCATAACAGTGATGGGAGAAACCATGATCCTGAATGACCGATCCTAGTGATGACGTGTAGATGGAGAAGAGAAGTGGACCAAGCACAGAGCCCTGAGGTACCCCAGTAGCAAGATGATGTGACTTGGACACCTCACCTCTCCAAGATACCCTGAAGGACCTACCTGAGAGGTAAGACTCGAACCACTAGAGCGCGGTTCCCGTGATGCCCTTCGACATGAGTGTAGACAGGAGGATCTGGTGGTTCACTGTGTCAAAGGCAGCAGACAGGTCCAGCAAGATGAGTACTGATGATTTTGAAGATGCTCGTGCCAGTCTCAGGGCTTCAGTGACTGAGAGCAGGGCAGTCTCAGTAGAGTGGCCACTCTTGAAACCAGACTGGTGGTTGTCAAGGAGGTTGTTCTGTGAGAGATAAGTAGACAGTTGGTTGAATACAACTCTCTCAAGTGTCTTAGCAATGAAAGGAAGAAGGGATACTGGTCTGTAGTTTTCTAAAAGAGCTGGATTCAGAGTGGGTTTCTTAAGCAGTGGGGTAATCCTAGCCTGCTTAAAAGCTGTGGGAAATGTTCCAGTGTGAAGGGAGGAATTGATAATGTGAGTGAGTGCAGGTAGAATTGAGGAGGAGATGGCCTGAAGAAGAGGAGTGGGGATAGGGTCTAGCGGACAGGTAGTAGGGTGATTGGAAAGAATGAGTTTGGAAACATCTGCCTCAGAAAGCATGGAGAAGGAGGGGAGAATTTGTGTGTTTTCAATTAAGATGTTCTTGTCAGTGTGTGGTGTGGAGAATTGGCCGCTGATGGTTGTTATTTTATGTGTGAAGAAAGTGGCAAAGTCATCAGCTGTAAGAACTGATGTGGGAGGGAGGGGAGGAGGGCAAAGAAGAGAAGAGAAGGTTTTGAAAAGTGTTCGGGAGTCATTTGAGTTGTTAATTTTAGTGTGATAGTAGGAGGTTTTAGCATTGGTGACATTAGTAGAGAAAGAAGAAAGGAGTGACTGATATAAGCTAAGGTCAGTAGGATTTTTAGATTTGCGCCACTTCCTCTCTGCAGCCCTGAGTCTAGACCGATGCTCACGGAGAACATCAGAGAGCCAGGGGGCAGAGGGGGTGGCGCGGGCTGGTCTGGTTAAGAGGGGGCAGAAATCATCTAAGCAGGATGATAGAGTGGTGCAGAGAGTGTCAGTAGCAGTGTTAGTGTCCATTGATGAGAATTGGTTAGCGGGAGGAAGTGTGGATGAGACCGAAGAGGATAGATGAGATGGTGAGAGGGAGCGTAGGTTTCGGCGAAAAGTGACGTGTGGTGGGGTGTGTGATGAGTTGGGGGTCAGGTTGAGTGTGAAAGTAATGAGAAAGTGGTCTGAGGTGTGTAGTGGAGTAACCAGTGTATTGTCGGTGGAGCCACAGCGTGTGTAGATGAGGTCCAATTGGTTACCTGATTTGTGGGTAGCTGAGGTAGCCACTCGCTTGAGATCAAATGAGGCAAGCAGCGTGTGGAAGTCAGCAGCCTGAGGTTTGTCTAGATGGATGTTGAAGTCACCAAGTACTAGCAGAGGAGTGCCATCCTCAGGGAAGGATGAGAGTAACACATCCAACTCCTCCAAGAAGTTACCTAGCTGACCTGGGGGACGATAGACAACTACAACATGAATTTTGGTAGGGTAGGTGATGGTAATTGCATGTGATTCAAATGAGCCATTTTCAGAGAGAGATGGTAAAGGATTGAACTTCCATTCATTGGACATAAGCAAACCAGTACCACCACCCCTCCCAATCTGGCGTGAGGTGTGAGAGAAAGTGAAATTAGAGGAGAGGGCTGCTGGTGTGGCAGTGTCCTCTGGTTTGATCCATGTCTCAGTCAGAGCCATGAGATGGAGATCTGAATAAGTAGCAATAGCTGTGATGAACTCTGCTTTGTTGACAGCAGACTGACAATTCCAGAGCCCAATCGAAATAGAAAACAATGTACTAGGTGACATGGGTAAAGAACGCAGGTTGTTATGGTTGCGCTGGTTACAGCGTGTAGCATGCGATTTACGAGGGTTAGTAATAGTGGGAATTTGGAAGCACATATCTAAAACAAGTCAAAAGACAGACAAGAACTCACGGTATAAAGAGGAAAGAAAGAAAAGAGCAATACTCAAGTGCCTTGTCGGTGTCGTTGCTCTGTGGAGTCGCACAGGTAGAGTCGCTGGTCTTTACACTCTTCGGTCTTCACACGAGGAGGGCTTCACATGAGGGCTGCCGCGTCCGCTGCCGCGGTACACTGTGCACTTATACCAGCTTATTACAACGTTAGTTCAGCAGACCACGCCTTACTGACTCAGAGCAAACGAAACCAAACGCGATTTGCCACGTGACCTCAGTAAACAAGCAGTAAAGCAACTATACAGCACTAAAATCAACTAGAAACGACAGCAAAACACTTACAGTATGCAGATCCTCTTGTAGCTTCAATGATTCTCTCTAATGAATGCTAAATAACAACTGTTTATATACTAAGCTGGCTTTGACCACGCCTTACTGACTCAGAGCAAACGAAACCAAACGCGATTTGCCACGTGACCTCAGTAAACAAGCAGTAAAGCAACTATACAGCACTAAAATCAACTAGAAACGACAGCAAAACACTTACAGTATGCAGATCCTCTTGTAGCTTCAATGATTCTCTCTAATGAATGCTAAATAACAACTGTTTATATACTAAGCTGGCTTTGACCACGCCTTACTGACTCAGAGCAAACGAAACCAAACGCGATTTGCCACGTGACCTCAGTAAACAAGCAGTAAAGCAACTATACAGCACTAAAATCAACTAGAAACGACAGCAAAACACTTACAGTATGCAGATCCTCTTGTAGCTTCAATGATTCTCTCAGACACAGGTTCTCCATCTGATCTGGATACGGCCTGGATCCAGCACCCGGCAAACCTCAGGATAAGCAGAGAGACAGATATTAGCGGAGATGCCATTCTTATTCTGATGTACAGGTATATCTAGTGTTATAGGAAATGTTCTCGGTTCCGGCCGACCTAATTATTGCAGCGTAACAATCCTTTAACGGATTTGAAAAATGTTAATGTATTGATAATGTGTTATGTGTATGCAAGAGCAAAGAGATGTGTTTTTAGTCTAGATTTAAACTGACAGAGTGTGTCTGCTTCCCGAACAATGCTAGGAAGATTATTCCAGAGTTTAGGTGCTAAATAGGAAAAGGATCTGCCGCCTTCAGTTGATTTTGATATTCTGGGTATTATCAACTGGCCTGAATTCTGAGATCGCAATAAAGGTGAAGGACTATAATGCATTAAGAGCTCGCTTAGGTACTGGGGAGCTAAACCATTTAGAGCTTTATAAGTAAGTAGCAAGATTTTAAAATCTATACGATGTTTAATAGGGAGCCAATGTAATGTTGACAGAACTGGGCTAATATGGTCATACTTTCTGGTTCTAGTAAGAACTCTAGCTGCCGCATTTTGGACCAACTGTAGTCTGTTTAAAAGCCGAGCAGAACAACCACCCAGTAGAGCGTTACAGTAATCTAGTCTTGAGGTCATGAATGCATGAACCAACTGTTCCGCATTTGTCATTGAGAGCATATGTCGTAATTTAGATATATTTTTTAGATGGAAGAAGGCGGTTTTGCAGATACTAGAAACATGACTTTCAAATGAAAGATTGGTATCAAAGAGCACACCCAGGTTCCTAACTGAGGACGAAGATTTAATGGAGCACCCGTCAAGTGTTAGAGAGTATTCAAGGTTTTTTCGTGAGGAAGTTTTTGGTCCAAAGATTAGGATATCAGTTTTTTCTGAATTTAATAATAAGAAATTTCTTGTCATCCAGTTTTTAATGTCAGCTATGCATTCTGTTAGTTTTGTGAATTTGTAGGTTTCGTCAGGGCGCGAGGAAATATAGAGCTGAGTATCGTCAGCGTAGCAGTGAAAACTAACACCATGCTTCCTAATTATCTCTCCTAAGGGCAGCATGTACAGAGTGAAAAGCAACGGTCCTAGTACTGAGCCTTGTGGTACTCCATATTGAACTTGTGATCGATACGACATCTCTTCATTAACTACTACAGACTGATAACGGTCAGATAAGTAAGATTTGAACCATGCCAAAGCAATTCCACTAATGCCAATATAGTTTTCAAGTCTTTTTAAAAGAATGTTGTGATCGATAATGTCAAAAGCAGCACTGAGATCTAATAACACTAATAGAGAAATACAGCCACGATCGGATGATAAGAGTAGATCGTTTGTAACTCTAACGAGAGCAGTCTCAGTACTATGGTATGGTCTAAATCCTGACTGGAAATCCTCACAGATTCCATTTCTTTCTAAAAAGGAGCACAGTTGTGTTGAAACTGCCTTTTCTAGTATCTTTGACAGAAAAGGTAGATTCGAGATTGGCCTGTAATTTACTAAATCTCTCGGATCTAGTTGAGGTTTTTTAATAAGAGGTTTAATAATAGCCTGCTTAAAGGTTTTTGGCACGTATCCTAGTGTTAACAATGAATTAATTATATCAAGAAGTGGACCTACGACCTCTGGAAGCATTTCTTTCAGTAGTTTAGTCGGCATTGGGTCTAACATACATGTTGTTGATTTTGATGATTTGATAAGTTTAGATAATTCTTCCTCTCCTATAGCGGCGAATGATTCTAGTTTTACCTCAGGGACACTACAGTGCACTGTCTGAAGTGAAACTGTAGACGGTTGCATGTTTATAATTTTCTCTCTAATATTGTCAATCTTGCAAGTAAAGAAGTTCATAAAGTCATTACTGCTGTGCTCTTTGGAAACGTCAGCAGTTGAATCTCTGTTTCTAGTTAATTTAGCCACTGTGTCAAATAAATACCTAGGATTATGTTTGTTTTCTATTAAGAGATTTGAAAAATAAGTAGATCTAGCATTTCTTATAGCCGTTCTGTACTCAATCATTTTTTCTTTCCACAAAAGGCGAAAAACTTCTAGTTTTGTTTTCTTCCAACTATGCTCAGCTTTTCTCACAGCTCGTTTTAGAGCCTGAGTGTGCACATCATACCACGGCGTTGGATTAGTTTCCTTAATCTTCTTTAGACGTAAAGGAGAAGTTGTCAGGTATACTAAGGCGATGAAACTGCTCGGGCAGATTATTTATAAAGCAATCTTTAGTGGTAGACGTGATGGTTCTACAATATTTATGGCTGGGTGGTGGTTTTGTAGCCTTGGCTAATTGTATTATACACGAGACTAAATAATGATCTGATATATCATCGCTCTGCTGTAGAATTTCAACAGCATCAATATCAATTCCATGCGACAGTATTAGATCTAGGGTATGATTACAACAATGAGTGGGTCCTGACACGTGTTGTTTAACTCCAATAGAGTTTAAAATGTCTGCAAATGCCAATCCAAATGCGTCTTTATTATTATCTACATGGATATTAAAATCACCAACAACAAGGACTTTATCCGCAGCCAGTACTAACTCTGATAGAAAATCAGCAAATTCTTTGATAAAGTCAGTATGGTGTCCTGGTGGCCTGTATATAGTAGCCAGCACAAATGTCAACTTACATAATGCTACATAAAGCACCATCACTTCAAAGGAATTATATTTGAAATACTTTTGAATGATTCTAAATATATATTACTATAAATTACAGCAACACCTCCCCCTTAACCTTTCTGTCGAGGATTGTGTTGATAATCATAACCTTGAGGACTAGACTCATTTAAAGTAATGTAATCGTCTGGTTTTAGCCAGGTTTCTGTCAAACACAGCAAGTCTAGTTTATTGTCTGTGATAATTTCATTTACAATAAGTGCTTTTGAAGAAATAAATCTAATATTCAGTAACCCAAGCTTTATCATTTGTTTATCTGATTTATCTGTGATTTTCATTTTTTGAACATCAATTAAATTTTTACCCTTAAGGTTTTGGAAGTTTTTTGTATTTACTAGTTCGAGGTACAGACACAGTCTCTATGTGATAATATCTAGGTGAAAGAGTTTCTATGTGCTGTGAATTATCTGAGTTCTGTGACGTGAGGCGGCTAGCAGACGGTCGGTTTAGCCAGTTTGTCTGCGTCCTGATCTGGGCCCTGGTTTACCATTTTTAAATAAGGCATTATGTGTGCATTATTAGAATACCCTTATGATGCATTATAAATGCAGGCTTCATCTGGTGCTATAATGCATCATACTCTTAAAAGTTAGAACTACAAATAGCTAAGTATTATAATGTATTATAACTACTGTTATGTTTTAATGTTGTTTATAATGCATTATGCATGTATTATAATGCATTAAGTGTACTCTTATAATGCATTATAAATACAGGCTTTTTTTGAGTAAAGAAAATGCTGTACTTATCATTAATAAAGTACAGACAAAAAAAAAAAAATGTAAAAAGTTATTAACCAATATTTTTTTCTATTCAAATCGGTTTCGGATTGGTAATAATACAGAAGGAACACATGAACAGAAACAATAAAATACTGATTCTGCTCAGAGTGAACGATTGATTTTTTTTGTTTTTGCTGAAGCAGAAGCTGTAACAGATGTTCTCTTAGAGATAAGTTGTCTTTATGTTGTTCTTGACACACCTCACCACACTTCCCCTTATGTTGATTTCACAAGTGCTACTTAGAAAAAAACATGTGCAGTTATTTTCCACTGATGAGGCTGTTTTTCACAAGAACAGAGAGAAAACAAGTATCAATGCATCATATTATAAATCGAGAGAATAAATGAAAAACATTTTTCTACTACACCTTCAGATAATGATTGACTTTGTTTTGTCAGACTGCCAGAACAGGCGTGCTGCTTACCACTTTTCAAATGATTACTGTCATCTATCAGAATCAGCTTTATTGGAGCCTGGTCTCATTGGTAATACATAGGCATTAATACGCAACTTTCCAAGTCACAAAACGTACATTTTTGTATATTTGCAAAAGAAGTACCTATTTTCTATTATCTGCAGGACCCACTGAGATATATTTGGCAGCAGTTTCCACACTGCCAGAAAATCTACAAAGGGTACCAGTCTCTGGTGTCAAATGTGTGACCAGCTCGGTCTGCTGCATACTGACCTCTGTGTGGGAGACTGTGTGCTGGCTTCAACGGGGACACTGTATTTCCCTCTACTGCAGAACATATAGTCATTCACATTTAAAACTCCTATATTAAAAAAATAGCTAAATAAAATGCATTGCACATGTACCAAGAGTCACTTGCTAAGAGGAGCCAGCACCAGGGTCAGACTGTACAGCCCCTGTGACCCCATCCATAATGGGCTGTCCCGTATTAAATCTCAGAGCCAACTCCTCCACCACAGTGTATTCTGGGAGAGGTGGTCATCCCCCAGTTCTCAGAATTTCACACTTTTTTCTGTTTGCTGCAAACAAGCATTTGTGATAAAATATTCACAAAAATAATCAAAAGTTGTGGTAAATACTCACAACTCTGAATTATATTTTTATATTTTGTCTTGATCTGCTGCCAAGAATGGCCTTACAATCGTTAAGTGTGTCCTCGGCTTATGCTGCTGTGTCCTAATAAAGATTCTAGAGAAGGTTTTTTAGGCTGATTCAGCGCAACTCCAAAAAGGAGGACAAATGAGTGTCCGGTTTGAGGCTGTGCCGGACAGGGGGCTTAAAATCTGGACTGTCCAGCCAAAATCCGGACGTATGGCCACCCTAGTATCAACACATCTCAAAAAAGTTGGGACAAGGCCATGTTTACCACTGTGTGGCATCCCCTCTTCTTTTTATAACAGTCTGCAAACGTCTGGGGACTGAAGAGACAAGTTGCTCAAGTTTAGGAATAGGAATGTTGTCCCATTCTTGTCTAATACAGGCTTCTAGTTGCTCAACTGTCTTAGGTCTTCTTTGTCTCATCTTCGTCTTTATGATGCACCAAATGTTTTCTATGGGTGAAAGATCTGGACTGCAGGCTGGCCATTTCAGTACCCGGATCCTTCTTCTATGCAGCCATGATGCTGTAATTGATGCAGTATGTGGTCTGGCATTGTCATGTTGGAAAATGCAAGGTCTTCCCTGAAAGAGACGACGTCTGGATGGGAGCATATGTTGTTCTAGAACTTGGATATACCTTTCAGCATTGATGGTGCCTTTCCAGATGTGTAAGCTGCCCATGCCACACGCACTCATGCAACTCCATCCCATCAGAAATGCAGGCTTCTGAACTGAGTGCTGATAACAACTTGGGTTGTCCTTGTTCTCTTTAGTCCAGATGACATGGCGTCCCAGTTTTCCAAAAAAGTTATAATTTTGGGGGAATTGGTGATCCTCTGCCCATCTTGACTTCTGAGAGACACTGCCACTCTGAGAGGCTCTTTTTATACCCAATTATGTTGCCAATTGACCTAATAAGTTCCAAAGTGGTCCTCCAGCTGTTCTTTATATGTACATTTAACTTTTCCAGCCTCTTATTATACCTGTCCCAACTTTTTTGGAATGTGTAGCTCTCATGAAATCCAAAATGAGCCAATATTTGGCATGACATTTCAAAATGTCTCACTTTCAACATTTGATATATTATCTATATTCTATCATGAATAAAATATAAGTTTATGAGATTTGTAATTATTGCATTCCTTTTTTATTCACAATTTGTACAGCGTCCCAGTTTTTTGGAATCGGGTTTGTGTATGTATATATATATATATATATATATATATATATATATATATATATATATATATATATATATTATGTATGTGTGTTGACCTGCCTCATCGTCTAGACTGCACTCTGGGGTACTTGGATCACACTATGCACTGTAATTTATCTGTTTTATACATTCTGTTTAATTTAACCACTGGGGCTGATGTTATCTGTGTTTCACACATTGATGTTGAGTATACAGGTCTCAGGAGTTTACAGAGGTATCCAGGGGCACATACATGTGGTCCACTGTTGCAGATACCCTGCACTTACAGTACTTTGAATTTTGAAGAAAGTTTGGAGGTGTCTTAGATGCCAACTACTTGAGAATGGATCTGTTGTAAAGCTGAAAATAGCTTATAAGGTAAATTATGTGCATGTCCAGCAAAACTAAAATAATCAGGATTCTTTTCTTATACTCTGTTAATTTGTTTTCTGGGACAAGCTTAAATACATCAGTTAAAAGACATAGGTCTTATAAGACATTTCAGTAAAAAAAACAAATATACAAAAAAAACATACATTGTCATACATTTCTGTTTGTTGCCCTTACAGTGTTACCTAAATATGAGTCCCAGAAGTTCAGTCTTACTAACGTTTTAATATGGTCTGTTGAATACCAGTTATGTTCTTATAAGGCAGTTCTAGAATTTATTGGAACCACAAATATAAATGGCCTACCTGCAATACTTTTTGATCCTGTGTTATATTACCTTATGTCAGTACCTATAGTGTTCACCTTGATAAGCTTGCTTGTAATGAATTTAACCCTTTTAGCCAAGTAAAGAAAACGGTAGATAAGCCAAGTGAGTTTGAGACTACGCAGAAACCAGTTTGCTTTTATTGTAGAAAGTAGGGTCATATTATGGCAGATTGTTTCGTACTTCAGAAGAAGAATGCCAGATCTAAGCCTGCTGCTTTTGTGAACACTTTACTTGACTCTTAATCTACTTTTGAGTTTTAGAATGGAGAATGAACTGTTCTTCGAGGACTACAAGCTTTTCCATAGGGAGGGTTTATGTCAGTGGGTGCTGACTGGGAAATCTCTGGTAAGAGTTTGCTTGATACAGAGGTATGCGATCTCTCATTTTAGGGGTTTGAACCAGTGAGTGTGCTTCGTGTTGGAGTTTAATTACAGATGCTGAGTATTTGATTCATTAAAATAATTCTTTGAATTATATTTAATGTTTTATGGGTGGGGGTGTTACGAGCCCCTGCTCTTTTTCCCTTTCTGAGCATAGTTGCCAATTGGATGGGGGTGGAGCCTGATTATCTCCAACACCTGTGGCTTCTGCTTATTTAAGAGCTGCTGGTGGCACTCCACTGGGGCCTACCTCAAGAAACCTGTTGGTGGTGGTTTTGGAATTTGTTTCTTTGATTTTGTACAGGATGGTGAGATATGTTTGTTCAGTGGTATTAGAATAGTGGGAAAGCCTAGGTAAGTAAGCTGACCCAGAAGATTCTTTTGTGTTTATTTTTTTTCTCGGGAATGAGGAAAGTTTAACTCTGAGTTGTAGTTTAGATTAGTTAGCTCACCAGTCCTGATTTCGGTTTCGTTTGTTATTTGTTGTTTTGTTGTTTTCTTTGTTTGTTATAGTCTTGATACTTTTACTGCCAATAAATTTGATCTTTTTTTTTTTCCTGGCCATTGCGAATCTTGTTCATAACTTTCTTTGAACGGCTTCTTATGTTGGTCCCTAATCTGGGTCGTAACATCACAGATGTATATTTACTGAGTAATCCACTATTTTGTAGAGGGGCATTTTCATTTGTCATTTTCACCTGAGATTTGGAGCCAGATTAGAGGAGTGTAAAAATGACTTCATGAAGATGGCAGCATCATTTTTATTTTTACACAGATTGGTATTAGAAAAATTTGTTGATTATATCAATCTTTGTTACATTATGCTAACAGTGACGGATCAAAAATGGTAAAAAGCACTTCTTGTATTTTGTGCCTCAAGTTTGCATGCTTGTAACTCAAGAAGTATTAAAGATATTTTAATGTCCTGCTAGATTCTGGTTCTTAACAAAATTTCCCTTCTGTATCTTCATTTTAAAGGACCTCGATGGTTCAGTCCCAGAAATATGGAGATCTTAATGGGTTAGTTCACCCAAAAATAAAAAATCTGTCATTTATTAATCTCCCTCATGTTGTTCCACACCCGTAAGACCTTTGTTAATCTTCAGAACACAAAATAAGATATTTTTGTTGAAATCCGATGGCTCAGTGAGGCCTTCATAGGAAGCAATGACATTTCCTCTGGAAATGGAAATGTTGTACATACCCAGGAGTCAAATAAAGCCAAGTTCAGACTGCACGATTTTAGCCCCAATTTTGGCTCACCGACAGGTTTTGAGAAATCACTGACAAATGCCCGAAATCACAGGCAAATCGGTGCTCGTTCACGCAAGTGACAATCACGCAGTGTGAATGAGCAAAGACGCGATCTGAGAGAATCGCTGATGAGTCGCCGACACCCGTGAGATATTTGGCATGCTAAATATTTGGACCTGTCGGCAATTCAAAATCCTGCTGTGTGAAAAGTGTTCTGACTGAAACTACATCAACGATGACCGACAACCAATGAGAGAGCAGGATGGTCCGTGTACGTTTTGATAGTTTGTTTTCCAATTTGAAATTAAATATGCAGAAACGACAAAACGGTCGTTTCCCGTTTTTTCGTTTGTTAAAAAAAAACGAAAAAACAAGATTTTGACTCGATTTTCGTTTTTTCGGGTCACGGATAGAAAACGGAAACACGACTTCAAAACTCGTTTTCCACATGTGGGCGGTCATTACACGCCCCTTTCAGCCGATTGGTCAATCAAATCTGAGCCAGTGACGTCATCTTCAGTTCATTCAACAAAATAACAGTCCTCTGCCGCTATATCAGTAGATGTCATAAATCGGCTTTCTTCTGTGCAACCTAACTCGTATTTCACAGAAATATGCATGCACAGATAAAAAAAAATGTTTTAAAAACCTACAGTAAATTTAATTAAGTATGTTTTTAAGCTGTCAATGTGTTTTTAAAATGTAAAATGTAAATGCCTCTACATCTGTTATCAAGCGCATGACATCCTTTGGGCTACTACCACCGATCAATAGGCTATATATAATGATATACTATTCTCTATTATAGATCAGTGGCTACTTTTTTTCTTATTTTAATGTTTTGCTTACATTTTATACATTTAAATTCAATCATTTAGCAGACGCATTCCTTGCAGTAGGCCATAGAGTAGACTATGCAGTCATATAGGCTATCCACTAGGTGGCGCACATGACCACGATAACCTCCGTGCTGGGTTTCGTCTTTTTTACAGTCTATGGTTTCGTCGAAAGGCGATGGTTATCCTTTGCCACGCAGTAGATATTTTCATATTTTCAGTGTTATTCATGCACAGCAATACTAATGCGCTGTGAAGTCATCGATAAAAAAATTAAGAGCAGCTTCAACACAAAATAGTTGTTGTTGTTAGTGGTGGTGTGTGTGTGTTACATTTGTTTTCACGATACGTAGCCTATGGACAAAAAGACAAATATGAAATATAATAAATATAGGCTAATAAAACTGTTTTCCTATTTGACATGTGACAACAATAACGGTATCACCGTCGGGGGGCTTTTTAGTTTTCCTTAGATTATAAATGGCCCTGAACATTTCACTTTCAATTTCGATTTAGCGGCAATTGGCGATTCTGCGTCAATTGCTTAAATGGACAGCAGCAAAACAAAAACTCGTATATTAAACATAGAACTTTTATTATCTTTGTAATTATTTTATTATCTTTTATTATCTTTGTAAATATTCGTGGCTTAAACAGCTGGAAAATTTACTGTATGCAGTTCTGTGGATGTTTTGAAAAACTTAAACTAAACGAAAATTATTGTTGCCTTGTCAATATAATTTCTGTTTTTCCCCCTGACTTTCAACTGACGCGATCATCGTTTCATTAACCGACAAGATTATATTAAATTGGAATTAAACGAAATTAGAACTGATAAATGTCTGTGAATCATTAAAAAAATCCCAGGGGTTTAGTTTTAGCCTACATGAACAAATAGCAGAATGAACAACAGAACACGAGGGTTCATCATCACGCACCTGCAGCGCTTCTGTGAACGGAGAAAAAAAGATTGAATTATTTAGGCTAAAAGGAATAAATAGCCTATGTCTATGCGCGAAATTTATTTCACTTAGATAATTAACATATTACCAAAATGAAAGGGGGAAAAATGCGACAATATGAGTTCATTTTTGAGAAGTACACAGAAAGGAAACCGAGACAATTTCTTTATTTATTTTACGAGCAATGTTTTGTTTTTATTGTGAGTGTACAAAAATAATAGGCCTATTTAACCCTTCACAGATTCGAATGGTGTTACATATATTTGACCATAAATGTCTGAGTATTTTAAATTGTTTCCGCTTTTATAAGAAAATTCAAGTGAACGCGTCGGCGCCTCACGCGCACAACATCAGTTTTAGTAATTTGACATTGTTTTCTATCCGTGACCCGAAAAAACGAAAATCGAGTCAAAATCTCGTTTTTCCCGGGGTTTTTTAACAAACGAAAAAACGGGAAACAACCATTTTCTCGTTTCTGCATATTTCATTTCAAATTGGAAAACAAACTATCAAAACGTACACGGACCCAAGATACAGAGCAGAGGGGAGTTCGGGGAGGAGTTATAGACCACAATATCAGCAAGCATGGCTTCGTACGCATAAACATTATAATTCTATCAAACAGAACCAAAGCACAAACATTTGCTTGACCATCCGCAACAGCAGCACATTGGAAAGTTATGTATTTAGCTCAACCTTTCGTTGCAGAACACACAATCCACAGTCTCCCCAAACATTTCCTCCTCCATATTCTTCTTTTCTTTATGTTGTTTTCGCTGCAAATCAGCGCACAGGCAATTCGTATTTCAAGCTTCTTTCGGGCTACTATTTTTTTATAATAATGGCTGTGTGTCTCAATCAGCTCCCTAGTTCAGTAGTCAGGGCACTGATCAGGGTATCAGACACATTCACTTTCATTATATACTGATTCACGACCTAGGGAGCTAGGGAGCTGATTGGGACGCAGGGCCAGTCTCACGTGAGAACTCTGGTCTTGAACATGTGATATTGCGTGTTTTCCTCGTCATGTCTCACGTGAGTTTGGCTGTAAAACGTAGTTTGCGTGCCAGACAGTGTTGTCTGCGATTCTTCCTATTGTAAAGTCATGCAGTGTGAAACCTTCTGTCACCGATCCATCGTGCAGTTTGAACACAGCAGCGACTGAATGCTGGCCAAGATAGTCATGCAGTGTGAAAAGAACAGTGACCCGACTACTTTGAAAATCGTGCAGTCTGAACTCGGCATAAGAGGCAGTGTCACATTGTCGGATTAAGGATTGTGTGAGCTGAGTCTCCAGAAGAATGTTGTCATGTTGCTGCATGGCTTTCTTGATTTCATGGGAAATGACTTTCAAAATGTTTCTGTTTAGGCTGTGAGTGATGTTACCAGCAAGAAGTTCCTGAATGGGTGTGTTTTGCAGCCTTTTATAATATTCTGTACTTTGCATTTGCATTACATTGCTATGTTTCCCCTTCTGACATTACTGGCATGTCTGAACTGTTATTCTTTTTTTAGGTGTAAGATGTTTCCAGTCCGGCACACAGTTAAAGGAATAACTGTTTGATGTTTGGCTGGTTTGGTCTTCATGGTGAAGGAATACCTTGCACGGCATGTTGAAAATGTACATTTTGCACATATTTTTAAGTACCCACACATACGCTACCGGCTCCCTATTGCTCGGACATGCTGGTATGTAAAGCGGAGGGGACAACAAGGATTTTTTTTCTTGAACTGATTGTACAAGTAGTGGGTCCATGGTTGTCTTAGTTTATTGGAGCATTTCAAAGGGCAAATTTTGTTCCATACCTTTGAATGAAGAAAAACTTTAAATTTAGTTGGCGTTTGTGGCACGTCTATAAGTTTGGTCCCCTGTTTTTGATTCTGTCTTTTTTAGTTCATGGATTGAGTTACTGTGGTTGTCAATTGTTGGAGGAACCTCCATCACCTCAAAGTTGTCACACTCAGTGTCTGTCTGTCCCCAGTCATTGATCTCCTCAGACTCCCCTCTATCTATTTCTGTTTCGTCTTTTTCCAAATTTTCTGTCCGCATACTTTTGGCTTCATTTTCCTGTTTCTTTAAACACATTGATTGTAACGTAGTTCTTATATTTCTCCTGTCATACGTCCATATAATAAAAAGCCATTGCCTGTTTTTTTGTGTATCTTTTCCGAATATTTGGTTGGATAGTGTGTTCCAGATTTCTGAGTGGTGTCTTTATTTACAATATTTTCAGCTATGAATTTTTTTTTTATCACTTCTGCTCCGCCAGCAGCTTCCCACAAGTCTTTTCTCAATGCACCCTTACCTCTTTTAGATCTTGCCATTGTTCATCACTGCTATCATTGATATTTTTATAGTCAACTTTGTTTGTAATGGTCCGACTGGACTTCTATGTAGTCCTTTTATATATTTCTAAGTAGCAGTAGAAGATTCCAATCACAAAATTACAAAATTGGCAAAGGCATTTGGCTGGTTTGTGTATACTTTACAGGTGTTCATTGTTGTGATGTCAGCAAATCAATAAGAAAATGGTGAACTATGTTAAAGCAATGAGAATGTTATAATGTGTGTTTTTATATTTTATATATATATATGAATCACTTTTTATATGGGCAAATTAATAGACATATTTAAATTTGTTTATTTAATTCCTGTTTTTAAATGTAGTTTAATAAAACAACAAATTTAAAAAATCTTTTTTGAATGTATAAATAAAGACAAATTTGAAACGGGTTATTTATTTGATTTTTTAAAACGTAGATCAATAAAAAGTACATTAGTAAATCATTTTAAATGTGCATTTAAATCATGTTTTTAAAAAGAATTTGGCTAATGCTTTTTTCTTTATCCATTTGTCAATCGAGTGGTAAAATGCCATTGGACAGTACATACGTGGGAGCAACCAATCAACTTTAGCCTCAATTTGAAGAGCCAACCCTCTCTCAATTGTAACACTCACTGTCATTGGACAGTTAGAGATCAACTCTTCATCCCACTTTAATTTGGTTTTGTGGCGCCATTTTAATGTCTTGTGCATCAGTTATTGTGCATAAAACATCATGCAAGTACCATGGCTCACATTGCTAATATTTTAAGACAACTTGCCAATGAAGTGGATAGTGGTTCTCAATCAAATGTCCCAGACCGAACAGCCACTCCGTCTGGAACACAAGGGCATAATGCAGTGGATGGTAAGATAAGTTGCTTATCCCTTTAAAAAGCTGTTGTCTGTCTGTATGCGAATGTTTGTGTTCACATATGACATTATGCCAATACTATGACATATAATTTGACATGACACATAATATGACACATTAAGAACGAGGCATTTGTTGCACCAACAAAGTTTGAAAGGGAGGAACTGGAAGCTGCAGGACTTGGAGAGGAAAAAGTTACTTTTTTTGGTGGGTATGGTTTTTTTTGTTTAAAAACAATATAAAATGTTTAGGAAGTGGTAAAATGCCAAAGTTTTGCTTCCTAAAATTTTGCTTAACTTTACAGGTGATGAAAATAATGCAGAAGAATTTAAAAACTACATTCTAACAACATAAATCTTGTGAACTGTGGGGGATTTGAGATTTTAAAAACATCAGGCTTGAATATAAACAGTCACTAAACGTGACCCGTTAAAAAGCAGTTACTTTCACTGACATGAAAAATCCTGATATAATTGTGACATGATCTGACAAAAATCACCATACACCAACATTAAAGAGCAGCTATATGCAGTGATTTTGGATATTAACAGAGAACAAATGACGAATCAGCTGCGGTACGGTTAATATAACACTCACTGCACAGACACCGAGAGAGACGACCTGAGCTGGGAGAGAAAAAGCTTGGTTGCAGGGCCATATTGGCAGTATTTTTCCACTGGATGTAAGCTAAGGCTTATTCAAAAAGAGTAAAATCTAGTGACAAAGTTGCTTGGCGACATTGGTTTTGTGTGCGCCTGTGTGTGAGAGACTAGGCCAGGAGGGGGTGGATGTCTGATTAAAACAGAATACAAGACCTGTAGCTTATAGCTGTTACATGTACTGTGTCCTGTGACCTAGTTTTTCCCCAGTCTGTCTGATTAGTTCATTTGATCCACCTGTGTCTCGTTCATTATCCCATCACCTTGTTTAGTTCCTTTGTTTAGTCTCTTGTATTTATATCCTGTGTTTGCCCTTACTCTTCGTCCGTTCTCGTTTGTATCAACACGTGTGTATGCTGTCTCTCTCTGTTTGGAATTAAAGTATTGTTATATTCGTCATCTTCATCGTCGTTGTGCTTGTCCCTACAACCACACGTAACAGAAGAACGGACCAAAACAGTTTTTTCTTTGGCGGCGTTTTTCTTCAGTTTTTATTTTTTGTTTTTCCTTCATGGCTCTACCCGCAGTCCAGCTCCTCTGCCTGGAGCAGGGAGACCGCTCGCTGGAACAGCACACCAGTGACTTTCTCCAGCTTGCGTGCCTGACTCACATCCCGGACCGCTCGCTCTGTATTTACTATCATACCGGCCTGAGCGAGCGGTCCAAGGCACGCATTCCAGCAGGCGGTCCAACTGAGGATTTCGCCGCATACGTGGAGTGGGTGCTGATAAACAACAACTCTCCGTTCACCATCGGCCCTGCTGAGGACGACACCAGCACCACTCCACATCCAGAGACCAACCATCCGCCATCGACGTGCACGACGGAGAAACGAGAGCCCACCACAGACCGCGGAGATCAACCTGCCGGGACGATTGAGACCGAACCTGAAGAGAGGACGGAAGGAGTCGTCACCCCGGGATGTGAACCGCTAGGTGTGTCTGACCAGGTGCGTGAGTCCGCTACATCGTGTGCTGTCGAGGGAGTGTTAGTGGAGTTCGAGGGCTGGGAAGAGAGCCCCGACCACATCAACACGGCGGATGGCATCGTCATGTCTACAGGAACGTTTCTGGATTTATTGGATGTGTTTGAGGAGGTAAATTCCCCTTGTCTTGTTTCCCCGCTGGTCCCGTCCAGCTCAGAACTGTCTGTCTCCCCGCTGGTCCCGTCCAGCTCAGAACTGTCTGTCTCCCCGCTGGTCCCGTCCAGCTCAGAACTGTCTGTCTCCCCGCTGGTCCCGTCCAGCTCAGAACTGTCTGTCTCCCCGCTGGTCCCGTCCAGCTCAGAACTGTTTGTGTCCCCGCTGGTCCCGTCCAGCTCAGAACTGTCCGTGCCCCTGCTGGTTCTGTCCAGCCCTGTGTTCCCTCCCAACCTCCCTCTCCCGCCTCCTCAAACCATCTCATCTCTGCTTCCCCTGGTACCCTTCAGCCTCTCATCAACTCCATCACGTAAACGCATGGATCCGACTCGACGCTTCAGGCCACCAGTGTCACCGTGGACTGAGGTTCTCCTGGCTCCGCCTCCAGCCTTCAAGTCCAACACTCCACCGCGGCCTGTCGACGCTTCGCCTTCGCCGTGGCTCCTCCCTCCCTCGGCTCCACCGGATACCTTCAGCCTCAAGACTCCACCGGGCTCCCTCCCTGCACCTACGGTTTCGCCTGGCTCCTCCTTCCCCCCCGTCTCCTCCTTCGTCCTCGGTCGCACCGCCTCCATCTCAGTCTTCAGGTTCCCGGATTCCACCTCGGATGCTCGTCGTCCCGGCTCCAGCTCGGTCTCCAGATCCAGCAGTGTCGGTTGGGCTCTCCGGCATTCCAACTCCACCTGGATCACCATCATCGGTGGCTTCTCCATCGGCCGTCCCCAGGGTGGCGCCTCTCATCTCCCCACGATGGTTCTTCCTGTCCTCGACTCCACCCTGGGGCCTCATCATGGTTGGTCTCTGGACCAACATCTGGCTCCTCCTGCTCCAGGC
Organism: Chanodichthys erythropterus; assembly: GCF_024489055.1. Lineage (NCBI taxonomy): Eukaryota > Metazoa > Chordata > Actinopteri > Cypriniformes > Xenocyprididae > Chanodichthys > Chanodichthys erythropterus. Next base: position 70,641,536 of record NC_090223.1, on the reverse strand, counting down.
TTCCCCTTGGCTCCTCCCACCCTCCACTCCCCCCTGGACTATTTTTGTTTTCTATGGACTCTTGTTTGTTTTTTCCTTTGCCCTTCGCCCTCCTCCAGAGCCCCCCCCCCCTCTGTTGGACTCCATACGGCGCGAGGCCGCGCCTACCCGGAGGGGGGCGATATGTTACATGTACTGTGTCCTGTGACCTAGTTTTTCCCCAGTCTGTCTGATTAGTTCATTTGATCCACCTGTGTCTCGTTCATTATCCCATCACCTTGTTTAGTTCCTTTGTTTAGTCTCTTGTATTTATATCCTGTGTTTGCCCTTACTCTTCGTCCGTTCTCGTTTGTATCAACACGTGTGTATGCTGTCTCTCTCTGTTTGGAATTAAAGTATTGTTATATTCGTCATCTTCATCGTCGTTGTGCTTGTCCCTACAACTACACGTAACAATAGCTCGAGAAGGCGAAATATACGATTAAAGCAGAACTAAGTAACTTTTTTTTTTAGTCCTTACGATGGTTAATTGACTTGTAGTGGTGTGTTTGAGGCGAGCACTAACCCCCTCTGGCACGTCTACGCCAGAATACAGCACTTGCAACTTGAGCTGCGCCGACCCGACACAATCTCGCCTCATGTTCACGTTAATGCGAGAGTGACAAAATGCTTTACGGTAATTTAAAAACAATGTATATATTATGACTTTATAAGACAATTTCAATAATTACCCACCTCCATCGAGTGTACTGTATTTGCAAATTACCCACCTCGTCTTTCTTGTACTGTATTTTCAAAACTACTGCGCTGGCGAGTGTTGTAGTCGTTGTAGTCCAGACAGGGGCAGATCTACTGGGGTGGCATGGGGTGGCAACTGCCACCCTAAGAAAGACCATTGCCACCCGGTCTGCCACCCCAGCAGCTGTATCCCAAATTCCCAATGTTTAAAATATAAATTGTTTCCTCTACCGATTTATATCAGCGGTGCTTCAATGTGATGAGATAATCAGAGAAAAGCAAGATTTTTGTGTAGTAGTCCAACCAAATGACTCCCTTGAACTGCTTAGTGATCCACAACGCAACCAGCGTGATCATGAATAGATGACTCTATCTGGTTCTTTTAACGAATCAAAGCATTTACGTAAATATACATGTAAGTATTATAGTTTATTCTGACATTATCTCATCTTCACGCGTATTAATGACAAACAGTTAAACACTAATCTATTTTCGAAAGTACGTTGTTTAGTGTAAGTTTTCAGTATTGTCCAAGATTGTCGGAGTCGGAACTTTTGACAAGTGACGTCACATGGCAACGACTCATTTGGTGCTCTCCTTCGCATATGGTGCTGGAGTCGATGGAAGATCACATCAATAAATTCAGGTACTGAATTACTGTCACATGATATTTTTACAGATGCATGATTTAGAATAAAAACATTGATTAACTTTTTTTTAGTATTGCCTGAGGTAGTTGCTTGCTTGCTATGACAATTAAATAGCAGATTCGTGGAAGTAGTTAGATCTAACGTTTACGTTAGCCCACAATGTGAACCATTCATGTCTAGTTAGTTTGCCAACTTGTGCAGAAATATAAATACATGTAAACATGCATATGAAATCCCTCAGTTATGTTGTAGCCTAATGTTTTAATTTGTATTCATTAAGGAGATCAAATTAAGTGTAGTGTACATTTAGAAAGCTAGAAAGTCTTGCAGGATACTATGAAAAGAAAGGCTAACATCCAGAGTTTTTTTAAACGAAAAAGAAAAGGAAAATCAGTCAGATAATGTGGGAGGGGAAAGTGCAGATAAGACAGAAAAAGGTACAAATGAAGTTGTGGAAGGCAGAGGAGAAGATAAAGTGGTGGAAGAGAGAAATATAGAAATGGATGACAAAGAGCTAGATAGAGGTGATGAGACAGAAGAAATACAGCATGAAGTGAGTGAAGAGGTGGAAGAGAGCTCAGACATTGAAAGAGAAGAGAGAAAAAGCTTGAAACACCAGCACCCTGTGTGTCAGGTCCCCATGGTATGTTGTGTTTAGAGTGCCTTTTCAAATATTTTTTACATTAACATAAAATAGTCAAAACCTATTTATTCTTATAACCTATAAGTTATGATTTAAAGGACCACATGTCATATATGTTCACCTTGCTTATTATGGTTACAATCAGTGTCTTACGGTACACAGGAGGCAGACAGATATCAACAGGTATGGGTTGTTTATTGACCACAGTAGAGCATGAGACATCAAACAGGTAAGTAAACTGGATGTAGATGAAGTTAGACTGGTGGTATATAGAATAGTTACTGTCCTTTTCGTTGCAGGTATAGATACGCTGGAGCTTGGAGATCGCTGGAGTTACTTGGAGCTGACTGGAACACACCCACACAGCAGACGAGGCGCACAGAGGGAAGGAGACACGCTGGAGACAGGTGAGTATACGAAGAGGAGTCCTTGAGGTAAGCATAACAGGAAGTATATGCGAACGAGACCGGACATGGAGTGCTGTGTGTGTGTGTGCTCTTTATGGTGCTGTTGATTAGTGAGGTGATGAGGTGCAGGTGGCGGTGATCAGTACTCTGGAGATGGCGTGCGTTGTGATTGGGTGATGTTGGAACCTGACGTGTCTGTGACAGTACCCCCCCCCCCCTCCACGGCCCGCTCCAGAGGGCCGAGGACCCCGACGCCATGGTGGCCGTCCTCTTCCCCGCGGTGCCGGTTTCTCAGGGTGACTGTCGTGGAAAGTCTGGAGTAAGCTGGGATCCAGGATGTCGTTTCTTGGGACCCAGGAGCGTTCCTCGGGGCCATATCCTTCCCCGTCCACCAGATACTCTAACTGACCACCACGACGCCGGGAGTCCAAGATCTCATGAACCTCATACGCAGCTCCGTCCTCCAGGATGAGTGGAAGGGGGGGTTCGGCAGGAGCCACGTCAGGTCCTGTGGGAAGAACAGATGGGTGATGCGCCTTTAACAGTGACACGTGGAATGTGGGGTGAATACGATACCCTTGTGGCAGTTGAAGTTGGTAGGTGACTGGGTTGACCTGCTTGATGATGGGAAATGGGCCAATGAACCTGGGACTCAGCTTTCTGCAGGGCAGGCGCAGTCTGACATCCCGGGTGGACAGCCAAACCAGTTGACCAGGCTGGAAGACCGGAGTGTTGGAGCGTCGAAGGTCGGCTGTCATCCTGTGCCTGCGCAGGGCTCGCTGCAGCTGATGGTGTGCTGAGTCCCAGACCCTCTCGCTCTCTCGGAACCAGTAATCCACTGCCGGGACGCTGGAGGGTTCCCCGGACCAGGGGAACAGTGGGGGTTGGTAGCCGAGTACGCACTGGAATGGTGTGAGTCCTGTAGTCGACTGCCGGAGAGAGTTTTGGGCGTACTCGGCCCAACCCAGGAACTGGTTCCAAGAGTCCTGGTGGTCATGACAGAAGGTACGGAGGAAGCGGCCAATCTCCTGCACCTTCCTTTCCGTCTGCCCGTTCGACTGTGGATGGTATCCGGAACTCAGGCTAACGGCCACACCTAGGAGGGAGTGGAACGATCTCCATACTCTGGATATGAACTGAGGACCTCTGTCCGAGACGATATCTTCTGGTATTCCAAAATACCTGAACACTTGGTTGAAGAGTATTTCGGCGGTCTCCATGGCAGTGGCTAATCCTGGGAGTGGAATTAAACGGCATGACTTTGAGAAGCGGTCCACGACGACTAGGATGGTGGTATTTCCTTCTGAGACAGGGAGATCAGTGATGAAATCCACTCCTAGGTGTGACCATGGGCGATCTGGAACAGGCAGCGGAAGGAGTTTCCCAGCTGGCAGATGACGAGGACTTTTGGAGATGGCGCACTCCCTACAGCCCTGCACGTACCTTCTGACATCTGATGCCATCCCTGGCCACCAGAAGCGTTCTTTCAGCAACGAGAGGGTTTCATTGACACCCGGGTGACCAGTGCCAAGTGACGTGTGAGCTGAGTGGATGGTTGGAGTGCGTCGTGTCCGGGTGATATACAGCAAGCCGGGTGGACAGCCTGGCGGAGGGTTCGTGGAGGCATTGGAGGAGGGAATGGTCTCTTCTGACCAGGTAATGGGACTCACGATGAGAGAGCTCGGAATGATGGATTCAGGTTCTTCAGTCTTTTCCTCCGGAGCATGGAGACGAGAGAGAGCATCAGCTTTGACATTTTTGGAACCTGGGAGGTAGGAGATGGTATAGTTGAATCGGGAGAAGAACATGGCCCAGCGAGCTTGTCTAGGGTTTAGTCTCTTTGCTGACCGGAGATATTCAAGGTTCTTGTGGTCAGTTAGCACCAGGAACGCGTGTTTAGCTCCCTCCAGCCAATGCCTCCACTCTTCCAAGGCAAGCTTTACCGCCAGAAGTTCCCTGTCACCGATGGAATAGTTGACTTCCGCCGGGCTGAGCTTGCGGGAGAAGAAGGCGCATGGATGGAGTCTACCCGGCGTCCCCTGCTGCTGGGACAACACCGCTCCCACTCCAGTGGTCGAGGCATCCACCTCCACGATGAACTGTTTCTCAGGATCTGGATGGGCGAGTAAGGGAGCGGTGGTGAAGGCTTCTTTCAGTTGGTTGAAGGCGTTGGTGGCTGCGGGATTCCAGGACAGAGACTTGGGCTTATCACGGAGTAGGCTGGTAAGTGGATGAGTGATGGAACTGTAACCTTTGATGAACCGTCTGTAGAAGTTGGAGAACCCGAGGAAGCGCTGTAGTTCTTTGATGGTAGTGGGTTCTGGCCAGTTAGTGATGGACTCCACCTTCCTCTCGTCCATCCGGATGCCACTGTGGTCGATGTTATACCCCAGGAATGAGACGGAAGGCTGATGGAAAGAGCACTTCTCTGCCTTGACGAACAGGTTGAACTGCCGAAGGCGGGTGAGGACCTCTGCAACGTGTTGGCGATGTTCGGCCTCGCTCCGGGAGTAGATTAGTATGTCGTCGATGTACACTAGGACGAAGCGATGGAGAAACTCCCGGAGCACCTCATGTATGAAGTCCTGGAATACGGAGGGGGCGTTGACCAGGCCATACGGCATCACCAGGTATTCATAGTGGCCAGTAGGGGTAATGAAGGCGGTCTTCCACTCGTCCCCCTCACGTATCCGGATGAGGTTATACGCGCTGCGGAGGTCCAGCTTCGTGAACACAGTGGCACCACGGAGATGTTCCAGGGCCGCTGGGACGAGAGGAAGGGGATAGCGGAATTTGACGGTTATCTTGTTGAGAGAGCGATAGTCGATACAGGGCCGCAAGCCTCCGTCCTTTTTAGCCACAAAGAAGAAGCTGGATGCAGCAGGGGAAGTAGACGGCCTGATGTAACCTTGGGCGAGGGCTTCCTTGATGTAATCCTCCATGGCCTTCTTCTCCGGGATGGAAAGTGGGTATTTCTTACCCTTTGGCACTGGTTCACCCGGAAGCAGGTCGATGGCACAGTCCCATGGCCGGTGTGGAGGCAGCTTGGAAGCCCGTTGCGGGCAGAAGACATCACTTCAGGATTTCGCCCGTTTTCCATGAGATGGTAGGGTTGTGCTGCTCCAACCAGGGGCGCCCTAGAACCATGTCAGCGGTGGAATCCTCCAGAACCAGCAGATGTATCTCTTCTTGATGCAGTAATCCAACTTGAAGTGTTACAGGTCCTGCCACGGTGCGGACGCGCTTACGACTCAGGGGTTTGCCAGTTATTGAGTTGATCTTGTAGATCGTCGGAGACGGAGAGGTCTTGAGACGTAGCTGCCGGCAGAGGGCGCCAGAGACGAAGTTGCCGGCTGACCCTGAGTCGAGGAGCGCGACCACTGAAAGAGAAACAGCAGCGGCAGTAAGATTGACGACAGTGGTGAGTGGTTTCATTTTATGAGTAGCAGGAATGATGGCACTCACCATGGGTCGAGGTGGTCGTGTGGGGCATGCAGCAATCACATGCCCAGGACTTCCACAGTACAAACAGAGATTCAGGGTTAGCCGACGGCACCGCTCTTCCGGAGATAGACGTGAATTTTCAACTTCCATTGGTTCTTGAGCTGGTTCTGGAGTGTTGACGGGTTCGGACCGGCAGAGGAGCATGTTGGGCAGGGACTGGTCCTGGTGCTCTTGGATGCACGCTTGCATGCGAGTGGCGCAGCGAATGGAGAGCTGGATGAACTTTTCGAGGCCGATGGAGTCCTCGCATGCAGCAAGATGCAGCCGTACCCGGGGTTCTAATCCTTGTCGATAAGTTGTTATCAGAGCTTGTTCATTCCATCCGCTGACTGCTGCAAGCGTTCTGAAGTGCGAAGCATAGTCGTAAATAGACATTGATCCTTGTTTCAAATTATAGAGCTTCTCACCAGCAGACGAATCTGAGATCGGCTTCCCGAACACCTCCCGGAAGTGGGAAATAAACGCCGAGTAGGATTGCGTTACAGCGCCCCGCTGGGACCAGATGGAATCGGCCCACTTCAGTGCTTTGCCGCTGAGCTGAGAAATGATGAATGCAATCTTAGATGACTCACTCGGGTACAGGTGCGGCTGCATCTCCAGGACCAGTGTGCATTGCAGCAGGAATCCGCTGCAATCCTCCGCCGATCCTGAGTATGGCGCCGGTTTGGCCATGGGACTGGCGTACGGCGGTAGAGAGGGAGAACTACTGGCATTGGTGGTGGTGTTCGCTGGTGCAGGTGAAGGAACAGTAACTGGTGATGGCGGTGGTGGATTGGTGGTGAGAGTTCGCCGAAGCGCATCCACCAGGTCTTGAAATGGATCCGGTTGGCTTATACTGGGTCTGCGGTGTTGGTCCGGTCTTCTGTTACAGTATACAGGAGGCAGACACAGATATCAACAGGTATGGGTTGTTTATTGACCACAGTAGAGCATGAGACATCAAACAGGTAAGTAAACTGGATGTAGATGAAGTTAGACTGGTGGTATATAGAATAGTTACTGTCCTTTTCGTTGCAGGTATAGATACGCTGGAGCTTGGAGATCGCTGGAGTTACTTGGAGCTGACTGGAACACACCCACACAGCAGACGAGGCGCACAGAGGGAAGGAGACACGCTGGAGACAGGTGAGTATACGAAGAGGAGTCCTTGAGGTAAGCATAACAGGAAGTATATGCGAACGAGACCGGACATGGAGTGCTGTGTGTGTGTGCTCTTTATGGTGCTGTTGATTAGTGAGGTGATGAGGTGCAGGTGGCGGTGATCAGTACTCTGGAGATGGCGTGCGTTGTGATTGGGTGATGTTGGAACCTGACGTGTCTGTGACGCAGGCCAAGTCTCACCAGTATCTAATAGCAAAAGCACTATGTTAAAAATATCTTTGACAGAAATAGATATTTCAGGTAACTATAAATAAACTATTACTGTAGGTGTTAAATGTTGGAATATTGTAGTATTTGAATATAAGTGATTTTTATTTGACTTTATCTGACATTTTTATTTTGTCTTTTAGATATATCAAAATTTAGGTCTGATGGCCCAACCCAGCCAAAACTACAGTTCCCAAAGACCTTTCAAGGCGGAGTCCAGCGGAGCTTCCATGCTAACTGGTACAAAAAACATCCATGGCTTGAATATTCACTGACAAGAAATTCCTGCTACTGTTTTGCTTGTAGACATTTTTCTCTCCCTGATGCTCCAAAGAGTGTTTTTACTTCCTTTGAAGGGTACTGTAATTGGAAGAAGGCTACATTTAAAGATAGTGGGTTTTCTTCTCATGCCAAATCTGAGAATCATGTAAATGCAATGGTTGCATGGGCAGAGAACAAAAAGATGCAAGACAAAAATACCTCACTGTTGGGTGTCATGGATGAACATTACCAGAAAAAGGTAACAGAAAATCGAAAATACATCAAAGTGCTAGCTGAAATTCTGTCCTAACTGCTTCTGAAAATCTAGCCCAACGGGGTCACCGGGAGTCTCCAGACTCAGACAGACGAGGTGTTCTTTTAGCCATGCAAAATTTGTTGGGCAACCATGATCCCATTGTTAAAAAAAGGCTTGAACAGCAACCCAAAAATGCTAAATATACTAAGTAAAACCATCCAGAACAAAATACTTGCTTGTTTGGCTGGAACGGTAAAAGAGGAAATCATGCAGGAAGTTAAAGAGAATGTACAATTTTCTGTCATCGTAGATGAAACTAAAGATGTTCAGAAAAAAGAGCAAATATCACTTGTCCTGAGATACTATTACAATGGTCTGATTTATGAGAGCTTTCTAGAATTTCAAGAGGCAGAGAAGCTGGATGCTGCTGGGTTAACTGAGAAAATAATTGGCTGTTTGGAGAAGTATGGTTTGGAGTACAAGAAAAATCTTATAGGTCAGGGGTATGATGGGGCAGCTGTAATGAGTGGGGCCCACTCAGGTGTCCAAGCGCGAATAAAAGCAGTGGCCAAGCATGCATTTTATGTGCACTGCAATGCAAAAGTAAAAATCATTAAATAATGTGTTTCTTTTTTTTATTTTACACGTATATGAAAGATTGTATTGCTGTACTGTACAAATAATAAAAAAAAGAAAGCATTTTCAGTAACAATGTTTGGATTTGAATTTAAAATAATGGATAAATGTAGTGTCTGTAGTAAACAGCCACGGATCAGTTGCAGACTCCTGTGCGAAAGCACAAGGACAGTCTATGCTGCTTCTGCACAACTTACATACTGCATATAGACTGCATACACACTGCAAACAGTATGTGTGAACCTGGTGTAACACTGCCTCACATACAGCTCATGAAATCAGGCTTGTGCTGTCTGTAAGCTATTGTGCAACAATTTCACTAATGTCAAAACAAAAATGCAGTGCATGATCAAACATTTAGATGAGATAAATATATTTTAAAATGTCTAAAAAATAAAATGCCTTCTCCACCCCTGAAATGAAAAAATCCCCTCTCACAAGTCACCTAAGGGTAATTCATTTTAGGCCCTGAATACATGTCTAAAAATCTTGATTGAATCATCAAACTTATCATATCTTGCTAAAGCTTGTAATGTTACAGAGCCGTAAAGCATCAAGTTAGTTACTACTTGGCTTAGTTACTCTCTTATCTACAGCAGTAAATATTAACAAATATGGGTAACACTATTTTACAGTGTTTGTTACATTTTACATATTGTTGAAATATATTGCACATTAATTTAGTTCATTTAGTTAATTCATCATATACTTGGCCTCCTGTCAGTACAAACCTACAAAACATGAGAGTGAGTAAATTACTATTTTCATTTTGGGGAGAACTAACATTTTAATCCTGTAGTGAGTAAAATGTTGTTAATTAACATTACTAAGTAGTTATATGTACACCTACACTGTGGCAAGGACACTATAAAATAAAATGTAAGTAGCTGGACATTTCAGATGATTGTGTGTAAACTTTTGTTTTTATAGGTGGACTGAAGAAGAATGCAATGACCAAGACTGTCAACCAGAAAGACATAGAAAAGACACTCTCAAAATGGTTCACAGGGGCGGAAAGAGAGCAATCAGGTCACAGCAGTCTTCAGGACTGTGATCAGTTTTGTGTGTGTCCATCCATACAAATTGTTGAGACCAAGTATTTTAATACTGTAATGTAAGTTAAACAGTTTTTGTGATTTATGTTGTCGTTGAGATTTTAAGTGTTTAAAAGGGATTGTTCACCCAAAATATAAAAATCTTTTCTCTCTCTTCTATTGATTTAAACCAGTGGTGTCGAACTCTGATCCTGGAGGGCCATAGCCCTGCAGAACTTAGCTCCAACCCTAATTAAAAGTACCTGGTCCAGCTAATCAAACCCTTCAGGATTATTTGAAAACTAGATGTAATGTGTGTTGCAACAGGTTTGGAACTAAAATATGCAGGGCTGTGTCCCTCCAGGGGTTTGACACCCCTGCTTTAAACCCATAAGACTTTCATTCATCTCTGAAACACAAGTGATGTTATTAATGAAATTAAGACATTTCTGTCTCTCCATATAAAGTCTATTCATGAATTTTCAGAAAAAGCGCTCTTTTTTAAATATTATTACTGTTTGGAAGCATCAGATGTTTTGGTGAACAGACAGAAAATTACCAGGTTTTTGTTCCCGGTGTTTTAATTTCTTGACTGTTTTTATTTTTTTTATTAGTAATATTTTGAAGTGTTACATAAGTTTGGTTATGTAAAACCAGCTGTTGGCATAGTATCACCCTGTTTTAAATGGTAATATTGGTGTTTAACACTTTACAAAAACTTTTATGAAAATGTCTGAATTGTAATAAAGTACTTGATATACTGAACTTTTAAAGGTCTGATTAATTTTTTGTAAATTGCACCTTGCATTTTTTGTGATTTTTTTTTTTTTTTTTTTTGTAGATGAATGACCAGTGGAATAGTCAAGCAGATGTATGATTTATGAATGTTGCCCAGTTGGGCCCCACTTAGGTTCTATATGACATTTATATGGGCTAATTCAGATGGGGCCCACATGGAACCCATGGACAAACCCATGTAGGCCCCATATTTACAGTCCATATGGGGCCATGATAGAATGTTGGCTGGGATATTCTTTATTGCAGGCTTAATCCACGCGCTGCCTCGGCAAACGCGAGATCTGAGCCTTGCGTTAGACTTTTATTCCCTCGAGAATAAAGCCAACAGGAGTGGAGCTAAAAATTTCCGCTAGTGCATTTCTTTCTTTACACTCTGGGACATTTTTATGAATGAACCCCGTCAGCTGCTTTGTTTTTGAACTGATGTGCATGCTCCACTCCCTAAATTCAGAAAGATGTTTGATTTAACTTCTCAATTAAATCGAGAAAATAATCAGACAAGTATATCACGGTCTGAATATTTCAAATAAACAATAGTCATGGTTTTCAACACAACTGAATCGTTTTTGATGTTGGAATAATAAACGTGTGCTTTTGGAACACGATATGTGTGTGACTGAGAGGTGGCGAGTCCTTAGATCGATATCACAGTATCCACGTCCTCAGAGCTGGGCATGTGAAATACCGGAAGAAATAGCAGAGCGTGCTTCCACCTGGGAGATGGCTCTGAACCTGGCAGGTAAGGGCAGAGAAAGGGCAGCGCCCGTCTCTAACCCCTCTGTCAGATCCATTTGTAAACCCCACGAATGGAGCCGCCGCTCTGCCTCAGCAGAAGTGGGACGTGATCTGCGGGGAACACTGGAACACAGTATTCTGAGAGCGAGTTTCTTTTTTCTTTTTCCAGTGCACACAGACAGCTCCCTCGAGAGCTGCCGGGGCATGCTCAACTCCCAATAAACTGCTGTTTCTCAACATAATACGTTTCTTTTTTATATATAAATATATGGATTGGTGTGAGATACTCTTGTCCTCTGACGAAGAGATTGTGACTTGTTTATATGTAATAAGACAAACAACACCAAATAAAACACACGATAACATAGAGCGCTTGCTGAAGACAACAGAAGCTAGCATTCTCTGAATACCGGTATGCTTTATAGTTTCCTGGTCCGTGACGTCACCCGCCTCTAATCACGCAGAAGGTTCCCAATGCGTCATGACGCAGCGTCGACAGTTCCCAAGAAAGGGAAAGGACAAAAGGCTCATCTGTTGAGTATTGTAACTATTACTATAATTACTACAACAATATATAATATACTATATATAATTATCTCTAATTATTATTATAATCATTTTAATTATCTCTTGTCCCCTCATGTTATTGAGTGTATGATGTCGTTTTTCAAGTATACTTTGCTAATTCCTTTCTCACTTCTCCACTCTCAAACCACCAATGTCTTTACTTGTATTTATAATTTTGGTTAAAATTAGTGTTGCTAGCACTGCTGTCACTACTTTTTTTTCCTTTCATAACTTTCTCTTTCTCTCATTCTATCTCATTCTTTCTCTCTCTTTCTCTCCCTCTCCTCTCATCTGTATGTCTTGTTATTCCTTCTTATTGTCTCGACTCGAAGAGGGATAAATGTGTACAAATGCGTACAGTTTTGACATTTGCTGAAGTTAATAATATCTGAATGGTCACAAGATGACACTTGGCTGAAGCATAGACTTCAGTATCACTACTATTGAGCACCATGTTGTAGTGTCAATCAACTAAGGCGAGGCCGTAACTACGTCATGCACCAGTGATTTAGAAAGGGCCTGCCGATGACCTACGAATTAATACGAAATGGGCTCAAGTGCAATGACTTCCTATCTTCAGCATGAAACAATTCTCTCTCTCACTCTCTCTAATTTTCCCCCTACTTATCTCTCTTCTTCCCTAATTTCTCTCTCTCTCTTTCATTCCCACCCAAAGATCTCTTTTCTTTTTATTACTTATTTAATTTATTTATTCTATCTAATTTTTATTCCCGCTTTTGTTTTCTGTTTGTTTTTTGTTTTTTTGTGTTTGTTTGTTTGTTTGTTTGTTTTTCTTCTTCTTTCCTTCATTGTGTAACTTACTGTACTGGAAGGGCAGCAGTGGTAGCACCAACAACAATAATATTAATATATTACCACCATAGAATATATACATCTACATAACTTACTCTTATGTATGTTCTTTCTTTCCCCTCTTCTTATATAATTCTGAATCTAATGGAAAAACGTCTTAATAGTATTTGATATTAACAGGAATGTGCATATTACTACATATCTTTTAAATAGATCTGTAAGAGGGAATATATGCAAGTATACATAATGTCATCACTTTTCTTCTTATTATTGTTGTTATTATTATATTATTATACTAGCAAATATCCTATATCTTCAACTTCGTCCATTACACTCAACAATTAAAATGACTGAATGTACCATGATAGTAACAATAGATGTTATAAAGAAAAGGTATATACCGTATCCTTGTATATTGGCATTTATCTATTTATGTATTTATATATATATATATATATATATATATATATATATATTTATTAGAATTTAGAATGGAAGATGAAGCATACATTCATCACAATATTAAAATCACAAATATGCAGATTTTTAAATGTCAAAGCTGATTGAACAATGATGAGAATATTACTTTAGATTAAATTATATATACAACAAAAAAAAATTTCAGACAAGCAACTTTTTTACTTGGACAAGTGAATGACCAATTGGCAAGGCTAAATTAACAGCTGGGATTCATTTTGTATTTCCTGTACCTTTTACAAAATGCATCCTTACAGCAAAAGCATCACAGAAACCAAATCTGAAAAACCTCGAAAACTAGCATTTACACATACTGTTAAATTTTTATAATTAAGATTATAATTTTAACAAAATGCTCTAAAATTGAGGGTTTAATTAAAATAAAAAATAATGAAATAATATAGAACTCAAAATAAATAAAAATAAGTAATTTTAAATCAACTTCCTGCTAATTGTCATCCCAAACAGCTCAATCTTCCCTATCACTAGGCCCTGCTGGTCTTCAGTCTGAAGGTAATTGCACTGGTTATTGTTATACAATGTAGATTTTCAAAAGATATGTGTCTGCAGTGCTTATTTAGCTCTTGAACTCTATTCCCAGAGCTGTTTATCTTGTTATTCAAAAGTCCAATGTGATGTTTTAAGATTTTCATAGGCTGATTCTTCAGCACCCGAGGAAACTGACTGAGGATGTCAGAGAGCTGCAGCACCAGAGCAGTGTAAACCAAAACCTATTAATGCAGCTGACCAGAGGCTCTCAAGAGGTCCTCTTAAGGACAGGCCGATGCTAGAGGATCTTGAGCATCGGCTCACTAATAATGTTGAGCTTCAGGAGAAACTGGTAATTTGGCAAGAACATCATTTTGAACATGTATCACATTACAGCTGACCTCAGGGTCTTCACATATTACTTTAACAAACATTCATCAAGTACATAAACACACAAACTATGAAGGAACAGTAAGCTTTTTGGATGTTGTATATGCACAAGAGTTTAGAAATAATATGTGCTGCAACCAGGGATGCAAATTTTGATTTTTATCTGGCATAACTTACTTGCAGTGATGGAAAGAGCATTGAAAATCCCCTAGCTATAACCTGCACAAAATTCCCTTTATAAATTTCATTTAGCGAAAGAAAACAAGTCCCGTCTTTCACCCCGAAATAATATTAAATTAAAATAACAAGCTTTAAGTTGTATAATTAATGTTGTGACAGACATTTCATTTGTTTGTAATGTTCTATTCTCAGAATTCTGATTTCAGCTCAGCTACCAATTTCAGTAGTCGGGACAAAAGTCAGGGAGTCTCACTCGCAAAATTCTTCCAGTTCACTCCGTAAAAACATTGCATTATAGGATTAACATTTGCTCACATTTTCTGAAGCATGAAACATCTAAATCATTCAAGCCAAATCAATAAACATTATGCATGCAATAGACGTTTTTTTAAAAGACAGACATTTGAATACTTTTCTTTAAGCCTGCACTCATTATGTCTGATTACATCCACATGTGTCTCAACAACTTGTGAACTCTGCCTGTATAAGCGCCGTTTATTTAGTCATTCATTGCAAAGTTTTGTAAATGCTGCTGATGCAATTCTAAGCATTCTCCTGGTTTCTCGTACCTTGGTTTTCGATTCCCTGCTTGTTGTTTGGTTTCTCTGTTTGTCTCTGCCTTGGACTCTGTCAGTGTTTGCACTGTTTACCATGTGCTCTTGACCTTTTGTCTGTTTGGATTATGTCTTTGGATTAACCTTTAATAAACTTCTGCATTAGAATCCTCAACCTGTGCATTTCAGAGCAGTTCATGACACAAGAGAATGCATGTTGCGATAAACTAATGTTTAACATTGGAAGTGTTGTAGATAAATTCATTAAATGTAGTAAGATGAACATGCTAATCCATCTGAGAATATAGAGGATAGATGTTCATTTATTTGAAATACAGTAAGTTGATCAATCAGTAATCATGAGAATTAATTATAAATTAAACTACGTATTATAAAGATATATATAATCTTGATACTGCCTTTTTTTATATAATGTATTTTAGTGTGAATATTTTAGTTAAGCCCCTTACTCATCTTATTAATGTTTCTATGAAAATGGGCAGTACCCTGATAGTTGTATAAATGCATTGATAAAGCCTATATTTAAATTCAGATAATATGATTAATTATAGACCAATTAGTATTTTTCCAGATTCCAGAACAAGAAACATGGGAAAAAGTGTTCGCTTGGTGTCCGGATGCCTCTTGTTTAAACTTAAACACTAAAATATTTAGATAAATTATTAAATAATAAATTATAAAATAATTTTTAGATAAACAAATTCCCTGTAACAGAATCTTTGAACATTAGAATTAAAGAAGAGGTTATGTTCGATAACCTCTTCTTTAATTCTAATGTTCAAAGATTCTGTTACAGGGAATTTGTTTATCTAAAAAAGGTTTCATAGGAAAAATACCTAGGTTTGATTTTAGATTTTCATTAAGTCATTGTAATCTTTTTAGGTTTTTGTACAGTTTTGTACAGTAATTCCTTCTGATGTATTTGGTAACACTTGAGTAATTACTAGTGGGTTATGTTGATCTTCACTTTAGAATACTGATCCAAATAATCAGTAGTTTCTTTGGATTGATGTAGTAACTCTTGAGTTATTACTATCCGATACTTTACAAAAACCTCAAAAGTTTACAATGACTCCAGCAGTTACTAGAGAGTTATCATGTTTCTCACTTTAGAATACTAATCCTGATTAGCTAATAGTGAACGACCACATTCAATTGAGTTTTATTACTTACTAATTCATTAATCAGTTTCTTGTTAGTTAATAGTAATTACTAGAGTGTTAACAATGCATTATTCATTTGTTCCTGTGTAGTTATTCATTAATGATGGAACAGTATTCTAAAGTGTTACCAAATACATAAACGATTAAGGCAAATCTAAATCAAGTCACCTTTATTTATATAGCGCTTTTTACAATGCAGATTGTGTCAAAGCACACACTGAACCTAGATACCATTTTCAGAAATTAACATCTTTAATAAATTCTACACTGTACCACACACAAAATGATTGTATACTACCAAAAAGCATGTCAGTGTCAGAGGGGCAGGGACTCAGGCACCTCCCCTCCAACCTCCAATCAAGGGAAAGATAAAAAAAGAAACATTTCTCAGAATACACTTGTTCATGAGACATTAGGAATACGAATATTACTACAGATCTCTGATCAGCTTCAGACTTCATCTCTTACCATACCAAGAACAGAGACTTTCAGGTAAGATGTGATTTTAAAACAATATGAACAGGTAGTAAGGAAAGCTTTTATATAGCACCTTTTAAAACTGTGTTTACAAAGTGTTTTACAGAAGAGAAATACTCAGAAAAACATTCACATATAGAAATAAGATAAACAAAAATAAAATCACATAATAGAAAATAATGAAATAGAACAATAAAAATAAACCATGGAAAAGCCCTAGTGAACAAATGTGTTCTGAGATGCTTTTTAAAAGTGCACAGAGAGTCAATGGCTCAATAGGTTGTCAGGAAGACAGTTTCATAGTTTAGGACAGAAATAACTAAAGAATGACTCACCAGTTTAGCAGTGTTTTTGACACAACCAGCAAATTACTATTTGATGTTCAGAGTGATCTTGCTGGAGTATATTTATTCAACAAATTAGAAAAGTATATTGGGGCAGTTCCATGAAAACATTTAAAAACTAATAAGAGGATCTTGAATTCAATTCAGAAAGATACAGGCAGCCAGTGAAGGGATCCTAGTGTTGGAGTAATGTGATTTCTAGTTTTAGAGCGAGTTAGCATTCATGCAGCTGCATTCTGAACCCTTTGTAAGTGTTTAATAGAGCTCTTTGGTAACCCAGCAAAAACAATATTGCAGTAGTGAAGTCTAGACGTAACAAATGCATGAACAAGTTTCTCATTTTCAGAAGGCAAGAGAATATCATGTACTTTGGAGATGTTTCTGAGGGTTTTTTTTTTTAGTACCAGTGCTATTGTGTTTTTTAAAACTGAGGTCACTGTCAAACATGATTCCTAATTGGCCTGATTACTGGCTTTTAGTGACAGAAAGTCAAGATGTGGAACAATGCAGATGTTCTCTGTGTGCCATTACCAAGTACCTCTGTCTTATCTTTGTTTAGCTGTAGAAAGTTCTGAGACATCCACAGATTTATGCTCTCTATGCAGTCCAGTAGGTTGGAAATTGAATTAGGCATCTGGTGCAAGTGAGAGATAGAGATGCGTGTCTGCATACTGGTGAAATTAAATATTGAACTAATTAAATAAAACCGTTAACAGAAGCATGAACCTAAAATTGAGCCTTGAGGAACACCACAAGAAATGACGTAACGCCTGGAGGTGTAGGTACCCAGTTGTCCTAGAGTAGGTTGTTAGGGACCAAGGGACGAAATAGGAAGGCATCGGCATGAACCAGGATAATAAAGAGTGTATTTATTAATCCAGATAGCAATAATTTACTATTTACAAGTATGTTAGTATGGTAAAAGAAAAAAAAACAATAAATGGAAAAATTTATTTTACAAACGCTTCACCCAGCGTACACTTGTCCTACTTTACAAAGAACAAAGTAAAGTTGCTTAAACAGCATAAACGAAAATTCAGCTTAACTCACTGACCCCTCCTCGATCCCCAAAGGTTGAGAAGGTCTGGCTTAAATACTCTAAATTCCCACCAGGGGTGCGTTTCCTAAAGCGAACTGTGGTCACAAGTTCTGTCGTTACCAATAGAGTTCAATGGGACTTACGACTATGGTTCACCAACGATTCTTTCAGGAAACGTACCCCTGAATAGGAACTGAAATAAACCAACTCGCATGACGACAAGGACGACAACATTGTTTTCATGTTTAGAGAAGAACTGGTTCTGTTGTAACAGAAATAAATAAATACAGAATATGCAATTAATTAACACGATCATTTGAAATTTTTCTTACACACATTTGTAAAAGAAAAATAACACCAAAAAAAAAAAAAGAGAGAGAAAATAACAATTGGTCCATTCCAGACATTTAAATGCGTGACCTTGGAAGTGCCCACCCCCTTGGAAAACCCCGGAAGTAAACGCCAGCACCAATGCCATGGCAGATGACGGAGGCGATCGTCTTTGTTCCTCAAACTTACAAATAAATGGTATAGTAAAACGGGGCCCCCCTTGGTAGAAATTGCTTTCCGGGAGAAATGTGAAAGCGGGGGCACCAGCAAAGGGGCAGCAAAGGGGCAGGGGCTCAAGTTCTGTCAAAATGAGCAGCAGTAACTCTATTATTATTCACCCATGTATATTTCCTTTTGTCAGGGTGTTTAAAGGGGTCTGTTTTGTGTTTCCTGGGGTGCACTTATCATGTTAGTATGATTTTTACATCAAAAATTGTCACAATTTAGAAATAAAAGGCATTTTTCCTATCCTGATTTTAGCCTGCCCTGTTTGAAGGAGCGTGTAAACGCCCACCGCTGTGATTGGCTAACATCTTTGCATATGAAATAGCTTGTATTACATATGGAACTCTCTCTTAAACTTTTTGAATGTTTTTACTAACAGCTCTTTACTAATCATGAAGAGTGTTGATTATAGCATTACATTTAGATTGTGGCATGAAAGGTTGCAGAGATGAGTATTGTAGCTGATCACAGACATGTTGATACAGCGATCTCGTCATTGATTTTTGCACACTAACAAATGTGACCTGTCACGGAATCCAGGGACACAAGACGGCAGCACAACTATCGAGCAAAATGAGAAAAGCGTTTTGTTTTGTTTTTTCAAAATTGGTGATTTTCGTTTTTTTGCAGAATCTGTTAGTTGAGATCACGAAGAAGCCTCTCCATGTTTGAGATAGCAGTTTTGGTATATTTAAAAGCGTACATTTTGAGGTTGAAATCGGCTTGTTTTTCAGAGATTCTAGCACGCAGTAGGGGCGTGTCATTGTCTGTGTGTATTTCCATACTGGATAAGCCGGATTTTGTTTCTTTTGTTATTGCCCCCGCCCTCCGAGGGAAGCGTGGCTACTTATTGTGCACATTGCAGCAAAACAGACTTAAAATACTCATTTTTTGTCATAGAGACATAAGTAATATATCAATTGAAACTATAGAATGTCTTCTTTTATTTGTGTACAATCTGAGTAAAAAACAATATGTTGTGCTTTTTGTAAAATAAAGAAAACTAACATGATGCGTGATCTCTGGTCTCCCTCTGAACGAAGTTCAATCTGATAGTTCTCAGAAAATGAACTGTAACTTAGTGAATACTAATCACAAAAAAATACACTTATGTCTAAAGACACGTTGAAATGTCAGGTTTTAAATCGTGTAAGTCACAAACAAAAATTCTGTTTTTGTAATCTGTATGAAAAGAGAGCCATGTCAGACGCCCTTGATTCAGCTCATTATCCGCTAATGTGGCCACGCCCACGGAGGGAGCACTATTCAGACGCAAATTCAGTCAGTACATGCATACATCGTTTCAATCGTGTATTTATTGTCTTGAAAAGTGTTTATCTGTATGTTAAAGCCATGGTTAACGACTTCTAGAAGACATGCCGTTAGTTCCTGGTTCCTGTTCTTCTTTGGATGAATTTGTGGACTAAATGTGCACAAAGAGCCCTCCGGCTGCAAGTATGAATTGAAAACACAGAATCCAGCACTCATAGTGATGACAATAAATATTGAATAAATATTACTCCTCTGTATAGAAAATTGTCATAAACATGAGAATCCATCAATATTTCTCCAGATGTGCATGCTTTTAAGCTAAAAGCCTATATGAAATGCCACAGAGGTAACATAATTGTTCAGACACTTTGCATCACAGAAATACATTAGGCTATATTTTAAAGTATATTATACCATTATTTGAAATTGTAATAATATTTCACAGTATTGCTGTTTTTTCTGTATGTTTGATATACACCATCACAGAGGGTTTTTTCACAGCCTACCTGACTGAAAGGCCTCATTATTATTCAAGTCATTTCAGGTCATTATTATGTGATTCTTTTGTCTTCTCAGGTGAGAAAATTTCATTTCATGATTATAGTGACCAAAATGATCACAGTTATCACAGAATCCTGTTCAAAAAGTCCTAATGCTACACAATGAAATAAATTCACCAAGTTTTATGTAGAAAACCAGCAAATAACAAATAAAATTAGCATCAATATGTACTTTTTCTTTACATAAACATTAAAATAATAACATTAAAAATGATGGCCAGATTTTAAAGGAGTGTCTTGCAACATGTTATCTCAATCATTTTCAGCCTCTAAATCATTTTTCTAAAAGTCAAAAAAGATAAATTACTGACATTTACAATGCACATTATCCTTTATTTTTAATAGTATGCTGTCCATGCAGCTTTACAGAGGGGAGCTTTACAGGGGGTGTGACTTATCTAAATGAGATGTAAATGAGCCCTATTGTTACTCCCAGCAGGTGAGAACAGGTGAGAACTGCAGAAACTTTAAAGGGTTTTTTCTGCCCTTAGAGCTTTTTTGAGTGCCTACCTTGAAATGGCCACAACTTCTCCAAATATTATCAGATTTCCATGTGTCCCTAACTCAAAAGTCACTGATAAACCCGTGCTGTTTGATTGACAGCTCCAGTGTAAAGGGAGCGTTCTTCTTTCACTTTCTTTATATAATTTAATCAGATTTAAATAACAGATTATTTTCATCCTAATAAAAGAAATAATGTGAATCCAAAGAGAAATGTACCGAACAAACAAATAATGGTCTACTGAGAAATTCACATTGTTGAAAATAAGTAACCACATTCCTAACATTAAGATCCTTTGGAAGGTAATATTTTTTATAGTCCAGTATTGCTCTTCTCTCCTCTCATGTGTCAGTGGGCGGGGCCAAAGTTGCAATGATGAAGTAAGCATTGATTTTCTTCTGCAGAGGAAAATCGGTCTTTCACCCATAAATAGGCACATTCCAGGATCAGTTGTTCGCTGGGCATGGTTAAAATAAAAGCTATTTTTTGGACTGACAAGGAAGTTTTCATTTCAGTTCTGAAAGAATAGTCTTATAATATGATGACCTCTTATATGTCAAAAGCTCAAGTAAAATTTGTTATCTCAGTTCATGACCCCTTTAACTGTTAGTGAGTTTTTGAAATGAGCGCATGCGTAAGAACAACCCCCCTCCTTCACAGCTCATTTCGAGGGAACGCCTCCCAAAACTTGTGCACGAGTATTGAACACGAGTGTTTGTTTACCACCGGCATTCGCTGTGTCGTGTTAGTGGATTCATTATGTCGGACTCACCGCAGGTAATTCGTAATCTGCAGTTGTTACTCCTGACAAAAACATTGAATGCGGCGCCTGTGGAGTGTGGAAAGTTACTGGAGCGTGCACGTCTCTCACAAGGAACGTCATGGCAGTGATTGACAAGCCAGAGGACCAATCGTTTGTTTTTAAGGCCCTATCTCGTGCACAGATGAAGATATTAATATTATTCCTTTCAGTGCACCTAATAAATAGTCTTTTATCAGTTAGTGAAGACAGTTTCAAGTAATATTGCAAAAATGTATAAAACAAAACATCCTCTTTAGCACCTTTAAATCAGGTGAAAAGAAAATTGCCACTCCTGCACTCAAATTTGTTTTATGTTAAAGGGTTAGTTCACCCAGAAATGAAAATTCTGTCATTAATTACTCACCTTCATGTCGTTCCACACCCGTAAGACCTTCATTCATCTCTAGAAAACAAATTAAGATATTTTTGATGAAATCAGAGTGGTTTCTGAACCAGACATGCACAGCAATGTAATTGCAACTTTCAAGGCCCAGAAAGGTACTTAAAACCTTTTTAAATAGTCCATAATAATAATAACTTTATTTTATATAGCGCCTTTAAAGCAGCTTCTCAAAGCGCTGTACATAAGAACATAAAATCACAAGTAGTACAAAGAACATAAAATCAGAAGTAGTACAAAATTTAAAGTACAACTAAAAGCAAGTTAACAAAATTAAATAAATGCTTCCCTAAAAAAGAATGTTTTTAAACTGGATTTAAAAATGTGCAAGGATTCTGCATTTCGTATCTCTACAGGCAAGGAATTCCAGAATTTAGGTGCAAGATTTGAAAAAGCCCTATCACCCATAGATCTCAGGCGAGTAACAGGGACGGTTAAAAGACCAGCATTAACGGATCTAAGATTTCGAACTGGGGTGTAAGGTATCAATAGGTCAGTCAAATATTGAGGTGCCAAATTATTTAATGCTTTGTAAACTTTAAAATCAATACGGAATTTGACTGGCAGCCATGTGACTACAGTGGTGCACTTGAACAGCGTCAGCAAATAATGAGACGCCATTCTGACGTAGAACTCAGAAGTGCTGCACTGTTTACTACGAAACCTTTTCTTTTCACTTAAGATCTCAAAACCCACATTCTTTTGGTGTACTGAAATGCCTTCTCAAACTTCTCAATATCTGGAAAAAAAGTTAATCTCTTCCAAAGTTTGATCTCTTCTTTCCTCACCACTACACTCCCTGTGAACATAAATCAATGTCATGAATGGATGTAGTCTCATCTGACAATGAGGGATGAGGGAAAGAGGGAAAAAGGGAAAAGCTTGAAGGGGTTAAGTAGGATCCCAGGTCTGAAGTTGGTCGAGTAGAATCTAAAGATCAATAGTGTCAAAAGCTTAGCTCAGATCCGCAAGTTTCCTGCGTCTTGAATAACTTCCAGATTGTTTAAACCCCTAATCTGTGCTGTTTCTGTGCTGTGGTTTGCCTGGAAGTCAGAATGAAATGTCACATAAAGTGTATTGGCACTGAGACAGTTATTGAGCTGCATGGATACGATTGTTTCAATTATTTTACCAAGAAACGGTAGATTAGAGATTGGCCTGTATTTATTGAGCACAGAAGAATCAAGATTACTTTGCTTCAGCAGGGCCCTAACAATTGAAGTTCCTTGCTGTAGGAACTGATTAATGATATCCAGGATGTCCGGTAATAAGCAGTTCATAAACATTTTGAGAAATTTAGTAGGTATTGGGTCTAAGGCGCAGCTAGAGGAATTCCAACATGTCCTCCAACCAATTCGACCATATAGGTCATTTGTCACTTCCCTGAAATACGACTCATAGGAGTGTTTACTGAAGTGGCGCCCCTATTGACAACAGGACACTTTCATTTTAAAGCATTGTTCCCTTTTATCTGTGTCATATTTTGAGTTTCGTGTAGCTAAACTGGTAGAGCATTGCAATAACAATATACAATCATGTGATCATGCGATCATGGGTTCGATCCCAGGGAACACATGTACTCATAAAGTGTAAATGCACTATAAATCACTAAGGGTAGGTTTAGGGGTGGGTGTAGTCGTTAATAAATATTAGTTTTGGTAAATGGAAATAGGGGAAATGGTGTAAAAAGTCCACACACTGCATTTAAATGAACATGTATTTTGATTGGTAACGACAGTCATACGTCATTTTATGATGACAAACGTAACACGACACTGTCATTATTTTTATGCCCACTAGAGGGCGCATGACTTCAAAACGTAAATATAGGTCGTAATATGGTGCTTAAAAAAACGACCTATAGGGTCGTGTTTTTTTTGGAGGACAGTCTCAGGAATTCATATGTGATATGACCTGTGTAAGTGTATTGGGCCTGACAGCTGAGAAGGAGGACAGATTGCAAAGGACCAGCTGGGGAGTTTGAGACCTTACAAAGGGCAAGTGCTAGCAATGTTTTGTCACCCTCAAGCCATCCTAGGTGTGTAACTTTCTTCTTTCAGATGAATACAATCAGAGATATATTAAATAATTTCCTGGCTTTCCCAGTGCTTTCAAATGTCAGTGAATAGAGGATTAGATTTTGAAGCCCAAAAAAGTGCATCCATCATATAAGATCTTCACACGGATCTGGGTGGATATCTTAATAAAGGCCTTCTAACGTGAAGTGATCCATGGTGTGTGACTGTTCAGCTCTCTCTGTTTAGATCAGTGTGCTCAATAATGTGCCTTTGTTATGTATATTTGGATTGTGTTGTGTTGTAAATAAAATACAACAATCAAAAAGCCATTCTTTTCATCTCCTCACATTATTTCCTCTAGAGCCTTTCACCCGATAGGGCCATTAGGGGAGGGTCTTTGTCTTCCCAGGTGTGAAAAACATCAATATTCATGATCATTCACGAATATTGAATGATCTCCCATAAGCCTTCCTGACACAAAACATGCCTTACAAATCTATAATCAAAATATTGTTTTATGTGAATGAGTGAGCAGGGGGGTATTCCAGAAAGCAGGTTATGTGACATACCTGGATATGTTTAAGAGTAAGCGGATAACCTCAACTTTCATTTCCAAAAACGGATGTAACTTTCATGGTATGTTAGTAGCCAAAGCATCTTACTCACTGAACATAACATGCTCCGGAGCAGCTCATGTTCCAGGGTTAGTTTGTTTAAGAGGTATTCAGATACAGGTTATATAAGTAATATAGTTAAATTAATGTAACTAAATTTGTTGTAATGTTAAAGTTATATATAGTTTAATATAATTTTGTATATATAATATATGTAAATATTTAATTGTCATCTCACAAAGGGATCAGCTTTTTTTCCTTTTTATAACAAGACGTTTTCTATGCTATAATTTCTATAATAAATTGCATATGTGATATCTTATTAAATAATTAGCATCAAACAAACAATGTAATTCTTATTCTCAGTGAATAAATATCACTTATTAAATAAAAAGATTGAAAAAAATGATTGCACAACCACCCAATAGATGATGATGTGCACTAAGTAGGTTACTTAAATTGCCATTAAACAAAAGAAGAAGGAAGTAGTATGGCACCGTTTTCTTGGGGTCTGTTTCCATAGTGAATCATCAATTCATCGCTCTATTGAAAATGTCTTGTGTGTTAACCCGGGAACATACTCTGGTTTGGCTGAACTTGCTGCATTTTTGGAACCAGCATACCCCAGGTAAGCAGGGTTTAGGTTAATCAACCGAGAGTTCAGGGCATGTGTGACGGTAAGTTTACCTTGCTTTCTGGAATACCCCCTGGATGATTTTCACATCGTTTTGAAACAAAAAGTCTTGGCTACTTGATCCAGTCATTTTCAAAGTCCTATGAACAAAAATACAGTGTGGGTTTTATGGCCTTATTTCACTTACTTTTTCACAAACCAAGCATAAATTTAATTTTCTCAAAACTACACACTTTTACATACATGCTGCCCTCACATTTTTGTAATGGCTAAAGTCTGAATACACTGTATTCAGCACAAACTCTATGAAAATGTAACAAGTAACAGAAATAAGCACAAATGTCCAAGTACCCCAGAGCGCAGTCTGGACGATGGGACGGGGTGACACATTGGGGCGTGTCACCCCACCCACCCCAATTTCAATGGTTTGTAATACAGCAAATCATATTGACTGACACTTCGAGTGAGTCAGTTAAAAGAAAGAAAGTTAATTCTTGTTATTGTGTAAGAATTCTTATACTTTAAGATTATGGCAAAAAGCAGTGACCGATTCTCCCTCCAGGAGGTGCTGTGGTGAATACCCATGCCCAGAACTCTCCAGACTTAAGTTGGCTCCGCAATATGGAGGCCTTTATTGAGTCACGCAACAGCTGTGTGAAGTATATTATAGACTGGCCAGGGCTGATAATGGTCAAGACTTGGGAGTAGTGCATGTGGAAAATTTACAACCCTTTCACACTTGGCAGACGGCTGAATCACAAGCCATACAAGCTCCTGGGAAAGTGGGACTGATGCTTTGAATGTTGTTCAGAATGTTCAGGAATTGACCGACGGTGTTGATATGAGGCTTTACTGAACCTCCTGCATTGGATGGAAGAAGATTTGCTTGATGCAGAGCAGGAGTTCAATAGTGCAAGGCAGATTGGTAGTATCACTCAGAGGGGGCAGGAGTGATAACAATAGATTAAACTGTTGAACTGTTGTAATTAGTTTGGGTTCATAGTTAAATTAAGATGCTGTTTTTCTCTGTATCATGTTTGAAAAAGGTACAATAATGATGTGATGATGTGCTGTTGTCACAGACACGTCAGGTTCCAACGTCACCCAATCACAGCGCACACCCTCTCCAGAGTACTGATCACCGCCACCTGCACCTCATCACTCTCCTCATCAACAGCACTATAAAGCACTCACGCACACAGCACTCCACGTCCGGTCTCGTTTGCATACCCTTCATGTCTATGCTTACCTCAAGGACTCCTCTTCTCATACGTCTCCAATGTGTCTCTCCCCTTCGTGTGCTTCGTCTGCTCCGTGAGTGTGTTCCCGTCAGCTCCCAAGTTCTCCAGCGATCTCCAAGCTCCAGCGTGTATCTCTCTGCAAAGAAAAGGACAGTAACTATACCTCGTATTACCTGCTCAAGTCAAACTACAACCAGTTCACTTACCTGTTTCATTCACCCTGCTCACCTGTGGTCAAATAAACTACTGTTATACGTTACATCTGTGTCTGTCCTCAGTCTACTGTAACAGCTGTATGTTCGAGAGGTATTATTTTTTCTACTCAATGTATTTTGCTTATTTTTATATTTGCTTTTCTTCAAAGGAATCTTTGAGAGCATCAAGAGCAAATGTTAATACCATAAATCATCCGGTGACGTATGTTTCCAGCATGATGGTTTTGCACATGCATGTACTTGTCAGCTGTTGTATTGTATTCAATTCACATTTATTTGTATAGCGCTTTTCACGATACATATCATTTCAAAGCAGCTTTACAGAGAATGCATGTCAACATTACAATTTAAAGAATGCAGTTAGCAAATAATGTAGTAATTTAGGCAATTAATTTACAATCACTGTTAGCAGTTTAACTGAACGTAGAAGCAATGAGCTCCTGAAAAATGAATTACATCAACAATAATTAGGATATAGAAATTGGGCATTGAGCATGTTGATCCAGATGATTGCGTCTTCTGAAGTCCTCGCAGGAGTTGGCGCCGTCTCTTCATAGGTGTTGGTCATCTGAGGTCTTCTTAAGAGGCTGGATCCAAACTGAAGCTGAAGTCCTCTCTAGTCACCTCGGGACGGGTGTCCCGATGCAAAACAGAAAAGCAAATGGAGAATAATTAGCGTAGCTGCTGTTCATAACTTTAAGCAAAGATAGTCATGTGCAATTGTTCTGATATGAGATGCATTATGTGAATGCTTGGCTAAAGAGATGCGCCTTTAATCTAGATTTGAACTGGGTGAGCGAGACTGAGCCCCGAACATTATCAGGAAGGCTATTCCAGAGTTTAGGAGCCAAATGTGAAAACGCTCTCCCTCCTTTAGTGGACTTAGCTATCCTAGGTACAACCAGAAGTCCAGAGTTTTGTGATCTTAAAGAGCGTGAAGGATTGTAGGGCGACAGAAGATCAGTTAAGTACACAGGAGCTAAACCATTTAGAGCCTTATAGGTCAGTAGAGATACTTTATAATCGATACAGAACTTAATAGGTAACCAGTGTAGAGATGATAAAATTGGTGTCATATGATCATATTTTCTTGACCTAGTAAGAACTCTAGCAGCTGCATTTTGTACTAATTGTAGCTTATTTATTGAGGAAGCAGGACAACCAACTAATAAAGCATTACAGTAATCTAGTCGAGACGTCATGAAGGCATGAACTAACTTTTCTGCATCAGAAACAGATAACATATTCCGTATTTTAGCAATGTTTCTGAGGTGAAAGAAGGCTGTTTTTGTAACATATGAAATATGATTTTCAAAGGACAAGTTGCCGTCTAATATAACACCCAGGTCTTTAACTGTCGAGGATGGAGTAACAGTACATCCTTCTAAATGCAGATTGTAGTCTGAGAGATTCTGTGTACAGGTTTTTGGCCCAATAAGTAATACTTCAGTCTTATCTGAACTTAATAGAAGAAAATTACTAGTCATCCAATGTTTTACTTCTTTAATACATTCTGTCAGATTGGATAATTTAGAGATATCATCTGGTTGTGTTGAAATATATAACTGAGTATCATCAGCATAGCAGTGGAAACTAATTCCATGTTTTCTTATAATATTGCCGAGTGGCAGCATGTATATTGAAAATAGCAGAGGGCCTAACACTGATCCTTGCGGCACTCCATAGTTTACTATCGTGATCTTAGATTTTTCCCCGTTTATATAAACAAAATTGTGACGGTCTGATAGGTGCGACTTAAACCACCGTAATGCCTGTCCCTGAATACCAGTTTAATATTGTAATCGATCTAAGAGTATTTTATGATCTATAGTGTCGAACGCAGCACTGAGATCAAGTAACACTAGTATTGAGACACAGCGTTGGTCAGAAGCTAGAAGTAAGTCGTTTGTAATTTTAACGAGCGCAGTTTCTGTGCAATGATGAGATCTGAATCCTGACTGAAATGTTTCTTAGATAGCATTTTTTTGCAAGAAGGAGCACAAATGGACCGACACCACTTTTTCTAGTATTTAAGACATAAATGGAAGATTTGAAATGGGCCTGTAATTTGCTAATACATTTGGATCTAATTGTGGTTTCTTAATGAGAGGCTTAATAACTGCTAGCTTGAACGGTCGTGGGACGTGACCTAGAGATAAAGACGAGTTGATAATATTGAGAAGAGGCTCTTCTGCTACAGGTAACAGTTCTTTCAGTAGTTTAGTGGGTATTGGATCTAGTAAACATGTTGTAGGTTTAGACGCAGTGATAAGTTTATTTAGCTCTTCCTGTCCTATAGTTGTAAAGCACTGCAACTGTTCTTGAGGGGCGATAATTGAGGCTGAATCATAAAAATCTGTTAAAGGTTGTACATTTACAATTGTATTTCTGATACTTTCGATTTTCTCAGTAAAGAAATTCATAAAGTCATCACTACTAAATTGTAATTGTAGAGCCCTTATAAATTTAAGGCATTATTTTTTTTTATTAAAGTTTTTTTTTTTTTATTGAAAAGAAAAGTGTTATAAAAGTTATTTGCTTTTGTGATCAAGAGTATTTGCATATTGGAATGTTGATTCACATTTGGGATCGCAATCATTATTTTTTTTATAAATTTTTTTATTTTGGGGGTGAAGTTATTTGCAAAGTAATTCACATTTTGTTAGTGTACGAAGTTTTAATGCTGTTTAAATTTAGGGGGAAATTACAGAAAAAAGTATTTTTATTTCGCTGGAAATCTGCTTAACCAATGAGGTGCTCTCATGGTGACCCCTGGAGTTCGAGGGGCGGAGTCAAGAGAGATGGGGAAAATAATACAGCTTGATATTGGCTGCGTCCGAAACCGCCTACTCAATGAGTAGGTACTTAATTTCAATAAGTACTTACTTAACGAGCGCCAAAAGAGTAGGTACTTAACAGCCAAATCTCGTTGAGTATGCGAGATCCGAAAATAATCCGCCATGTTGAGGTTATCATGTGACCTACGACGTTATCACAAGTGCAACAACTTAAAAGATATGAGTGACAGGTTTAATTCTTCTATCTGTTAATATCTTGATATTGATTAAACTGCTTATTTTGTGGTCTTGTTGAAGAAACAGCTGCCAGTAATTTTGTAATTGTAGTAGGCTACAACTAATATATTTTGGGTTAATTTAAAGTTCTTATATTTTTATAATGTGAGTTTATTTTTTGTTACAAATACCCAAATTCGTGTGAATATGTTATTAATTTCTTTATTTTATATGCAAAAATGTCCATCCACAAGCATAAATCAAATTTTTTCCCTTTTCTTGTTGAATTAGCTCTAGTTTCATCCCTCAGGCTTTCAAATAATAAATAAAATAAATACTTTTATGCATTATGATGTATTCAAAATATTTAACCTCGTCATCATGCTTTATGTGTGTATATAATTTCAAGCGATGATGTATACAAACACATATTTTTTTTTTTATTATTGTTCATTGTTAAAGATACAACTGGTATTTTCCCTGATCTTGTATGTTATTATAGGTCCTGCAATAAAATAAAGATATGAGTGACAGGTGCACTAACACCTCACAGCACCAGTAACTCCACAACCCTACCTAGTGCAGTTTTTCTCAGTGTTAATAATGTCTGAAGCCAAAGAAGACATCAGCAGCTGCTCGAAGATTTCACCTTTGGAGAAGACTTGATTTTATACTCAAAAAATGTAAGTAAAATCTACTTGAAATTAAGATTACCTCAGAATGAATTGCTTTGCTAGCACACCCCAACATTAACCATAAACCAAAACTTAATTATATTACTTTTCATATTACTTCTTTAGTAAAACAAGCAAAATGTAATGTTTTGTTATATGACAGCTGTGCATGAACACACTAGACAAATACAGCTGATGTGAATACATCTCCATTTACAGTCAATGAAAGCATGAATAAAATATATAAATTTACTGATAATAGCATAATTAATAAGTAAAGAATTAATAAAATTAATAATGACAATAAATAAATAAATGCATGTACAAGTCAACAACACACGAAACAAAGCTTTATTCAAATGTATTGATCTAACAATCAGGTATTTACAGTCCTGTTGTCATCTCACACAGCTGTGCCAATTCTGCAGCTTTATTCTGATGAAGCAGCTGATGAACACCTTCATCATCATGTCCCTCACTGCTGCTCTTCTCAATGGGGACAGTGTTGATCCAGAGGATGAGGAAGACCATGATGATGATGGTCCTCTGAACCCTTGAAGCAAGAGTGGGAGAAGATGTGCGGGACAATCTGGCTCTGCTGTGTCTGCTGCAAACATTCATGTGCTCTCCATCAGCATGACTGAATAAACAGATTAAAACTTTTTACACTTCATTCATGTCAGCATTCTGTTTCTTGCCATATTTCATTTCATATTTTTACAATTACATGATGATTTCTTTTGTAGCTTCATTACTTTTGTGGTGTGGTGGCCTAAACCACTGAGCTGGTCAGCAGAAGGTTGCTGGTTTGATCTCTGCAGCGTCTCCACCAGTGTGTGCTTGATCCAGACACTTCACTCCAGGTTGCTCCAACGGGATCATCCCTGTAATAAGAGCACAGTTAGTCACTTTGGATAACAGCATCTGCCAAATGTAAATTAGATTTTTTTTAAATCCTTTTTTGTTAGTGTTTCGAGCACAAACACTAATTCAAGCTGTTTATTTCTTAAAGTTTACTTTTTCAAGGTACTACTATAATATAAATGCATACATACATTTCATACATATTTCTATTTGGGGGCATAAAGGGTTAGTTCACCCAAACAAATAAATTTAGTCATTATTCACTTGCCTTCATGCTGTTCAATCCCTGTGTTCTTTTTTTTTTTTTTTTCTTGAACACAAAAGTTGATTTTGATCAAGTTTGTCCAGCTAGTTTCTACACAATCAGTCAATGGAGCCTGACTTCCAGAAGCTTTATGACATTATTTGATGATGCTTTTGAAGCTCCACTGAAACCAGCAGAACAATCTTGACCAAAATCACATCCTCACTGTCCTGGTCTTTGTCTAGATGCTCTCGCTGGCTCTCAGGGTTCACTGAGGATGAAGAAATCATAGCAACATCAGGTCAGATGAGGCAGTAAGGGCAGGAGGAGTGATGGAGAGTCTCATCCATGACACTGAACCATTCCCAGGATCTGCTGTGTCTCTCCATCCTCAGTGCTCACACCAGTCTGAGGACATTCACATCCTACAAAAATACACAAACATAATACAAAAGCAGTAATTTTAGCAGCACAATGTCATCTGATTTCTGTATTAGAAGTAACAAAATGATCTTACTTTATATTTTTGTTTCAGGTTTTCCTTTTTTTTTTTCTTTTTTTTTTTTTTCTTCACAAATGCCACTGTCACCTTACCTCGCAGGTCCTGCTCCACAAAAGCTCTGCAGAAAACATACAGACATCAAGAATCAGAAAAGTGCTGTAATAACTCTGTTTGAAATTACAATAATTAAAATAAACTACAACTTAAGATTTAAATAGACTTTGTATTCATTTCTGTCCCTGTAACATCAGACAAGATTCAAGTTTCCTCTGAGATTTATGTGCTCAAATCTACATTTAAATGTTGAGGTAATTGTTGATGTGTTAAGTAACATTTTATCCAACACAAATATTCCTCAATTTTTCAACAGAACTAGTGGACAAATAATATAAATTACTTATATTTAGTTACTTTATGGAAATTTATTTACATTACTTTCATTCATCTATTGCAAACTGTGCTGACAACAGTGAATTGTACTAAGTTACACAATAGCATGTACATCATTCAGATGTCTACTTCATATCTAGGGCCTAACAGACATATTCATATGAAATTCATATGGACGATTTTCCTACAAGATATTAAATAGTCATTTAGTAATCGTATTTAGATTTACATACTGGAGCTCCCCTGTTAGCTATACATAATAAAACATGTTTAACAGCAAAATCATAATAATACTATACCATTTAGCGCCTTTAGTTTCAACAATTTGCTCTACTGTAATTCAACAAATGTGAATTTAAAACAAGGAACCGTGTTTTTGGTTTGTAATACTCACATTTGAAAACACCCGCGTCTACCTTTTCAGCCATTCTCCTCCTCCTCCTCCTCCTTCTCCTCCTTCTTCTCCTCCTCCTCCTTCTTCTTCTTCTTCTTGCTTTACGGCGGATCGCAGACATTTAAGTGCATTACCGCCACCTATCGCACAAAACGTATCCTCTTCTTCTTCTTTATGATCCTCTCCCGTGGCCTCCTGGGATAGAAAAGTATCTATCGGATGAGCTCTCAAAAATCTAGGCGGAAGTAGTAGGCCATCCGGGAACTTCTCGACTACTTATTTATGATTACTGAGGTTTCTGGCATACTTATTCGCTCGCCTACTGCTTTTCCCCTATTATAGCGTTGGTAAGTAGGCGGTTTCGGACGCACTTTAAGTAGGCGCACGGCCGAATCTCGCGAGAATTATTACGTCACCCAGGTAATTTTCGCCTACTCTTTTTGCTTCTGACATACTTATTCGCTCGCCTACTGCTTTTCCCCTACTAAATAGTAGAGAAGTAGGCGGTTTCGGACGCAGCCACAGTTCAACATTCTACCAAAATCTCATCTCATTATCTTATTCATTGTAAAATTGTTGTAAAATTCAAGATTGTTGTAACAGGTAATGAGAGCATGGTTTAATCACTGAACACATCAATATGATTTTGAGATTCATTACTTAAAATAAGTTTACCAACCCGGTCCGTGTATGGTCAATCAGGGTATCTTCCATTCATTCCATTTCCGTTTTCAGATCAGAAAACGGAAAACGAAAAAACATTGTTTTTTAATTTATTGTTTTCGTCACAAAATGGAAAAAGATTAAAATGGATTTTAAAAACAAGGAATTTATACATTTTTATATATTTTGTTCCTCAATCTTACGTGTTAAAACTAAATTGTGAAAAAAGAAAAAAAGAAAATCTTAAAAAGCTGCATTTTCAACCTTTTCTCAGTAGCATTTGCAGAGGTCAACGGCAGGGGGGGCAAAGACGCGGCAAAGGATTAAAATGGCATCTATAGCAGGGCATGCAGATGTGATCATCAGTATGATAAATAATAATATGACTTATGAAAACATTTCTGCGCACTTATCCCAAATGGGCGTACAAAAATGTTCTGCAATGAGTGTTTGCAGATTTTGCAGCGCACTCAACGTGAGAAGACACGGCCACTAGAGCTGATAGCCATCTAGAGCTGTATAGCAGCGCTATAAATGAGGTGAGTTTATGGACTATTTTTGAACTTTTATGAAAGGGGACATTTGTCATGAATGTAGTAGCCTACATTACGCAAAAACATTAAGCCTGCAAAGGCAAACATTGTTAACCTATTGCTGATCATGATGATTCTTTCGCATTTGCATTTATTGTATATATATCTTGCATGGCTTAAAGCTGCTGTAGGGAGTTTTTAGAAAACCTTGACTTAGCCTGAAAATTTGAACAAGCACAACT
Organism: Chanodichthys erythropterus; assembly: GCF_024489055.1. Taxonomy (NCBI): domain Eukaryota; kingdom Metazoa; phylum Chordata; class Actinopteri; order Cypriniformes; family Xenocyprididae; genus Chanodichthys; species Chanodichthys erythropterus. The sequence goes on along the minus strand of NC_090223.1, from coordinate 70,607,680 downwards.
CACAGATCACTCCCCCTTGCTCTATGCTGCGCTACAGCCCTCCCTCCACAGCTCCTCCCCCATCACAACGGAGCCTGCCGTGAATGCGCAGGCTAGTAAGGCGGATAAACAGTTATGGCACAGTCACTGGTACAGACGAAACATCAACAATATGATTTACATTGACTATGGCCTGCCCATACTTTGACTACAAACTTGGTTCTCAAAACATTACGTATTTTGCAATACATGTAATGTAACTATATGACGTTGCACTATTTCTATAAGTAATAAATAATTAGTATGATAATATAACGGTAACTAATGTTACAGTATGCAAGTAATTATTCTATCGATATGTAATGCTAAATAAGGTTTGCTAGTACATTATTTCAGCAACATGACAAGCCAGTGAATTAGTAGGTTTCAATAGTTGCTTTGTACAGTGCGTGGCATTTTATCTGTATGTTATGCTGCTAGAGTTTTGACACTGAGTCAATGGGCTCCGACGAGGAATTCACACCCACAGCGACTTCGAGGAGTCAACGGGCGGGGAGAAGAGGAAGCATCAGGCAGGGGACGGGCAGGCCTGTTTTGAAATTATCTTAGTTGTGTAGTTCTTAAAAAATGAAACAAATCAAGCAGAGATACTTACTCGTCAAGCAGAAATGTGGCTAACTCTGCATCGTTTTTTTAATCCTTTCAGGACACGTAGCTCCCTCCACCTCGGAAAAGTCGCTCCGATATTTACCCTCATTTTATTTCGGGCTCTATCTAATTCTTTCTTTTTGGCTTTTTTATCATCATCATCTGTCTTTTTCCGTTTACCCGTCTTTATTTTGTGAGCAGGAGCCACTCGAGGAATTGGCAGTTTGGATTGTTTTTCCGCCATAAGCAAAGCTGCGGCACACCGGTAATCTTGAATTTGAACGCCTGTATGCGCTGGCGCTGTGCATGAGAGGGGTGAGATCAGCGCGCACGCGAGCTTGATTGACACTGCTAAGACACTCCTCCTGGCTCTGATTGGTTGTTTCTTACCGGGAGCGGTGTATTTCTGCAAATGGCAATAGGACCACTGGGAGGAGCTAGAGGAGCTTGATTTTTTCACAGATTATCTGTCTCATATTCTACTGTTAGGACATAATGACAGGTTTAACAAATATGTAAAAAATTAATTTTTACAAAAGTTACCTACTGCAGCTTTAATTTTGGAAGCCCGTTTCCGCCACTAAATAAAAAAATAAAAAGATTAATTACGACTTTTTATCTCAGAATTCTGACTTTTTAACTCGCAATTGCGATTTTATATAAATATAAAGTCGCAATTAATCTTTTTTTTTTTTGTGGCGGAAACGGGCTTCCATACTTAATGTAGTTACTGCGTGATTATGTCATTTAATTGTCATGCCATTTGCTGCTCATGGTTTCAAGTATCGATATTTTGCCTTTTCTACGGAGCACAATAAATGCAACACAACATAATTTCTTATAAAATCCGTAAATGCATTTAAAGAACCGAAATTAGCCAGATATATTCAGGATGACAAGGTCTGGCACGACATACAATGATATTACAATGATGACATACTTCTGTATGATTTATTAGCTTATTTCATCATGGGGACCAAAAAATTTATTATTTTTATTGTATTATACTTGTGGGAACGAACATTTAGTCCCCATAAGGTTGGGAAAAACAGTACACAAACACACACTCTCTCTTTTAAAGCTGCTTTAAAAAAATCTATATTGTATTAAGTGCTAGAGAAATAAAAGGTGACCTGACAATTAATGCATTTTATTTTGAGTTTCATAAACAGTCTATGTAAACATGTTTAATTAATCAATGTATTTATTAGACTTTAAAACATAATTTTTCTTGCAGCAGACTTTCTTTTGAGAGTTACAATTGTATTATGAACAAAATATTTCACATCTTTCCAAGTTCTGTCCTTCAGTGCCTCTTCCTCTTCTAGGCACTTCATGCAGTCCAGTTTTCCTGGAACCCTGCGCTCCGCCATGAACTTTCCCAATTGTTTATTTTACCGCCCTTCTCTCTTCTTCTCGCCACGGTCTTTTCAGGATTATCCTGGATGTTTCTACATATGACAAAAAATACCATATAGATTATGTGAGCTTAAAAACAGACACTAAAATGTAGGTTTCTCAAACAGCCTTTGCTCAGTCACAGAAAGAACACTAATGTGGGGCTGCTTGATATGGTCAAAAAGTTATTCAATTCTCAAAGTTAAAAAAAAAAAAAAAAACAGACTTAGTCTTTAAAGAATCAAGAACTGCATTGTGAATCATGAGTTCAGTGTTGTATACTGTAGCGAATCATGAGAATAGTATTATTAGTCCTTTACTGAATAGTCAAATAATTGTCCCATATATCATTAGTTTTATCAAATATCAAAATAACTAATTGCAGCTCTGTTAATTGCAGCTCTGTTGCTGAGTAATGACAGCAGGTATCCCCCTCTTTTTTTAACTTTCTCCATATAATTAGAAAAATATCTAATTTAATTATCAAAGATGCTGCAAAAATGAATTCCTCTTCTCAAGACATGTTTAAAGATTAGGTTAATAGAGCATTTTCTTGAGCACTTCAACAGGTGCCTTCCATGTGAGGGTGACAGTGGGTTTTAGAGGGACATTAAAATGTCAGAAAGCTCTTGGGTTTCATCAGAAAGATGGTCATTTGTGTTCTGAAGTTAAACGAAAGTCTTATGGGTTACTTTTTTTTTGGTGAACTAACCCTTTAAAGGAACACTTTTTTTTAACATAGGCTCATTTTCCATCTCTCCTGGAGTTAAACATTTGTGAAACAAATCCATTCAGCTGATCTCAATCTGGGGGTATCACTGTTAGCATAGCTTAGCATAGATCATTGAATCGGATTAGACCAGTAGCATCTCACTCAAAAATGAGTTTCTATATTTTTCCTATTTAAAACTTGATTCTTCTGTATTTAATGATATTATGCAATGCCTGAAAACAGTCCCTGGCTAGTTAACTTCCATGGTTAGGGTTAGGATTGTTTAATATCACTGCCGCTCCCATGGTTACGGCTACAGAATTCCTTGATTGTTAAGCCGGAGTGAGAAAATTGCGCCTAGTCATATTGGCCTAGAAAATCCCAACTTCTGATTTTCAGGTGGTCTTAGTACACAATTTAAATACAGAAGAATCAAGTTTTAAATAGGAAAAATATAGAAACTCATTTTTGAGTGAGATGCTACTGGTCTAATCCGATTCAATGATCTATGCTAAGCTATGCTAACAGTGGTACCTTCAGATCCGAAGATCGGCTGAATGGATTTGAAAACGATAAGACATAAATGTTTAACTTCAGGAGAGATGGAAAAAAAAAATTGGAGTGTTCCTTAAGGATCAACAATTGTTCACTGTTTTGTGCTCAGTCATGCATATATTTGGCTCTGGTAGACAGTAACAGAGCGCAGCAAACACTTTAAACGAACATACCCTTCGATATGGTTGTCTGTTTTCCACTTTTCTTTCTCTTCGGTGAGGGTCTGTTGGCCTGGCTTGCTCTCCGACTCTGATCTGCAACAGAAAAGCATTTGTACCTGTTACTGTGTGAATCCTCTGGTATTGTTGGATCTTCAACGTTCATGTGTACTGAAGGGCTGACAGGAAAATCTGACTAACAGTCTTTAACAATGGCAGAGTTTATTCACATTAATTTAACACATCCTTCAATAGTGAATGGCTAATTTATTAGGGTCCTATAACTAAAGGCAGGTTTTCTAAAAAGGATTATTTGCCTTGATGTAAAACACTATTCAACTCACCATCTACATCCGAGTCCCCATCCTCACTGCTTTGGGCAGGTGTTTTTTGAGGGGAAAAGAGGTCCGAACATTTGTCTGAAAAACAAAAAATGTGTTATCAGATCTTCTGCAGTGTAAAAAGACATTCTGAAATCAGTGACCATGTCTCGAAGTAAAGCTGCATTTTTTTAAGATGATCTGAGCCTCATTTTAACAAGTAATCCTAGATGCGCCGTTCCCTTGCCTAATCCCCATTGTAGCGCCCTCTCTGGTGCACCAGAAGAGGTCTACTTTGCTGATATGGCTTGGGTGACATGAGGTTGAGGGGTTCCTTCGGGGAACCAACCCCCTAGGGCCCCTCCCTCTCTAGTGCATTGCAAGCTGTGCAGTTTCTGGATTGGATTGCTGGTCCTTCTCATAGAGGAACCTAGCATTTCATTCATTCATGACAAACCATTGAGTTCCTCTTGGGCCGCCCCTCAGTCTACTCGTCACTAAGGGTGTCGTCCCCAGCAAAAAACTCCGGCCCAGCCTGCTCTACTGTGTCCGTTGCGGGGAGATGACACCTCCTGTCTCTGCTGCTGTGTAAGTGGTTGGTGAGAAAATCACCCCTGAGACGGGTGACCCAGAGATGGGTGGGGCTGTTCTTTTCCCCCCCGGAGGAGGGCCAGGTGGTAAGTCCTTTTGTTGGCTTTGTTTCTGTTCTGCCGCTGGTCCAACAGTCAGCGGTACCCAAATTAAAAAAAAGAGCAGTTCCTCCATCTCCAGGTCTGAAGAGGGCTTGGAGAGCAGTGGGAGGAGAAAAACCTCACCACTCTCATCCCCCTCTTCCTTCGCCAGAGGACAGCACCGTGCAGTTTGAGAAGGCAGCCGAAGCCTCTCCTGCGCCCCCTGCCCAACCGTGGAACCAAGTAAGTGTTGCACAGCACACTGTGACGCCGCTTCGGGCCGCCTCGCAGTGTTCCACCTCGCTGCCCCACTGCGGGTACGCTGGTGGTCCCTCTGATCCCGCTGGTACGGTCTCTGAGAGCCTGGTTAGCATTCCCCAGCCCGTCTCGCTGGCTCATTCGGACCATCAGGCTCGGCTATGCAATTCAGTTTGCCCGGCGTCCCCCCCAAGTTCAGGGGCGTCCACTTCACTGTAGTGAGAGATGTCGATGCCCCTGTCTTGCGTGCGGAGATCGTAGTCCTACTGGCGAAGGACACGATAGAGCCGGTCCCTCCAGCCGATATGAGGTCAGGGTTCTACAGTCCCTACTTCATTGTACCCAAGTGGGTTACGACCTATCCTGGACCTGCGAGTTTTGAATCGGAGCCTTCACAAGCTACCGTTCAAAATGCTCACGCAGAAACGCATTTTCGAGTGCATCCGTCCCCAGGATTGGTTGGCAGCGTTCGACCTGAAGGACGCGTACTTTCATGTCTCGTTTCTTCCCCGACACGGGGTATTCCTGCATGTTGCGTTCGAAGGACGAGCATATCAGTACAGAGTCCTACCCTTCAGGCTGGCCCTGTCTCCCCGCGTCTTCACGAAAGTCGTGGAGGGAGCCCTTGTTCCCATGAGAGAACAGGGTGTTCGCATCCTCAACTATCTCGACGACTGGCTCATTCTAGCACAGTCTCGGGATCAGTTGTGCAAACACAGGGATTTGGTGCTCAGACACCTCAGCCAGATGGGTCTTCAGGTCAACTGGGAAAAGAGCAAACTCGCCCCGGTGCAGAGAATCTCTTTTCTCGGTATGGAGTTGGATTCGGTCGAACAGATAGCACGCCTCACAGAGGAACATGCTCAGTCGGTGTTGAATTGCCTGTTCATACGTTCAACGGCAGGACAGCGGGCCCACTGAAATTCTTTCAGAGGCTCCGGGGGCATATGGCGGCTGCAGCGGCTGTAACACCGCTCGGTCTGCTTCATATGAGACCGTTACAACACTGGCTTCACGGCCGAGTCCCGAGATGGGCGTGGCAATGCGGCACGTTCCGGGTGGCAATCACTCAGGAGTGTCGCCAAGCCTTCAGCCCGTGGTCGGACCCCTTGTTTCTTCGGGCAGGAGTGCCCCTAAAACAGGTGTCCCGGCATGCTGTGGTTTACATGGATGCCTCGACCACCGGCTGGGGTGCCACGTACAACGGGCTTGCAATTTTAGGGGTTTGGACGGGACCCCATCTGCAGTGGCATATCAACTGCCTCGAGTTGCTAGCAGTACGCCTTGCTCTGAGCCGCCTCAAAGAGCCGCTACGGGGCAAGCATGTACTGGTCCGTACGGACAACACTGCGACCGTTGCGTACATCAACCGTCAAGGTGGTCTACACTCCCGTCGCATGTCGCAACTCGCCCGCCATCTCCTCCTGTGGAGTCGGAAGCATCTGAGGTCGCTTGGCGCCATTCATGACCCCGGTGTGCTCAACCGTGTGGCCGACGAGCTCTCACGAGCTGCACTGCCAGGGAGAGTGGTGACTCCACCCCCAGGTGGTCCAGCTGATTTGGAGAGAGTTCGGAGAGGCTCAGGTAGACCTGTTTGCCTCACCAGAAACCTCTCACTGCCAGTTGTTTTATTCTCTGACCGGGGGAACACTCGGGACAGATGCACTGGCACACAGCTGGCCCCGGGGCCTTCGCAAATATGCGTTTGTATATATATATATATATATATATATATATATATATATATATATATATATATATATATATATATATATATATATATCCCTCTGGAGTCTGAGGCTGATTTGGGGCCTGGAGAACTTTTGACATGCCCTGACATTTGTGCTTTTTTCAGTTGTTCATAAACATATTAATGGAAAAAGTGTCATTACACTGTATTCAGCACAAACTAGGCTATAATAATATGTGAGGAACATGTATGTACATGTTTGTGTTTTTGAAGGAATAACATTTATGCGTGGTTGTTGAAAAAACAAAAAACTTAAGTCACTGAAATAAGGCCAAAAAAAGTATAATAAATCTGTGTTCATAAGACTTTAGGGTATTGGAGGTTGTAGACTAGAGTTTTTGCTTCAAAATTATGTAAAAATTATGCTGGCTACTCCTTCATATAAAACAATATATTGATTTAGTTTTTGTAAGACACTTTTTGCCAAGAAACACAGTATGCGAGGAGGCGTGAATCACCACTGAAAATGGGCCATTCTCACCTGAGAAGACAAAAGAATTGGATAGTAATGAGCTGAAATGACTTGCATATTAATGAGGCATTTCAGTCAGGTAGGCTGTGAAAAAAAACCTTCTGTGATGTCTCAAGCTCATTATGATATATGAAACATACAGAAAAATATTATTACAATATAAAGTAATGGTTTTATATTATACTTTAAAATATAATGTATTTCTGTGATGCAAAAAGATATAGATATAGACTTTTAGTTTAAAAGCATGCACATTTGGAGAAATATTGGATTCTCATATGCTTATGTCAATTTTCTATACAGAGGAGTTATATTAACTTAATATTCATTGTCATTACTATGAGCGCTGGTGTTTTCAATTCATCCTTGAAGTCGGAGGGCGCTCTGTGCATTTTAGTCCACAAATTCATCTAAAAGAAGAAGAGGCTATTCCATGAATGGAGTTTCCAATACATACTGCAGCAGGAGGGCGCTAAAGAAACAAAAACTCATCTAAACTTCATCTGTAGAAGACAAGTAAACAGGAAGTAACTGCATGTCTTCTAGAGATCGCTAACCATGACTTTTACGGGGGCGCTCGCGGACGCTGGAGAAGATGGCCGCCTAATTTGTAGCTCCGCTCCTGATTGTTTAATAATTTGCTACCCTCTTCGATATAAGTTTAAGAATCTCCTAATTTAAAAGCTCAATACACTGCTAACATGTCCGAGACTCAAGATCCAAAGGACTTTCCACTTTTTGCAACTTCACGGTCACAGAAAAAGAAGAAACAAACTGCGTCAGCAGAAACATCCTCATCTTCAACGGAAACTGACCCAGTTTTGAACGAAATACGAGCCCTTAGCACCCGGTTGGGAAACATTGATGGTCGTTTCGACACTATCGAAAATCGTCTTGATGCAATATCGACCTCGATTTCTGCAATTCACGAGACTTTATCCAACTTCCCAGCTAACCAAAATACGTGACTGTTACGTAACTGCAACGTAATTTGGTGACCAAACTTTCGTCGTGGCGACGTAACTAGTTACGTCGTGGCAACCGGAAAAGTGAAAGGTGCCTATACGTCGCCACAACGTAACTTTGTGACGTTGCCAGTTAGTAACTGCGACGTCGTGGCAACGTTGTGTATCAATAGTTGTGTGTTGGTCATCAGTTGGTAATTCTTATATTTATTTATTTTTCTATGGGCGGACATGCAGTAGTTTAACCTAATTTATGTCCTCATTTGCCCAAACTAATGTAAAGGCTATTCCAACAGCTGTGAACGATGAATGCAGACTCGAAATGAATTCAATTCATTTATTTTGAAAAACACACAGAACATGAACAAAACTCCAAATAAAAATAATGAAATACACTCAAACTATAAATAAAAACATATAGCCTACAACGAAACATAAAATAAAAGCATTCAAGACGTTTTGCTCTCAGTATCATTAAAAACATATGCTATGCTAACGTAACATTTTGCTAACATATATTTCAGACGATCAAGGAAATCACAGAGGTAAAAATATTAACAAAAGTACTTAAAGTAGACTGTGGGTAATGTTACTTAACCAATCTGACGCAGTTGTTGAACTTTATTGCTATAAAACTGACGAGAAACACGGAGAAACGTCGACGCTGTCCTCTCCAGCAGCTTGAATGTTTTCCCGGTTGCCATGGCAACTCTAACGGCCACCTGCACTAACGTAAACATAACAATAAAAAAAGGTTTTGCGTCTTTCCAAAGTTAACTTTATACATTTTTATAAAAGCCATTTATTCGTTGTCACCTCGGAAAAATAAATTCTTCTCTCAGAAAAATTAACTTTACACTCTTATTAACATACTGTGGGCACGCGCGCACTACATTTGTGGAGGCGCGCACTACATTTGTGGAGGCGCGCGCTGTATGTCACGTCACTATATATAAAAAGCAGTCATCCATACTCTGATTTGGTGAAAAGAAACATTTTTTTCTTAAGGGGACATTTCAGTCTTGTGTCTGACATTTAATTACACGTTTTATATTGCAAATTCTGGTAATAATAACATATAAAGAATGTGTAAATGATGGTAATGAAATTACGAGCACATGACGTTGCTGCTACGTTGCCAGTAAGTCATGGAATGACCATTATATTACGAATAGAGGACGTATCTGGAACGTCCTTGGTAATCTTGTAACGTTTGGAGAACGTACTGACGACGTTGTGATATGGTAATTTGATGGTAATATTATTACGGGCATACAACGTTGTAGTTACGTTACTAGTAAGTCATGGAATTACCAATATATCACGAATAGAGGACGTATCTGGAACGTTCTTGGTAATCTTATAACGTTAGGAGAACGTACTGACGACGTTGTGAGATGGTAATCTGAAGGTAATGAAATTACTGGCATGCGACGTCGTAGTTACGTTGTCAGTTAGTAAGTCATGACATTACCAAAAAGTACGAATACATTACGTAACTGTTACGTCGTGTGTTAGCTGGGTTATCACAAAGAGTGTCTTCGAGTGAAACCCGCTTAATGGAAGCTGAAAACAGAATCTCCACCACAGAAGACGCTCTGCGGGCCCGCGAGGGTGAACTCTCTGCTATGACGAAAACGGTGAATCAACTTCAAGCTAAAGTGGATGACCTAGAAAACCGAGGAAGACGTAAGAATCTGCGCATCGTCGGTTTACCCGAAAAAGCTGAGGGCTCAACTCCCCTTCCTCAATTCCTAAGGGAAATGATACCGAAATGGCTCGACCTCTCTTTTGATTTCAGGCTTGAAATTGAGAGAGCCCACCGATCGCTTGCACCTGCTCCAGGAGTTAATGATCCGCCACGAAGCGTACTCGTCAGATTTCTGCGCTACGCGGACAGAGAACGCATTCTACAGGCAGCACTGAAAAAACGGCAAATTATTCACGAGAGCAAGCAGATACGCTTCTTTCAAGATCTCTCAGTGGATGTCATGAGGAAACGCAGGGAATTCGACGCTGTGAAGAAGATCTTAGTCGATCGCAAAATGTTCAGAGGATTCGCGTACCCGGCCAAGCTGCGTTGTCTTCATGATTCGGAGCTTCGCACGTTCAGTACTCCGGCCGCGGTGGAGGAGTTCATAGAGACTTTGCAAGATAAGTGATAAAGAGATTCTTATAATACTCTCATCTTTATCATATTCGGAGGGGTAGTGACTTTAATTTTCCCGGGTTCTCATATGCTATTTATTTGATTCTATTCTGTTTGGAATGACGGACTGTGCTAGTTCACTTGTTGGACTTTACGGACATATTTTTCCGTCATTTTTTTTCTTTCTCTTGTATGAGACCTCCGAGATGATGATGTTTAAACTGTTGATTTACTGGAGCGGTTTAACTTTGCGCTTCTCAAAATGGGTATGATTCTGAACCTTATGTTGGTAGCAGGTATAATTTTTTTTTACTTGAGTCCAACGGGGTACAGAGACCTGGGTTTAGGGGTACTTAGTTGGCCCTGTCAGTTGGGGACAGAGCTGAGGGTTGGAGAGAGGGAGGTGTTTTATTGTTATTTGTTCTTTGAGCTTAAAAATTTGCCCATCAGATACATTTGTTTGATCTTTTTGTTAAAAACTACATTAACAGTTTCTTACTTGGTCACACATTGTTATAATGCAGAGTTCAACTAGATTCATAACATGGAATGTTAAAGGATTAGGGCATGTGGTAAAAAGGAAAAAAATTCTGACTTCTCTAAAAAAGGAAAAAGTAACAGTTGCCATGCTTCAAGAAACTCATCTATCAGATAGCGAACATCTGAAATTAAACCGAGATTGGGTGGGTCAAGTGTATTATTCTTCATGCACAGTTAACCCTAGGAAAAGAGGAACAGTTATTTTAATCAGTAAACATTTGCCATTTATTTTTGAAAATGAAATCAGAGATCCAGAAGGTAGATTTATTTTGGTTACAGGCCACTTATTTGGTCAGCATATTACAATATTGAATGTTTACGCACCCAATGAAGATTCTCCCAAATTCATATCCAAAATAATTTTGTTATTCAATGAGCACTGCAAAGGTCTAGGAATCTGTGCTGGTGACTTTAACTGTGTGATGGATGAGAGATTGGACAAATCTTCATCTGGCACTATAGTCAATCCCAGATCCTCTTTGGTTCTTAAAAAACTATGCAAAGAGACTGGTTTAATTGATAGCTGGAGAGAAATGAACCCTCTTACAAGAGACTATACATTTTATTCCAATCCTCATGGTTCATATTCAAGAATTGATTATATCTTTATTCCAAATACCTTTTTTAATTTGATATCTTTTAGCAAAATTGGTTCAATTGCCATTTCAGATCATGCTCCGGTTCAGATAGATATTACATTAGGGACCCCACCAACAAGGAGTAAGATATGGAAACTAAATTCATCTTTCTTATCGGACCCAAAATTTTGCAATGTTGTAAAGGATTCAATACAAAATTATTGGTCAGATAATAAAAACTCGCCCGTCTCCCCTGCTGTAATGTGGGACGCAGCCAAAGCTACTATTCGGGGATACATTATCTCTTATGCTGCTGCACACAAGAAAGCCCTGATAGCTAAGCGGCAAGAATTAGAAAAGGCGGTTAAAAGACTAGAACGTCTGCATAATACAACTCCCACTCAAACTAATTGGTCTGCTTTATGCCATGCTAGGGCTAAACTCAATCTCGATCACACCAATCATACTAAAAAACTACTGTTTCTTTCTAAACAAAATTATTACGAGCATGCAAACAAATCTGGTAGACTGTTGGCATATCAGATTAAAAAAAAACAATCCGAGAAAACAATTAAGTCTCTAAAGATGCTAGATGATATCACAACATATGATCCTACAGTGATAAGCAATACATTTCGATCCTATTATGAATCACTATATTGTTCACAAAATAGTGCTTCACAATTAGAATTTCAAACTTTTTTTAATAATATTTCTCTCCCAATTATTTCGGATGAAGACAGAGATTACCTTAACTCGCCTATAACTTCAGAAGAGGTCCTGGCAGCAATACAGTTAATGCCATCTAATAAGTCGCCAGGACCTGACGGTTTTCCTCCGGAGTTTTACAAATCATTTTGGCCCGAGCTTTCTGATATTTTTATGCCTGCTTTACAAGCTATTTTAGACCGAGGTATAATTCCTGAAACATGGAAATCAGCAAATATCTGCGTAATACTTAAGAAAGATAAAAATCCAGAAGATTGCGCATCATACAGACCAATAAGTCTACTTAATACAGATTCTAAAATACTAGCAAAAGTTCTCGCACGTAGGTTAGAGAGCATATTACCTAAGTTAGTTAAACTAGACCAAACAGGGTTTGTAAAATTACGTTACGGTACCGATAACATACGCCGGCTTCTGAACGTTATAAATTCTGTTCAGAATGAGGGACGCCCTGCACTTGTTCTCTCCCTTGATGCAGAGAAAGCGTTCGACAGGGTCGAATGGGACTTTTTGTTTACTACTCTCAGAAAATTCAACCTAGGAGATAATTTCATCAGGTGGATCCAGCTGCTTTACTCTGATCCTAAGGCCACAGTGGTTACAAACGGTCTCATTTCGACTCCATTCTGCATAGGGAGGGGCACAAGGCAGGGTTGCCCTCTCTCACCTTTACTTTTCGCTTTAGTCATTGAACCTTTAGCAGAGCTCATTAGACAGAGCAAAAATTTCCATGGAATTACAGTGGGAGGAGAAGACCATCGAGCATCACTTTACGCCGATGATGTATTAATATTTATGTCTAAACCAGAACAATCGATTCCAGTATTACTGGAATGTATTTCTTATTACAGTAGTTTATCTGGCTATAAAATAAATCTTTCTAAGTCCACTGCATTACCTTTAAATATCCCTTCTTTAGAACATCTGAAGTTAATCTCCCCTTTCCAGATATCAGAGAAAGGCTTTAGATATCTTGGCATTTTTGTCACAGCTTCACTTAATGAACTTATAAACAACAACTACACTCCTCTTATAGAGAAAATTAAGGCTAATTTGAAAACATGGTCTTTACTCCCAATTTCATTTCTGGGGAGAATAAATGTAATAAAAATGAATGTCCTTCCCAAACTTTTGTATTTATTTCAGTCTATACCTAGTTATTTATCAAGTTCTTTTTTCAAAGACCTCAATAAACACCTTTCAAAGTTTATTTGGAATAATAAAATGCCACGAATTAAACTTTCCAAACTAATGAAACCAAAAGATAAGGGTGGGATAGACTTGCCAAATCTTCAGTTATATTATTGGGCAGCTCAGATAAAAAATATGACTAGTTGGTGCAGTGAGAGGACCAATTCTATCTGGTATAATATGGAAGCTTCAGTTTGCGCCCCACTATCAATCAGGCTTTTACCATTTGTTAAGAAGTACACCAAGCTAAAAAACATTTCAGAACATTTTACCATATCAAACACTCTTCGAGCTTGGAGAGACATTAAGACATACTTAAAAAATTTTCCCTCTCTTTCCCTGTCCTCCCCACTTTGTTTTAACCCTGATTTTCCTTTAACATTCCAGAATATTGGTCTGTCGACATGGCTGAAACTCGGAATCTCTCAAATATCTTGTTTATTTTCGGAGGGTACTTTAAAATCTTTCCAGCAGATTATGGAGGAATATAAAGTTCCAAAGTCCAATTTTTACAAATATCTTCAATTAAGGCATTTCTTAAAAGCAAAAATAGATAAAGAAGAATTGAGAATGGAAACAACAGAGATTGAAGACCTTTTATTGAATTCAGTCAGTTTAAAGGGATTGATATCAAGGACATATAACATCTTGTCTAGTAATTGCACCTCTGCCTTATTGGGACTGAAGGGTGTCTGGGAAAAGGATATTGGTCAAACTATCGAAGAGAATGAATGGGTTGTTATATGCAATAATGTATACCCAAAATGTACTTCTCTGGGGATCCATGAGCTCAACTTTAAATTTTTTAATAGGATATATCTCACCCCGATGTGTATTAAGAGGATGTTTAGCAATGCTACAGGCCTATGTTTCAAATGTAAAAAAGATAAAGGTACATTCATTCATTGTTTTTGGTTCTGCGACAAAATTTTGCCATACTGGAAGAAAATACACAGCGTAATTAAAGATCTTCTCGGACTGAACTTTGATATGACCCCAGCTTTGTATTTATTGAATTTTAATGTGAATAATCTGTTTAAAAAAGATGCAATACAATTATTCATTGTCTTGGTATATTTAGCTAAAAAATGCATTTTGTTACTTTGGTCTGCATCACAAGCTCCTTCCTTTAAAATGTGGATATCATAGATTGCAACTTGGTTGCCACTTGAAAAACTCACCCACGATAAACACCAAAAATCAGAAAAATTCTGGCAGATATGGTCTCCCCTTTGGGAATACATAAAATAGCTCTCTTGATGAACATACAGAACTGTTTTTAACTTTCTTTAATTTTCTTTTTATTTCCTATGTAAAGACTGCTCTAAAATACTGTGACCTTTTTGTTTTGTTTTTTTGTGTTGTGTTTACATTTGAATACATCCTTTTTTCTTCTTTTTCTCCTTTTTTAACTTGTGACTCTTGATTTCGTACAATCTGTAACATGTATATATATGTTGTGATACTGTTAATGTTATGTTGATAATATGGGCAAACAATAAAAAAAAAAAAAAAAAAAAAAAAACCATGACTTTTACATCCAGATAAACACTTTTCAAGACAATAAATACACGATTGAGATGATGAATGCATGTATTGACTGAATTAGCGTCTGAATAGCGCTGGCTCCGTGGGCGTGGCCGCATTAGCAGATAATGAGCTGAATCACGGATTTCTGACATGGCTCTCTTTTCATACAGATTACATAAACAAAGAAGGTTTGTTTTCGATTTGACTTACATGATTTAAAACCTGACATCTTAACGTTTTTTAGACATAAGTGTAATTTTTTTGTCATTAGTATTCACTAAGTTACAGTTCATTTTCTGAGAACTATCAGATTGGAGTTCGTTCAGAGGGAGAGGAGAGATCACGCATCATGTTAGTTTTCTTTATTTTACAAAAAGCACAACATTCTGTTTTTACTCTGAGTGTACACAAATGAAAGAAGATATTCCACAGATTAAAATGGTGTATAACTCTTAATTGTATGTGCAACATTGACGGAGTTTTTTTAGTCTCTTTCACACTGATAAGAAAAAAAACACGGTGGTATCGCCGGCGATACCGTCAGACCTCAGAGTGATATATATATATATATTATTGTATATAATATGTGAGCCTACTTGCACAGACATTGTGCAAAGTCAGGGAGGACGAGGAGCAGGTCCTGTTAGTTGTGCCCTATTGGCCCAACCGGACCTGGTTCCCGGAACTCTCACTCCTCACGACAGCCCCTCCCTGGCCCATTCCTCTGAGGAAGGACCTTTCTCAGAGACGGGGCACTCTTTGGCACCCGCGTCCAGACCTCTGGAAACTCCATGTCTGGTCCCTGGACGGGATGCGGAGGTTCTAGGTGACTTACCCCCCGAGGTACTTAACACCATCACTTCGGCACATGCACCGTCTACAAGACGTGCTTACACCTTGAAGTGGAACCTGTTTGTCGAGTGGTGTTCTTCTTGCCGAGAAGACCCCTGAAGATTCTCGATCAGAGTCGTGCTGTCCTTCTTGCAGCAAGGGTTAGCATGCTGCCCCCTCCACCCTCAAAGTCCACACTGCTGCTATCTCCGCTTACTACGACCACATAGATGGCAAAACTGTTGGTCAGCACGACCTGGTCATCAGGTTCCTTAGGGGGGCAAGACGGTTAAATCCTCCTCGACCCCCTCCATACCCTCTTGGGACCTTGCTCTGGTGCTTCGAGCACTTCAGATTGCTCCCTTTGAGCCCTTGCAATCAGCAGACTTAAAGATCCTATGAAGACTTTGCTGCTGGTTGCATTGGCCTCCATCAAGTGGGTAGGGGACCTGCAGTCATTTTCGGTCGACGAATCGTGCCTAGAGTTCGGGCCGGGTGACAGCCACGTGGTACTGAGACCCCGGCCTGGCTATGTGCCCAAGGTTCCTACCACTCCCTTCAGGGAACAGGTAGTGAGCCTGCAAGCGCTGCCCTCGGAGGAGGCAGACCCAGCCCTGGCTTTGCTCTGTCCAGTTCGCACTTTGCGACTGTACATAGACAGAACTCAAAGCTTCAGGACCTCAGACCAGCTCTTTGTCTGTTACGGAGGCCAGCAGAAGGGAAAGGCTGTCTCCAAGCAGAGGATGGCCCACTGGATAGGTGCCCTGCCCGCTCAGGTTGCATGCTCACTCCACGAGAGGTGTAGCATCCTCCTGGGTGCTGGCTCATGGCGCCTCGCTACCAGACATTTGTAGAGCTGCGGGCTGGGCGACACCTAACATGTTCGCTAGATACTATAGCCTTCGTGTTGAGCCGGTCTCCTCCCATGTTCTCGCCTCAGGTCAGAGGCACGGAGAGGCCCCGGCTTAGTGTCGGCTTGCTGCACTACATGCGCTTCTTTTCTCCAGAGAGTCCCTACAAGGCAGACCCTGTCGAGTCCTCCGATGTCCCCTTCGGCAGCCGACGTGGCGGAGCATCTGGCGCCAGGCCTATACTCCGTTGTATCCTTGAGAACCGGGTTTAAGCTGGGTTCCATATGTGTGACCCTACGGGGATCCCATATGGCTGGTTCCACGGTTGCTCCTCAACGAAGCCCGTGTCTTTCCCTCTGGGAGAACCCATCTCTCATCGAGTTGGAGTCACCCCAGTTCTTCCATATGTTGTACAACCTACAAGGTTAGTCCATATGTACAACCTACAAGGTTAGTCCATATGTACTTCTCCACATAACTCCTTCGGGGAAGGATGTGGCTTCCGCAGCATTCCTTTCTAATGAAAGGTTACGCTTCCCAGCATTATCCAATAGTCTCACTGAATGGGTTTGGGAACAGCAGTGATCGACCCTCTCTGTGTGTTAGCCCTGTCACACCGTCCTCAGGCAAGGGGGTTCAGGTGGCTTACAACAGAGCGCTGGAAGAGGGCAGCTCCTGTGGCGCTTTGGTAGGGATTCCCATTCGTCGGTCTGTCCGACGTACATCGAACGTGACCGACTGAATGGGAACGTCTCGGTTACAAAGGTAACCCTCGTTCCCTGAAGGAGGGAATGGAGACGTACGTCCCGTCGCCACAGTCGTTGTCCTGCTGATGCTGCCGCCTGCTTGGTTCGGCTCCTCAGCGAGAACCTGAAGATGCAACGCACCTGCTGCTTATTATATACCTGCACTGCGAGGCGAGCAGCTGATGCATATGATTGCATGCCAATGTGCATTGGCTCATTGTAGTTACACTCGAAGTAGATTGGCCTCTCTAGCGAGATTCCTATTCGCCGGTCTGTCCGACGTACGTCTCCGTTCCCTCCTTCAGGGAACGAGGGTTACCTTTGTAACCGAGACGTTATTTCTTAATACATGCTGCTACCATGTGGACAGAGGATGAGCAATAACTGCCTGTAAATTTATACAGATGTTGACAGCTATTTTTTTTACTTTGAATGTTGCAGGTCAACAGCGATCCTCACAGATTCTCCAGTGAGGGCAGCTCTGGAGGAGGAGCAACAGAAGAGGATCCAGAAGAAGCCGCCTGCTCCAAAGAAAAGGCTCCTTACTATCAAAAACACTGCAAACACGGTTTTCCAGGACAAGGATGAGGAATGTCTTGTGTGCGGGGAAACATGCAACTCTTCCTTGCCGAGGGAAGTGTGGGTGCAGTGTCTCTTTTGCCAGCTCTGGTCACATGAGGCATGCACTGAGGGTGCAGAACATTATATCTGCCACAACTGTTACAATGCATAGTTTCTGCAGCCACTGATACATGGTGGTGTTTCTTTGCTGTTTTTGTTTGTTTCTATGATTATATGCTGTCATACTGTTGAAAAAAATGTTTTGAATGACTTTAAAATTAATTGACATGGCCAATAAACAGATATTTTAAACAGTTCAAGACAGGCGCTCTCTTCAAATGGATCCGTCTGTTTGGTAGTATGTGGAAGATCAGTTAAAGTAATCAGAAAATGAATTCCTGAAATCATTCACTTGTCACGATCAGTTCTCTTTAGTTCAGTTCCATGGACTCAAGTTTTTCATGTCACATGTCCCTTTGTTCTGTTTTCCACTCGTCTGTATCCTTTGTTACCATCATTATTAGTTTACATGTATCAGCTGTGTTCCAGTCATTATTCTCATTTGTGCTTATAAGTTGTTCCCTTACATTCATTCCCTGTCCGTTCACTATTGCGTTTACAGTGCCTGTCAGCCTGCTTGGATTATTATAATAATTAACATGGACTGTTTTGAACTGGATACGTCTGTCTAGTCTTCCTGCCTGAACATGAGTGTGACATCTTTATATTGCTTAAGGGTTTCTTGTTTTTCCTGTTGAACACTGTCATCTTCAATTTTTCTTAAAATAAACAAGTTATTTTAACAAGTTAATTAAACATTGTGTGTGATTTATTAATAATGAACTATTAATAGTGAACTAAATGAGGGCCAGTTAGTATTGTTTTAAAGTTTGACTAAATATTTTTGTTGTTAGATTTTATTTAGAAAAGAATGTGCAAATGGCATATTTTATTGGGGAATAAATATTTTTAGCAGTAATTTCATGATCATCAAAAGACTTTTACCATTAACTAAAATGTTTTGTTGAGAAAGGGACACATTATCTTTCTGCGAATCTACATTTCATAATCACTATGCAATGAAAATGTATTTAAACTTGAATTTGTATTTGTGGTTTGCTCGTATATTGCCTGCTTGCAGTTAATTTATAAAAAGTGCTGGAGCTTGACCGATATGTATTTCTAACAGCATAATGTCTCCTTAATACAAAACATATGAAGTTAAATGGAGAATCAGTTAGATTTCAATGCACTTCTGTGATTGTAGACAATGCAGCGTCTGAACAGGACTTTTATTTTGGAGTGACGACATGACGTCATACGACTGCGCCGCGCTCCTGCTTCTGTGATTCTGCTGAAGAAAGGTTTGTTTTAAGAATTTAAGCTGTTTTAATCGATAGAAACAGTTCAGTGATTTATAGTTGTGTTTTTGTTTTAAACAATCGATGTTAAATGAGTTTATTTACTATTTAATGTAACATTGTGATTCTTTATCTAACTGTAATGAAGGATATTTGTGTGAGTAAAGCTCATATCCACTGATGAGAAACAGTAAACCTGCGTCTCATTTCTCTCTCTATATATCATAAATCAGTTTATCATGAACACGAGTTCAGTCTCTGGAGAGTAATGATGGAGAAACTGAACTTTTCAACTCCGAGTCAATTGAGTCAAACACTTCGATAAATGATTCAGTGAATCACGACACGTGCTGCTCAAACAGTGAACATGAACGAGAACAACAAACACTAACAAACTAACCAGGGGCGTAGCAGCCATTTTAAAAGTGGGGGGGACAGCTGTATGGTGATGTGACCCAAAGCTGATATTCATAATAATAAATTCTAAATAGAATACCGATTGGCATTTTACAGCACCCTAGTGGCAATTTTGGGAACATGCCGTGATAGCTTACAGGAACGTATTTTTGTGAAATCATCCTCAAAATTTAAAAATATACTGCAGGACTTTGAGACCAATGTGAGACCATCTATACTTTATTTAGATAAAGATATTTTATGATATTTAAAATATTTCAGTTACACTACATTTGAACAATAACTATTCTTACTTGTTAATAGTTGTGTTAAATGAGTATACAGATTACATCTACAGTAATTTTATACAGCATACATTTTATGAAAATATATCAATAGAACCTAAATCAATGTATTTACAAGTTTTTAATATTTTCAAGATCGAAGTGAGATTTTTAATCAAAACTTCCAAACTGAATTATACATTAATTAATATAATTATAATTATACATTAATTAATACAGTAGTTAACACTATTGGAACACACAGCCTTTATACATAAAACTAATTTTATTTAACAGTTTGAACATAAAATAGAAAATGTTATCTTTTTTTCTAGCGATTATCGTTGATTTGATTACACAGATCCTATTTAAACTGAGCTGACCTAGACAATGACGTCTCTGCATTCAATAATAAAATGCCTTAAACTGGAAATTCAGTGTTTAATCTTGTCATTATAAATTACTCTATTCTCCTATTTGATACTGTTCAGTGCTTTGACACAATCTGTATTATTAAAATCACTAAATAAAGGTGATTGATGGTTGATCTTTTGTTTTAAGGAATTAAATTGATGTGTAATTCCTTAAAATTTTGGCAAGCAGTTCCAATTAAGAAAACACTGCCTTAAAATAGTCAATCTGCTCTTTTTATACAAATCGCACCTGTACACATTCTGGAGAGGTTGAGCAACTGTCCCCTCTCTCTGTCAGTGACGTCACAGCCTGCCTTTCCTACAGACCAGTTAGGACATAAAGTAGAATATTTACATAAAGTATAAAAATATATATATTTTAAATTTGATAAAGTATTTTAAGATATTCGGTGCAAAACAATTTTGATTTATTGTGAAAGGATAATTCTACTCCGCGAGCAGCACGTAGGCAACAAAAGACAGAAGAAACCAATAATTTGTTACGTCTCATTTAGCAGACGCTTTTATACAAAACGACAAGTAGGAGAGCATTTAACACACTGAATCCGGCGCGGCGTGACGAGGTCCATACGGGTTCTGTTGTCTTTTGACGTTACAGTAACAGTTAGTTTAAATCATAACATGAAAACTTTATCGCGTGATTCGTGTCATCGCGACATACTGTAACATACTTACAGTGTGTGTTTGAAAAAAGGATGTAATCGTCCTTTGCTTTTTTCTGGGGTGCATTTTATCCCAGACGGCCTAATAGCAAAGCGAATGAACTAACGAAAACTCACAACAGCAACAAGAGATTTGAAGCTCATAGCAGACTCGCCCTAGAGATGATTCGCTCTGTGATTGGCTGAATGTTAGTTCACTCAAATCTAAGTAACAAATCAGAGAACACTGCCGGTGCCGGAAATATTCACGCTGGATCCAAAAAAATAAAAAATAGCAGGGGTCAGAATCACCTGTTTCTAAAAGTGCGGGGGACGTGTCCCCCCCGTCCCCCCCGGTTGCTACGCCCCTGAAACTAACTAATCATGTTTCCATCAGTCATAAATGCCTAAATATAAAGTCTATTAATTTGCAGCGTTAGTTTTTTGTGTTTTTGTCAAACAGGGTCATTTAAGACCATTAACTCTTGTTAATTATTCTCTTCTTAAAGATGGCATTTATTAAAGAGGAAACTGAAGATATGAAGATAATTATTAAAGAGGAAACTGAAGACATAAAGATGGAGTTTATTAAAGATGAGACTGAAGATATAAAGATTGAAGAAACATTCAGAGTGAAACATGAAGATACTGAGGAACAAACAGGTTGGTTTTATTCTCAAATTTGATCATTATTAAAATGTGCAGCTCTACAGAAATGGAGAATATCCAGAAGTGTAATTTTACAGAGAAGTGTCCGAATTCACTCAGTCGGTTCATTTACTCCTTCAAGTGGACTTAATAATGCTTACTCTACCTCTAAAATAACTAATTACTCTAGTGAGTACATGTACATCACTTTAAAATTCAGTGTTTCCATTAAATGTGATCCTGGACCACAAAACCAGTCGTAAGTCGCACAGGTATATTTGTAGCAATAGCCAACAATACACTGTATGGGTCAAAATTATAAATTGTTCTTTTATGCCAAAAAGCATTAGTATTAAGTATTAAGATATTAAGTAAAGATCATGTTTCATGAAGATATTTTGTACATTTTTTACCATAAATATATAAATGTATTTTTGTAAGGAATGTATGCCAAGGACTCCTGTTTGTGTGTCTCACTTTAAAAGCCAATAGTAAATGAAACCAAGTAGATAACACAATAATTCTTTTTGCATACAAAATCAGAGACTGAAGAATAAATACGTTTTTATTATTTTTTACAATTTTAAAATAACAAAACTGTGGTACAGGTGTCTTATGGCAGTACATACAGTCATTCATCATGCAATCATACAATGGTAGTTCAATAGACGAGTGAAGGGTAATAGCACCAAACTAGACAAGAATCAAGAAATGTAGACAATCAAACTACATTCTCAAGGAAATTCCAAAGAGGGGACCAAACACGCCAAAAATCATTAGACCTCTGGTGTAAGTCACAGGTTAATTTTTCTAAAGGTAGGGAAGTAGCAATTTGAGTCAACCACATATTGACAGAAGGAACCTGAGGTGTGGACCATAACAAAAGTATACATTTTTTTGCCAGAAAGGTACAAAGATGTAGCACACATTCTAGATCATGGCTGAGGTGCAATTCAGCTTTACAGTTCAAGAGATAGACCTTCGGGGATAGAGCAAAAGATTTACCAATGACCCTCTGTACAACTTTATGCATCTCTTTCCTGTAGGTCTTGATCATGTCACAGTCCCAAAATACATGCATAGCCGTGCCAATATTAGACTTGCACTTAAAACACAATTGAGAAACATTAGGAAAAATCTTGTGGAGGCGAACTGGTGTTAAATAAGTACTGTAAATAAACTTAAAATTTTGCTTGTGACTCGATATTGATGCTCCTCTAAAGTAGACGCCGGAGCATGCCGAAAGCCAGTCCTCGTCACTGAGATTTGTTCCAAAGTCTTTTTCCCATGCTAATTTCAGAGGGTCAAAGGAGGAGGAGCCAACATTAGATAGCATAGTATAAAAAACAGAGATCTTCCTTTTGAGAGAAAATGAAGAGTACAATTGTTTTTCTATATCAAAAATATCCAAGCGTATTCTCTTGTCCTTTAGAAGTGATTCCAGAAAATGTCGTAATTGCAAGAATTTGTAGAAATCGCTATTTGGTAAATTAAATTCTTGTTTTAACAACTGAAATGGTTTCAAGCTTTCCTTGTCAAGTAAATGGTCCAGCTCCTGAATTCCCCTCAGTCTCCATGGTCGAAGACTAATGTTCTGAATAGCAGGGGGTAAGTCAGGGTTGAGTGAAATAGGAGACTTCAAAGATAGGATGCATGGAATATTTAAATACTTCAAAATATCTTTCTTATATCTTTACATTTTATGTACACTGTAAATAAATGGTAGGGTACACAACAAATTTGGAAAACACCTCAAAGCCTCAATCCCCACCCACTGAGAATCTCTTCTATTTAGAAACCAGTTTATCATATTTTTAATCTGGGCAGACCAAAAATATAACTGGAAGTTAGGAAGTGCAACCCCTCCTAATTCTCTGGGTTTCAGTAGGGTAGAAAATTTGAGTATTGGCTTTTTTTTATTCCAGATGAATTTTGATGTAATGGAATTTAACTTTTTAAAGAAGCAGCAGTCAAATAGCAGGGCAGACTTTGAAATAAAAAGTTCAGCCTAGGTAGGATGTTCATCCTAATTACGTTAATCTTGCCCAGAAATGAAATGGGAAATGAGATCATTAATTAGAGGCTTTAAGATTGGGCGAATCGTTCCAAAATTGCTTGTAAAATTCGAGTGAAAACCCATCTGGGCCAAGAGCTTTGCCTGATGGCATGGATTGAATAGCTTGCCAGATTTCCTCTTTAGTGAAGGGGGCATTTAAAAAAGTTCTGTTTACTTCAGAGACAACAGGAAGAGAAATTTTACGCAAATAGTCCGATAAATCCCCCTTCAAACTACAGCCCTCAGATTTGTATGAGGTCCTATAAAAATTGGAAAGAGTATCATTGATTATCTGGGGATCAAAAGAGACCCTGCCCTCTGGAGTCCTGATTGCCTTTATAACTCTTTCTTGTTGTGTTTTTTTTTTTTTTTTGAGTTGATATGCAAGTAGACGACTAGGTTTATTTCCGAATTCATAATATTTTTGCTTACTAAAAAACAGTAATTTCTTAATATGCTCCATGTGGTCTAAATTTAGTTTCGCTCTGGCTCTGATCAGCTGAATCCAATTGATCTGATTTGGTATTTGTTTGTGTTGGTTTTCTAAATGGATCACTTCGGTCTCTAATTCTCTCCTTTTTTTGGTCTTGAGTTTACTTACTAAAGAGGCATAGGAGATAATATGGCCCCGTAACACCGCTTTAGCAGCATCCCACTTTGTCGCCGAAGAAACAGGAGAGTTCTGGTTGTCCTGCCAGTAATTGACTATTTTCTGTTTTAGGAACATACAAAAATCGTCATTGTTCAGATGTGAAACGTTAAACTTCCAATAATTAGATTTGAGAATGGACAAATTGACATCAAGGTCTAAATAAACAGGACTGTGGTCAGACAGAACAATAGGGCCAATACAGCAAGATTTCACTTGGTGAATGCAATCGGACGGTGCGAAAAAATAATCCAACCTGGAATAAGAATTATGAGGGTGAGAATAGAATGTGTAATTTCTGTCTTTCGGGTGTAGCTCCCTCCAAATATCTGCTAGGCCTAAGTCTTTACAGACATTACGTAAAGTACGGGAGGATTTGTGGCCTGTCATTGTCTGTGGGGTGGATTTATCCAAATTATTATCAATTATACAATTAAAATCACCGCCCAAGAACCCCAGGTTTCCGCAAAACCGGTTAAACTGCAAAACTGTCTGAGATATAAAACTGGGGCAGTCAATATTTGGGGCATATACATGTCCAATAGTGAGATGCACTCCAAAAATATAGCCGGAGATTAATACGAATCTCCCCTCAGAGTCAGATTCTACATAATCCAGACTGAATGTCATGTTCTTGTGAATTAAAGTTGCTACCCCTCTAATATTTGACGTAAAAGAAGAGTAATATATCTGGCCCACCCAGTCTCTTTTAAGCTTACAATGCTCATTATCCGATAAGTGGGTTTCCTGCAGCAGAGCTATGGATACACGCTCTTTTTTTTGAGAAATGTCAAAATTTTCTTCCTCTTTATAACATGGCCAATACCCTTCACATTCCAAGTTACTAACTTGACTATATCATGCATGCAAACAAAAACAAAATTCAAAGATGCTGATGAGCTGACAAACATAATTCTTGCACAAAGAAGACACTGAATTTGAACAGAACAGTACCACATATTGAACACTGAATTACCCCAAAAAAGTCTGCCCCCCCCCAGGCCCCATCCCCAAACGATAGGGCACAAAGAACATCAAAAAGTCACAGAATGAGATGATGAACGAAAATAAACGTCATCATACTAATGCCACTGAGAAAAATAGCCCCCTCAAGAGTCGGTCCTATATAAACTATAAAATAGGATACATAATTAAAATGACAGAGCCCAATGAGAAGGGGGAAAAAAAAAAAGAAAAAGTGAAAGTATAGCAACCCTGTCCTACACCATTTAAATCCCCTTCCAAAAAAAAAAAAAAAAAAAAAAAAATTATTATGGATAATGAATATCAAAAGCAACAATCTACAGTAGTGGTCTAAATAAAATAAATAAATAAAACAAAACAAAAGGATAAGAAAATAAGAGAAAAGGAAAAGAAAATAAGAGAAAAGAAAAAAGAAAAGGAGAGAGAAAAAGCTACACTTAATCACTTACGTCTGTTGGTCTCAAAAAAGAAAGTAATCCTCCGACAAATAGAAAGTACCTTACATTGCAGATAAAGATAAGAAAAAAAAGAAAGTTATCTGTCCAGTGAGTCCGAAAAAGCTTTAGCCGAGTTCGGATCATCGAACAAGTGAATCTTCCCCAGGTGTAAGCATCTGAGCCTGGCAGGGTATGCGAATCCGCGATATAAGCCACAAGAGACCATGATCTTGACAACTGAGGTGAACTCGCGATGTTTCTGCAGGACACTGGAGGATAAGTCTAAGTAAAACCGAAGCTCCGCGCCTTCTTCAACGCTGCCTTCAGAACAATTTATTTTTCTGTAAACCGCAAAAAGCGAACCAAAACACTCCTCGGGGCTGAATTCGTATTGCTAGGCGCAAAAGAAGGAGATCTGTGGGCCCGTTCGATATCGAGGGTGAGAGAGTCTGCGGGCAGGTCTAGCCATTTCGGAATGGAGAAACGATGCGAGCGGACCGGAGCCTTCCGCTCCTTCTGGTAGGCCAACTATTCTCAAATTTTTTCGTCGACCTCTGTTCTCCAAGTCGTCCACTTTTGACTGAAGTTGTTCCACTTTAGTCAGTAAATTAGCAAGCTGGCCTTCGGACACTGCCGCCGAGTCCTCCGCGGATGAGATTCTCCCTTCAGCCTCTGTTAGACGGGTCTCAATGCCCTCAATCCTTTCAGTGAGAGCCGTGAACAAATTTTGTAGAGAGGAGACGGATCCAGCTATTCCCTCCAGCCGATTAGTTATTCCTTCAAGACGAGAGCCGTTGGCTTTAATCTCAGAAAGGATCAGCGCCATGTCTGATTGGGCCTCTGTTGCATTGCCGTTAGCTTCTGCTAGCAGCGAGGGATGAGTGGTCTTCTTTTTGTCTTTTTCTTTGGATTTCTGCGAGCGTGTTGATCCGAAAATCGGAAAATCTTTGTCCAAAGTTGAATCAGACATAATTGAAAGTCTGTAAAGTTAATTAGAATGAAAGATTCAGAGGGGAAAATAAATGAATATTAGAGCGGAGCAGCCATCTCGCTCTGGGTCATGTGACGCCCCCTCTGCACAAATTGAGTTTACAACAAAAACAGCGCACAGGCGCTAACTGTAGGTGCTAAACAAACAGGCTCACTTGCTTCCAAATGCTGTAACTTTTGCTTACTTCATGCTATCACCACAAAATTTGATCCAGATCCCAGACCAAATAATTTTTCTCCTTTCTTATTTCCTTCATTAATTGCATATCAAATAAAAAAGCGATGTAAAATTGTAAGAAATATATTTGATTTGAATTTTATCAGGAGTTTCTCAGTGTGAGAATATCCCATTGTAATGTAATTTATATATATATTTTTAAAAAGTAAAAAGTGTTCTATCAAATGATACCTACCTTTTGACTCTCCTTGCTATAGTTTTAGAGTTATGAGTTTTTACTTTTGTGTTTGTCACTCAGAAAAACAAATCTAAAAATGCCTTCAGGTATATATTTAGATTTATTTGCACTCTTAGATTTCAGGTTTTCAAATGATTGTGTCATATCCTAACAAACCATACATCACTAGAAAGCTTATTTATTCAACTTTAAGATAATGTATAAATCTCAATTTCAAAAAAGTGGCCCTTATGACTGGTCTTGTGGTCCAGGGTCTCAAATCATAGAACAATTGATTGCATTTATGAACTTTTAGTGAACCAAGTGAACGCACAGTGTAACGTTATTACATAAGCCGTTTGAATGAATGAATAAATGACCCACTCATTAAGACGGTTACTTGCCACCACCTACTGGTGGTTTAGTTTCATTTTTAAAAGTATAATTTTCCCCCAAACATTTCATAATTGTATTTTCAAAAAATATTTAAAACAATCCCATAACATTAATACAGTTATAATCCATCAAAAATATGCAGATTTAAATACATCAAAGCTGCAATATTCTGAAAGGATATTACTTCAGAACACATTTATATTTCCACCCAAAAAAATACTATAATATACAAGTGACCTATGTACGTGTGTCTACATGACGAGGCTTAATGTCGAGCCCTGCGTGTAGTTTTAATGGGCTGCGTTTCAGTCACCATTTCATATTGTCTGACAACAAAAACAAAAAAATATACAGCTATGGAAAAAATTAAGAGACCACTCCTAGTTCAGAAATCAATGTTAAGTGGTCTCTTAATTTTTTCCATAGCTGTATATACAGATAAACAATTTTATTGGGTAATTGGCTGTATTAAAACATATTATGTGAGCAAACATAGAAGCAAACAAATATAAAGGGCTGACACTTGACAGATTGCTAATACAACAACATGATGAATTTTCTAATTGCTGTAAGTCATCATCTATCAACATTTAGTGACATATATATATATATATATATATATATATATATATATATATATATATAGGCATTAAAAAATTGGCAATAAATAGCATTAAATTAGATTTGATTAGTAAGTAAAGTTTATTTATATAGCACTTATCACAGACGAGGAGGGTCACAAAATGCTTTACAATAAAAATAACAAGATAAACAAAAATAAATATACTCTACAGTATCATCAGTACAGTCAAATTGAGTAGTTAATTAAAAGCTTGTCCAAAAAGATGCGTCTCTAGATGTTTTTTAAAAGACTTCACCGAACCAATAGTTCAACTTGAAAGGAAGCACAGAAAGCATGATCACCTCTTGTCTTAAGACATGTTCTGGGAATAGTTAAAATAACCTGCCTAATCTTAGGGGTAATGTTGTCTGGGGCAATAATCAACACGTCAGTTTTATCTGTATTAAGTTGCAGAAAATTGTCTGCCATCCAATTGTTAATGGAGACTAAACAATCCTGCAAAAGAGACAGTTTGTCTAGTCTATCAGGACTAAAATACATATATAATTTAATGTCATCAGCATAAAAATAAGATATTATTTTGAAACTGCGAATTATCTTGACAAGAAGAAGCATATACAGGTTAAAAAGCATGGGTCCGAGCACAGAGCCTTGTGGCACACCACAGGATAAAGAAACAGATTTTGACATGAAAGAACCTAATGGATATTCAAAAAATGAAAATCACAGTTAAATCAGATAAACAAATGATAAAGCTTGGGTTACTGAATATTAGATCTATTTCTTCAAAAGCACTTATTGTAAATGAAATTATCACAGACAATAAACTAGACTTGCTGTGTTTGACAGAAACCTGGCTAAAACCAGACGATTACATTACTTTAAATGAATCTAGTCCTCAAGGTTATGATTATCGACACAATCCTCGACAGAAAGGCAAAGGGGGAGGTGTTGCTGTAATTTATAGTAATATATTCAGAATCACTCAAAAGACTTTCAAATATAATTCCTTTGAAGTGATGGTGCTTTATGTAACATTATGTAAGTTGACATTTGTGCTGGCTACTGTATACAGGCCACCAGGGCACCATACTGACTTTATCAAAGAATTTGCTGATTTTCTATCAGAGTTAGTACTGGCTGCGGATAAAGTCCTTGTTGTTGGTGATTTTAATATCCATGTAGATAATAATAAAGACGCATTTGGATTGGCATTTGCAGACATTTTAAACTCTATTGGAGTTAGACAACACGTGTCAGGACCCACTCATTGTCGTAATCATACCCTAGATCTAATACTGTCGCATGGAATTGATATTGATGCTGTTGAAATTCTACAGCAGAGCGATGATATATCAGATCATTATTTAGTCTTGTGTATAATACAATTAGCCAAGGCTACAAAACCACCACCCAGCCATAAATATTGTAGAACCATCACGTCTACCACTAAAGATTGCTTTATAAATAATTTCCCCGAGCAGTTTCATCGCCTTAGTATACCTGACAACTTAGAAGAACTCGGTGCTGCAACAGAAACTATTGGCTCTCTCTTTTCCAGCACATTAGATGCAGTCGCTCCTTTACGTCTAAAGAAGATTAAGGAAACTAATCCAACGCCGTGGTATGATGAGCACACTCGGGCTCTAAAACAAGCTGTTAGAAAAGCTGAACGTAGTTGGAAGAAAACAAAACTAGAAGTTTTTCGCCTTTCGTGGAAAGAAAAAATGATTGAGTACAGAACAGCCATAAGAAATGCTAGATCTACTTATTTTTCAAATCTCTTAATAGAAAACAAACATAATCCTAGGTATTTATTTGACACAGTGGCTAAATTAACTAGAAACAGAGATTCAACTGCTGACGTTTCCATAGAACACAGCAGTAATGACTTTATGAACTTCTTTACTTGCAAGATTGATAATATTAGAGAGAAAATTAAAAACATGCAACCATCTACAGTTCCGCTTCAGACAGTGCACTGTAGTGTCCCTGAGGTAAAACTAGAATCATTCGCCGCTATAGGAGAGGAAGAATTATCTAAACTTATCAAATCATCAAAATCAACAACATGTATGTTAGACCCAATGCCGACTAAACTACTGAAAGAAATGCTTCCAGAGGTCGTAGGTCCACTTCTTGATATAATTAATTCATCTTTAACACTAGGATACGTGCCAAAAACCTTTAAGCAGGCTATTATTAAACCTCTTATTAAAAAACCTCAACTAGATTCGAGAGATTTAGTGAATTACAGGCCAATCTCGAATCTACTTTTTCTGTCAAAGATACTAGAAAAGGCAGTTTCAACACAACTGTGTTCCTTTTTAGAAAGAAATGGAATATGTGAAGATTTCCAGTCAGGATTTAGACCATACCATAGTACTGAGACTGCTCTCGTTATTAGATCTCAGTGCTGCTTTTGACACTATCGATCATAACATTCTTTTAAAAAGACTTGAAAACTATATTGGCATTAGTGGAATTGCTTTGGCATGGTTCAAATCGTACTTATCTGACCGTTATCAGTCTGTAGTAGTTAATGAAGAGATGTCGTATCGATCACAGGTTAAATATGGAGTACCACAAGGCTCAGTACTAGGACCGTTGCTTTTCACTCTGTACATGCTGCCCTTAGGAGAGATAATTAGGAAGCATGGTGTTAGTTTTCACTGCTACACTGACGATACTCAGCTCTATATTTCCTCGCGCCCTGACGAAACCTACAAATTCACAAAACTAACAGAATGCATAGCTGACATTAAAAACTGGATGACAAGAAATTTCTTATTATTAAATTCAGAAAAAACTGATATCCTAATCTTTAGACCAAAAACTTCCTCACGAAAAAACCTTGAATACTCTCTAACACTTGACGGGTGCTCCATTAAATATTCGTCCTCAGTTAGGAACCTGGGTGTGCTCTTTGATACCAATCTTTCATTTGAAAGTCATGTTTCTAGTATCTGTAAAACCGCCTTCTTCCATCTAAAAAATATATCTAAATTACGACATATGCTCTCAATGACAAATGTGGAACAGTTGGTTCATGCATTCATGACCTCAAGACTAGATTATTGTAACGCTCTACTGGGTGGTTGTTCTGCTCGGCTTTTAAACAGACTACAGCTGGTCCAAAATGCGGCAGCTAGAGTTCTTACTAGAACCAGAAAGTATGACCATATTAGCCCAGTTCTGTCAACATTACATTGGCTCCCTATTAAACATTGTATAGATTTTAAAATCTTGCTACTTACTTATAAAGCTCTAAATGGTTTAGCTCCCCAGTACCTAAGTGAGCTCTTAATGCATTATAGTCCTTCACGTTTATTGCGATCTCAGAATTCAGGCCAGTTGATAATACCCAGAATATCAAAATCAACTGAAGGCGGCAGATCCTTTTCCTATTTAGCACCTAAACTCTGGAACAATCTTCCTAGCATTGTTCGGGAAGCAGACACACTCTGTCAGTTTAAATCTAGACTAAAAACACATCTCTTTGCTCTTGCATACACATAACACATTATCAATACATTAACATTTTTCAAATCCGTTAAAGGATTGTTACGCTGCAATAATTAGGTCGGCCGGAACCGAGAACATTTCCCATAACACTAGATACACCTGTACATCAGAATAAGAATGGCATCTACGCTAATATCTGTCTCTCTGCTTATCCTGAGGTTTGCCGGGTGCTGGATCCAGGCCGTATCCAGATCAGATGGAGAACCTGTGTCTGGACCTGACTACAACGTAGCCCAGGAGACAATGGGCCTACAGATCCAGTTCTGGCTGCATCTATAATTCAGATTTTTAATCCCCGTATCCGCTTACATATATTTATATATAATCTATTTTTAATCTCTATAATAAAAATGTATAATTCAGATTTTGATCTCCATATCCATTTACATATATTATATATATCTTCCAAGGGGTTTTTTCCCTCCTAGGACTTTTTTCCCAGTGCTAGCACGCTGGGTTTTTCTCCTAGGGGTTTTTTTCCACCCCTGGGAGTCAGCCGACATTGGCTTAATGTAGCACCATCTTGTATATGTTACATATTACCACGCTTGGTTGTACAGCTTATTTTTAACCACTTCCCTTTTTTCTGTGCTTCTAATATGTAAAGCTGCTTTGAACAATTACCTATTGTAAAAGCGCTACATAAATAAATTTGACTTGACATGGATATAGAAAAACTGCTGTCAGAAAGATAAGAAGAAAACCAGTCCAGAGATGCCCACCAGAGAGTTTAGTCTACCAATCAGAGTGCAGTGGTCAACAGTGTCAAACGCTGCGCTAAGATCTAGCAAGACCAGCACAGAACATTCAGCAGAATCAGCAGACATCAAAATATCATTTGAAACTAAAGGCCCCTAAAGGCCTTTGCACACTGAGTCCGTTAAAAAATAAATTCGACCCTCAAGATATGTCAATCACGTTTGCACACTGCCTCCGAAACTTTCGTCCGTCAAAAAATATTGGGATCAGGTTCGATTTTCTGTGTTTTTCGCATCCGTGGCACGCATTTTGAGAGACGTTTTGACAATTCAGAGCCACCGTACGCAAACGCAAAAATCCAGAATGCCATCTGACAAGATGATCCACATCTTCTATAGCACAAAACAGCAGCATTTAATGACAAACAAAGATACAGAATATAAAGACAGATTGTGCTAGTAGTAAAGCATCAAACTGAGCCACTGACATCCTGAAGTAAACTCTGAAACGCTCTGGATAATCCCGCAGCTCCTTGATGAGGTGAACTCTCCTTTCTCTCTATGCAATCTCAGAATTGAATGGACCCAATATTTCCTCTTTCTTTTTCTCTTTTTAAGAAGAGAGGAGACCACTAAATCGTGCTCACTGCTTGAAGACTTTTTGTGATTTTTTTTTTTTTCGCAACGCATTAATTTTTACACATCGGACTCCGTGTGCAAGGTCTCTGTGCGTGACGATTTTTTGGATTACGAATACGAAAAAATACGAAAATTCCGGACTCAGTGTGCAAAGGCCTTAAGGAGGGCCGTTCCAGTTGAATGGTTTTTACGGAAGCCAGACTGAAATTTATCACAGATATTATGGGCCTCCAGAACATTATTTAACTGCATTGCCACAACTTTTTCTAAGATTTTAGAGATAAAAGGAAGTTTCAAAATAGGACTATAATTGTTAAATGATGTAGTGTCAAGATTGCTTTTTTTCAAGAGAGGCTGAACAACAGCTTGTTTTAAACAACTAGAAACCTGGCCTAGTCTAAGAGATAAGTTTATAATTGAAACCAAACATGGGCCAATAGATGTTATGGATTTCATCAACAGAGATGTAGGTAAAATATCCACAGGGCTCTGGAAAGGCTTCATCACTAAACTAATAATATCATTCAAGGAAATGGGATAAAATGAGTCCAAAATTGAGTGTCTTTGTTCCGTAAATATAATGTTTGGTTATATAAGGTTTGCTGATGGTGCAATGACTGTCCTAACAGCCATAACCTTGTCCACAAAATGAGACAAAAAATTATTGCAATCATCACTAGAAAACACAGAAACGAGATGTAGCAGGAGAAACAATATTGTTAATAGTCTCAAAAAAAGTTTTAGGATTCCTTATGCAGACAGATATCAGTTAAGTAAAATAAGAATGTTATACAATTTTATTTTATAAAAATAAAAGGTATAACAGCTTCTCTTGCCTTATGCACCATTTTCCTCCTCCATTTTCTCTCAAATAAGCAAGGAGAAAACACCTTTGGCAATAGAAATAATTGTAAATAAGCATAAGCCCTGTATGGTCCACCATTCTGGTTTGTTTACACTCAGGCAGTTTGGCGCGACTTGCCTTGAACACTACAAAGTTGTGAGTCATGGTTTGAAGTTGTGACTTAAGGGCTCAAAAACCTGCCTGGAATGCAGCAGAACTCTGCAGGAAATGTAGATCCAAAACCACTGGAAGGCAAGCCTGCAACCTTTAGCCAAGAAAACATAACTGCTAATGCTAACACTTCGCCCCCTCTGTTTTTTGAATGGATGTATGGATATATCTTCTATTACTTATTGAATAGTAAAGCACTTTTCTTGAGTATATTTAGGTTTATATTGGGTCCGGTTCTCACCTTAGTAATGAACAGGAATTGTAGTTGGCAAATTCCACCATCATCGTCAGCAATCTTCTAACAAGCTGATGATCTTAACCAGATTTGAAAAATAAAGCATACATACAAAATGTGCAGTGCTGGGTCCCTTTGGACCAGATTTGAAAACCACTGGTGTATTGAGTATACAGGTGCTGGTCATATAATTAGAATTTCATCAAAAAGTTGATTTATTTCACTAATTCCATTCAAAAAGTGAAACTTGTATATTATATTAATTCATTACACACAGACTGATATATTTCAAATGTTTATTTCTTTTAATTTTGATGATTATAACTGACAAGTAAGGAAAATCCCAAATTCAGTATCTCAGAAAATTAGAATATTGTGAAAAGGTTCAATATTGAAGACAGCTGGAGTCAGTGCTTCAAGAACCACTACGCACAGACGTATGCAAGACATGGGTTTCAGCTGTCGCATTCCTTGTGTCAAGCCACTCTTGAACAACAGACAGCGTCAGAAGCGTCTCGCCTGGGCTAAAGACAAAAAGGACTGGACTGCTGCTGAGTGGTCCAAAGTTATGTTCTCTGATGAAAGTAAATTTTGCATTTCCTTTGGAAATCAGGGTCCCAGAGTCTGGAGGAAGAGAGGAGAGGCACACAATCCACGTTGCTTGAGGTCTAGTGTAAAATTTCCACAGTCAGTGATGGTTTGGGGTGCCATGTCATCTGCTGGTGTTGGTCCACTGTGTTTTCTGAGGTCCAAGGTCAACGCAGCCATATACCAGGACGTTTTAGAGCACTTCATGCTTCC
Organism: Chanodichthys erythropterus; assembly: GCF_024489055.1. Taxonomy (NCBI): domain Eukaryota; kingdom Metazoa; phylum Chordata; class Actinopteri; order Cypriniformes; family Xenocyprididae; genus Chanodichthys; species Chanodichthys erythropterus. Next base: position 70,572,921 of record NC_090223.1, on the reverse strand, counting down.
TGCTGCTGACCAACTTTATGGAGATGCAGATTTCATTTTCCAACAGGACTTGGCATCTGCACACAGTGCCAAAGCTACCAGTACCTGGTTTAAGGACCATGGTATCCCTGTTTTTAATTGGCCAGCAAACTCGCCTGACCTTAACCCCATAGAAAATATATGGGGTATTGTGAAGAGGAAGATGCGATATGCCAGACCCAACAATGCAGAAGAGCTGAAGGCCACTATCAGAGCAACCTGGGCTCTCATAACACCTGAGCAGTGCCACAGACTGATCGACTCCATGCCACGCCGCATTGCTGCAGTAATTCAGGCAAAAGGAGCCCCAACTAAGTATTGAGTACTGTACATGCTCATACTTTTCATGTTCATACTTTTCAGTTGGCCATGATTTCTAAAAATCCTTTCTTTGTATTGGTCTTAAGTAATATTCTAATTTTCTGAGAAACTGAATTTGGGATTTTCCTTAGTTATCAGTTATAATCATGAAAATTAAAATAAATAAACATTTGAAATATATCAGTCTGTGTGTAATGAATGAATATAATATACAAGTTTCCCTTTTTGAATGGAATTAGTTAAATCAACTTTTTGATGATATTCTAATTATATGACCAGCACCTGTAAGATCTATAGATGGGATGGGCAACTCTGGTCCTGGAGGGACACTATTCTGCAGAGTTTAGCTCCATCCCTGATCAAACACACCAGCAAAATTGAACCCAACCCCATTATTTAATCGTAAAGGCTGATTTATGCTTCTGCACCGTAGGCTATGCATCTGTTTTCATTTATACTTCTGCATTCTCGCACGGAGACGTAAAATTACACAACAGAGGCGCTCGTTGGTTTTCAACTATGGTAAATAATGTGATCACTCTCAGAATTAGGCTTTTTATATCACATTTCCCGTTATGAATTATGATATTGTTTGGTTCGTTGGACCGTTAACTGGGTCTGATTGCTTTCTCATCTCACCGCTCCAGAGTTCATTTGAAAGTGTACCGAGACCACCTCTTCAAGCAGGTCACGGTATGCTTGTTTGTTTGGCTTTTGGTGCGCACCTGAGTGTGATTGCTGCTTTCACACCTGCCCAAACGAACCGCACCAAAGGGGGAAACGAACTCTAGTGTGATTCAACCGAACTAAATGCGGCAGGTGTGAAAGCACCCTAACTCTGCAAAAGAGTGGTCCTCCAGTACCAAAGCTGCCCATCCCTGATAGGATAGGATAGGGTATAGATCAGTAGTCTCAATCTGCCGGCCCGCAGGCCACTTACGGCCCCCACGGCACCCGGCCTGCAACTTAAAAATAAAACATAATCCAGCCCGCTAAATTATTATTAAGGGGCCATTCACATATTGCATCACATAAGTGGCCGTGCCGCCTCCTTTCTCCGCTTTCTCCTTCTTTCCAAAGCGTTTTCGCTCCCGTGGCGTTTGTTGCTGCTATGCAACCATTAGCTGCGCTCTCCATGATGACTAGGAAGTTTCAGCAAAAGAAAAATAGTTTTCTACTCCTTGCATTAGCTCTACTAGTATTAGAAATATTTATATGGAGATAAGAAATAAAATCCTGCTCTGCACCTGGAAAAACAAGCACGCCACATCGCAGGTGCTTCGCGACTGCGACGATTCTTTTATGAGCGTGATTACCTAAATTATAGTAAAAGCACCCGCGCAAGTCGCGAATGTTGATTTAAACCAACAAAACTTGTCAGATGCTACCAATAAATGTTACAGATGCTCAAACGGCATCTAGGGCAAATGTGGCTCAGCTGTGTGAGCAGAAGTGCTGCAGGTGTCTGGCAAGAAATGCAATAGTGTACAAATGTATTCAGGGATTACATTTGTTAAGTACAGTGTTGTTCAGTGCAAGATTTTGATGTTAATTAAGCTAAAATAAAGTAAGGGAAAATATTTGCAACTGTTAACCTAATACTGTATGTAACAATGATAGTGCTGTTTACATTTTTTAAGTATGGCAAAAATATTTTAGTAATGAAATTTGAAGTAAATTAGAAATAATGCAAAGGAAAGTAGTTTTTCAGAAATGTTGCGCTTCCTTGTGCTTGAATGTTAAAATGGCCCTCCTAAAATGGCAGGTGTCAATCACAGCAACGGCCCTCAGCCAATTAAAGATTGAAATCCCTGGTATAGATCATACATGTTGTTGGTTTTGATGCTTTAAATGTCTAAATTGTTTTATGTCTATTTTTGTCCTAGACCTAATGGCACTGGGAGAGGCGAGTCTTGAACTTAATGAAAAAGAAGAGAAAAAACATAATTTCATGACTGAAGAAAGATCAAAACAGTGTTCCTCACAAAAAGGAGCTCAAAAGACAGAAACTAAAATTTATTTCACCTGCCAACAGTGTGGAAAGAGTTTTAATCAACATAGAAACCTTCGAGTCCACTTGAGAATTCACACTAGAGAGAGTCCCTTCACTTGCCAACAGTGTGGAAAGAGTTTCATACGTAAACACATGCTTAAAGTCCACATGCGAATTCATACTGGAGAAAAGCCTTTCACCTGCCAACAGTGTGGAAAGAGTTATACACAAAAAGGAAACCTTACAGACCACGTGAGAATTCACACTGGAGAAAAGCCTTACACCTGCCAACAGTGTGGAAAGAGTTTCAGTCGAAAAGATAAACTTGAAACCCACATGAGAATTCACACTGGAGAAAAGCCATACACCTGCCAAGAGTGTGGACAGAGTTTCATTGAGAAAGGAAAACTTACAGCCCACATGAGTGTTCACACTGGAGAGAAACCCTTCACTTGTCAACATTGTGGAAAGAGTTTCAGTCAAAAAGGAAACCTTATATCCCACATGAGTGTTCACACTGGAGAGAAACCCTTCACCTGCCAACAATGTGGAAAGAGTTTCAGTCTTAAAGGAAACCTTATATCCCACATGCGTGTTCACACTGGAGAGAAACCCTTCACCTGTCAACAATGTGGAAAGAGTTTCAGTCATAAAGGAAACCTTATATCCCACATGAGAATTCACACTGGAGAGAACCCATTCACCTGTCAACAGTGTGGAAAGAGTTTCAGTCATAAAGGAAACCTTATATCCCACATGAGAACTCACACTGGAGAGAACCCATTCACCTGTCAACAGTGTGGAAAGAGTTTCAGTAGAAAAGGACACCTTATATCCCACATGAGAACTCACACTGGAGAGAACCCATTCACCTGTCAACAGTGTGGAAAGAGTTTCAGTAGAAAAGGACACCTTATATCCCACATGAGAACTCACACTGGAGAGAACCCATTCACCTGTCAACAGTGTGGAAAGAGTTTCAGTAGAAAAGGACACCTTAAAGACCACATGAGAACTCACACTGGAGAGAAGCCTTAAGGCCGTGTGTCCACCAAAGCGTTTTTTCCAGCGCCGCGTTTTTTAAACGCCAGGAGCGTAACGTGGCGCTGAGCGTCTTTTTCACGCTCAAGCGCTGAGAGCTCGGCTTTTTTTACTGGTCGCCTCGAGTTGAAGAATGTTCAACTTTGAGTAAAACGCTGCGCTCATTACTGTCACTTTTTAGCCAGCCGTCCAATCAGAGTTGAGGAGGGGCAGGACAAGTACAACACCGACCAACTGTCTTGCTGTACAACAACATCAACAAGCAGAGAACAGAACAAAATGGATGAGAATTTAATATTGCTGGTCTCCGAACATACATAGCAAGTAATTCCACATTGTGTCAACATTTTTAGTCTGAAACAAATTACCTGCAAAATCAGTTATAAGTAACAGTGCCGCGGATATTCGGTATCATAGCAACAAAGCGTCTCAACGGAAAAAAAATGCTGCACTGCAGAAGCGCTCTCAAGTGCTCACAGATAGGCATTTTAAGCAGAGCGCCTAGCATTTTCAGCTGGCTAAAAACGCTTTGTTGGACACACGGCCTAAGCCTTGTTTACGCTGAACCCATGAAGATAACAAGGTACAAAATGGCATAGAAAGCCAGGATATCACCTGAAATCTGTCAGTATTGAGTGAGAAACCTTGCCTCCTATCAGTACTAATTGATATCAGCTGCTTTAGTCCTAATTGATGGCCTGTAAAGGCTTCTCATTACCCAGGAGGCACACAGGAAAGACTTCATGATGGGTAAAAGCAAACAACTCTCTCAAGATCTTCGTAATCTTATCATTGAAAAGCATTTTGATGGGAATGGTTATAGGCGCATTTCCAGAATGCTGAATGTTCCTGTGAGCACTGTGGGGGCCATTATCCGGAAATGGAAAGAGCATCAGTTCACCATAAACCGGCCACGATCAGGTGCTCCACGTAAGATCCCTGTCCGAGGAGTCCAAAGAATAATCAGGAGAGTTCTGCAAGAGCTAAGAACAACTCGGGCAGAACTTCGGGAAGACCTTGCATCAGCAGGTACTGTTGTTTCAAAGAAAACTATAAGCAGTGCACTGAACCACCATGCCATACATGCACGGTCACCACGTTCTGATTTCTTTGTATGAATTCAATATTTGGCTTGATGGCTTCATCTGGTGGAAATTTTGTGTCAATAGCCCACTTAGAAATCTCCTTACTGATAAAAATGCTGATGTGTCAAATACTTATTTAATACTTATAAAACATGAAAAATCCTTAGGGGGGACATGAATATTCACACTGAAGAGAAGCCTTTTACGATCATTGTAAGAGTTTGTGAAAGAGTTTCACACATAAATTGACGCTTTATCACCACATGAAAATTCATACTGGAGAGAAGCCATACATGTGATCAGTGTGGAAAGAGTTTCAGATTTATAGGTTACGTTAAGGGCCACAAGAAAATCCACTGGAAAGGGGAGCTGTTTTAGAAGTCGTCACTGTGGAAAGAGCAGAGGTGCCTTGGCAAAAGGGGAGATTTAAACTTTGTTTATCAGTTTGAAGTGCCTTAACAGGTAGAGCTAGACAGCGGTCCTGTCATGTGAGGAAGATCCATTTAGATCTGCTCTGATGGACAACAACAACAACAACAAAAAACTCCCGAAGACTTCCTAGCTCTTCCATCCAGATAGCAAAATTCTCTGTTTTTACTGTTATTTCTATTCTTTGTTCTAATTTTTTTATTCTTCTTTATGTAAAGCACTTTGAATTACCATTGTGTATGAAATGTGCTATACAAATAAAATTGCCTTGCCTTATCTTGTATTATACTGTTTGTTTACTGACAATATTATATACTTTATTATTGACTAGGGGAGAGTGGGGTGAGATGAGCTCTTGGCAACCATGCCATTTTATTGTCATGTGACCATATATTTTAGAACCACCCATAATTTCTGCCAGACTTTGAAAAGGAAAAGCACATTTGAGAAGTGGAAGTCACTTATTTACTTTAAAAACTGTTTTTGGCTTGTCAAAGTAAAATTTTAACATAACAGATGTAATGGCTGTTTCATCAAAGCAAATTTGTCCAGGTCTAAAACTATTTACGTTTATTCATTCTTATTTAGTTTTTATTTAATTTTACTCAAACTCTCTGTTTAGTCTGTTTATGGGAAGGTCACAACTTTGTTCAACATATACTGAATAATTAAAGAACTTCATTTAGTTGATTTAATGTTGTTAAATTTAGCTTTAAAAAAGAATTTGTAAAATATTTTTACAAAGAATATTTGAAGAGTTTCGTTGCAAAACGCGATGAACCCCATTTTTTGACATTAGGATTTTATTATTGGAAATCACTGTTCAGATGTACCTTAATCTATGTGTGAATTGCTGCCATTAATAAGATTTAAAAATGTACATTTTAAGCCTACTACAAAATTTTTTCACAAAACGCGATATCCGCCAGCCCAGTTTCTTTACAAAGTGCGATATAACGGTTAGGCTATAGAACGTTCAGGATGCTGCGCGAGCTCAGGATGTCACGCGAGGAGGGACATTCTAAAACGCTTAACGTGAAAAAGGCTTAACGTGGCTTAATGTACTAAAACAGTGATTTTAACAGACCAAACTTACTAAATATCATTATAATAAAGTATACTATGTGCAAAAAATCAGATGAGCCCAAAATATGATCTTAACGCGTTTTATAACACGTTAAGCTTTTTTCTCCCATAGAAAACCGTTATAAGAAAGAGCTTAACGTGGCTTAATGTACTAAGACAGTGATTTTAACAGACCACACTTACTAAATATCATTATAATAAAGTATACTATGTGCAAAAAATCAGATGAGCCCAAAATATGATCTTAACGCGTTTTATAACACGTTAAGCTTTTTTCTCCCATAGAAAACCGTTATAAGAAAGAGCTTAACGTGGCTTAATGTACTAAGACAGTGATTTTAACAGACCACACTTACTAAATATCATTATAATAAAGTATACTATGTGCAAAAAATCAGATGAGCCCAAAATATGATCTTAACGCGTTTTATAACACGTTAAGCTTTTTTCTCCCATAGAAAACCGTTATAAGAAAAAGCTTAACGTGGCTTAATGTACTAAAACAGTGATTTTAACAGACCAAACTTACTAAATATCATTATAATAAAGTATACTATGTGCAAAAAATCAGATGAGCCCAAAATATGATCTTAACGCGTTTTATAACACGTTAAGCTTTTTTCTCCCATAGAAAACCGTTATAAGAAAAAGCTTAACGTGGCTTAATGTACTAAGACAGTGATTTTAACAGACCAAATAAACAACATACTAATAAAGCATATGCCTACCATGTACAGAAAATCAGATGAGCCCAGAATAGGAACGCAACGCGTTTAATTGCACGACTGTCACAAAGAGAGATTCCAACAAGCTATTTCGCGGAAATGAAACCCTGAACAAAAATTGCTTTTTTGGTCATGATGTTTAACAAAGGTACATTTTTTTATTTCTGTACACATATTCCATAATTATTTTACTAAAAAATACAATTAAAAAAATCATTCTCGTTTTGAACACGCCCCTTTTTACGATCACATGGTTGCCTCCAACCAATCATTAACCTTTGTTTTTTGAGTCGTCCAATCACCACATAATGCAATCTTTTGAAACGCATGTTACTGTGATCTCTGGGTATATAAGACACTGCCAGCGTCACAACCCATCATCTGTGCAGTTGCCTTGCTAGAGTCGCTGTATAGTCCTTGCTGTCATTCAATTGTTAGATTATCAGATTCGAAATTTCTTCATAAAAAGCCTTTTTAAAGGCTACAACTAAATTTTCACTGGTGTCATACTGATCACCAGGGTATTCTCAATATACACATTATATTATATTATATTGTATTAGTTATATTATATATTGTATATTATATATTAGGCTATATTGCATTATATTATATTTTGTTTTATTATATATATATATATATTTTTTTTTTTTTTTTTTTGTATCTTCACATGGTTCAGGTGAATATCAGCAAAAATGACTTTATTCCAAAAACACTCTGAGTTTACATTAAAAGAAGCCGAAGCAATTCTAGATGATGTTGACAAATACAAGGAATTAGTTTCCACCGAACCACCATTAAATCCAAAGGGTGGTGATGTGTTCCTTTATAAGAGTTCACAGTCAGATAAACCTAACATGGACTTTAGGTTTGATCAAATGATGTGGAAGCAGAAAGGTTCAAATTATCACAACATTCGAAAATATGGGGGAAGAGTTTTGAAACGGTACTACCACATTAGAGCTGCTGAATGTGAAAAAGGGACCTCCTCAGAATTCAGAAAGTGCATTTACTCTCTGATTAATGATAACAGAAATTTGGCAACAAATTTCTATTTGATTCATTACCTGGGAAATGAGACCTTGTATGTACCACGAAAGCATGGAAATGCCAAAACAGACAGAGTGTTTATTCCCTCCAAAAAACAGGTTTTCTCTGACATTCTTCTAAATGACCAAGGTCAAGCCCCTTCAAACATCTACAAAACTGTCCTGGCTAAAACATGCAGTGGTAATCAGGAGCACATGCCAGTAAACACCCCACGAAACCTCAAACAAGTCCAGAACACAGTATATGCCCAACGATCTAACCAAAGAATCTCACGAGATGAACTGTTCAGTTTGCATGAATTGGCATACCAACTACCTGGTTTCATATGGCATATTTCTACATTCCCGGACCTTCTTGTTTATGCAGGGATGACAGACATTGTTGATTTGGCATGTGCAAACTTGGAGGAATCAGTGAGGTTTGCTTACCCACAAATGATTAGCTATGACACAACATTTCAAATGGGGGATTTTTATGTGTCTGTGCTGGCAATGAGAAACACTGCACTGGTCAATGACCCAGTTTATCCAGTTGGCTTCATGTTACATGAACGTAAATTCATGCAACACCATGAGAAATTTTTGACAGAGATTTTGGGAAAGCTGGGAATGGACTCCAAAAAATACCAAAAGATACCAGTGACAGTTGACAGGGAAAAAGGAATTTTGGGTGCTTTGAAAAAAAACTTCACCAATGTAAGTGTAGTGTTCTGCCGCAACCACATCTTACGAGATGTGGAATATTGGGTTAAGACACATGGGGGCAAAAGGGATGATGTCAAGGTCCTAAAAGACCATGTGGAGCAGCTCATTGATTCCTCCTCTCCTGATGAGTTTAATGCCCGCTATGATGCCTTCACAAAAGTATGGTCAGAAGCATTCCTGTGCTACTTTGACCATCACCTAAAAGCAGACATTTGCGAAAACATGGCTGCATACTACACTAAACAATTCTGTGCATTTAAAGAGAAAACACCAACAAACAATATAAGTGAGAGCATCAACAAAATGATTAAATCACAAAATGAATGGCGAGAACTTCCAGTGGATGCAATGGTGCTCTCACTCTACTACATGCAGTCATACTTTTTATTTGAATTTCAGAGGGCAAAGTGTGGCTTAGGAAATTATGCAATGAAGCAGAACCTTAGTGTACCAGTGACAGATGTTAAAATGCCCTCTTTTCTTCCTTTGGAAGATATTGTGAAAAGAATCAAGGCCAACACAGAAAACGAGCCATGTAAAGTTGAAGGAGTTAAACTTCTGTCATCTCAGATATCTTTGGCCAAGACAGTCATTGCAATGGGTCTGGTTAGTCTAAATCCATCACTGAGAGTCTTTGTCGTGAAAAGTCCCTCAAACGAATCAGTACATGTAGTTCGAAATACTGCAAACGGTGCATTGTGCTCTTGTCCCAGCACTGGGAAATGCTACCACATGCCGTTGAAATGGCTACGGGGCTTCACTTTGCTACAAAGAGAACATACAGCCTCTCAGTGATGCGGAAGAGAGGGAGAGGCAATGAATCAAAATCAGGCCGGAAAAAACCCAGAACAAAAGACTATGATTATATGGTCAACCCGGCACCAGACTCCTTACTGTCTTCAATGCCTGACTCTCTGGTAGACAACATTCCACCAATTCCTATGGATGCTGAAAATGAGGAAAAAACAGAGCAGAATAAATGTTCCAATACAGCTGCTATGTCTAAGGAGACACCGCAGTCTGATGCTGGAAAAGATACTTGCCAGTTTGAGTCCTCATATGAATCAGATTTGTTGGTGGACAGCATGCCATCAATTTCTTTGGATGCTGAAAATGAAAAAAATACAGATCAGGAGTGTTCTGATATAGCCACTGATGTGCTAGCACGACCAGGTACTGAAAAAGAGGACAACACTTACCAGTTTGGGCTTTCAAATGGCAGCAGTCTACCACCTCTAGTACCGCACCTTTCCAGAGTGTCCACTCCAAACAGTACAGCAGCTTCATTTGCTCCTTGGATGTGCATCAATGACATCATTCTTGATTGGACAAAGGTCTCTCCCAGAAGCCGCTGTCTTTCTCCAATGACCTGGCTTGAAGGAGAAACAATTGAGCAGGCAATTAATGTCTTCATTCACCAAAAAAACAAGTCAGACTCAATTCTATGTGCGCCCACATACCTTTTCCAGCTAGCTGGACTAGAAGACTTTAGTCCAGTTTTGCAGTTTTGTGCTGCAAAAAAGGCTCTAAATTATGAGCTAATCATAATTCCCTTCAACACCGACATTTCTGGCCGTGGTTATCACTGGGTTGTTGCCACTGTAAACTTCAGAGAGAGAGAGATCTCAGTTTTCAATTCAATGCACGGTCTTAAAACTTTGAAGCAGGCTGCTCCAAAACTAATGAAAGTAGTAGCTTGCATGTACACTTCAGCAACAGAAACCTTTCAGGCTTCTGAATGGAAAACGTCAGATGTAGTGAACACTCCACAACAAGGAAATGGGTATGACTGTGGTGTCTTTGCTGTTGTGAATGCTTGTGCTATCATTGACAACACACCATTAGGGTCAGTCAACAGCTTGAAGGCAAGAATGTGGATTCATTCCCTTATTGAGAAGTATGAGCCTCCGAAGGTCAGAAGGGCAGGACTCTCACAAGAAAAACTGCAATGCTTTAAAAAAGAAGTACAGACATGCACACAGACAGTACATGTAAGCAGAGCGGATTACACTGGTACCCTGAAAAGACTACAGCTGAACAGCAGAGATAGCAAAGACTGGGTTCTCTGCTTAAGCTCAACATGTAAAGGTGACCCAAAGCACAGAGATGAATATATCTTGTGCATTATTTGCAGACGGTGGTTCCACCTTAAATGCACAAAGTCAGCTGACCGGTTAGTTGTTGCTTGCACTGATTATCATAAATGTCTTATGTGCTCTTGTTGAGGCAGCCAATTTGAAACAACACAATGAAATGCGTTAACAGTGAATGAAATAGTACAATTTTCACTGATAAATAAATAAAATGAACTGTTGCAAATACCCCTCAAAAAAAAGAAAAGAAAAAAAGAAAAAGTAAAAAAAAAAATGCTATAAAATATCTCTCTCACACACAGATATATTATTGTATATATAATCATTATTTTATATTATTATTTTATATCTATATACTATTTAGATAATGTATACCATATATATTATTATTATTTCATAGCTATATACTATTTAGATAATGTATATTCCATCTATCTATCCATCCATATATCTATAAAGCAGTTGCTTCAAATTTAAAGTAGAGTATGGCAGTCATATGTATATAGACATGAAACTATTAAAAAATGTAATATCTATATATCTATCTATCTATCTATCTATCTATCTATCTATAAAGCAATTGCTTCAAATTTAAAGTAGAGTATGGCAGTCATATGTATATAGACATGAAACTATTAAAAAATGTAATATCTATCTATCTATCTATCTATCTATCTATAAAGCAATTGCTTCAAATTTAAAGTAGAGTATGGCAGTCATATGTATATAGACATGAAACTATTAAAAAATGTAATATCTATCTATCTATCTATCTATCTATCTATCTATCTATCTATCTATCTATCTATCTATAAAGCAATTGCTTCAAATTTAAAGTAGAGTATGGCAGTCATATAGACATGAAACTATTAAAAAATGTAATATCTATCCATCTATCTATAAAGCAATTGCTTCAAATTTGAAGTGTATGACATTAGACACACAGACACACGCACACACACACACACACACACACACACACACACACACACACACACACACACACACACACATATATATATATATATGCTCTTGAGTCTTGACTGAAATTTTGTAGCTTTAATAGGGATTAATCAATATTGAATTTATACTTTATGCAGTAAAGGCTGTGAAGTGTTTGATAAAAAAAAAAATGGAGATCAAATGTGAAATTATTAACATATATTAAAAACTTTACACCCAGTTTCATAGATGGGGCTAGTCCGGTCCCAGGATACAATGCATATTTGAGCTGTATTAACTGAAAGTAACTTGCCCTATCATATCTTAAAAATGTGTCAGGGCCATTGTCTTGTCTTAAGATGCACACGTTTTTTTTTTTTTTTTTTTTTTTTAATGAAAGTTAATGAAATGCCCTAATTGAACTAAGCCCCAATCATGTCTTAGGCTGTGAAGTCTGTGAAACCACAGCTGCAGCTGACAGGCCTTAATGTTAGGTGCGAGTCTCAAATTATTACGAGCAATAGCACCAGTGGCGGTTCTAGCTTGTACTTGCCAGTTTGGGTGCTCATATGAATCAGAATCTTTGGTGGACAGCATGACGTCTCTTTCTTTGGATGCTGAAAATGAAGTAGAAGGAAAAAAATACAGACCAGCTGATTACGGCGTATTACAGAAAGATCTTAACTTTAGAATCCCATCTTATCTCTTAGGTAACCATAGCAATTTCAGTTAGGACCTCATTTAGGACAAAATTTTGTCGACGCAGACACATTTTGGGCAACTTTTACCCACTCTCTTTCCTTATACATATATGGAAACATACATATATGTTCGTGAGTGAGCAAAGGTAAAAACTTGCCGAATAAAACATGCTTTACCTTTTCAACGGAGCTTATCAAAATGTCAATTTCTGGCGCACTGAAATTAAAAGCGCGCCGTGGTTTCTCCATTTAGATTTTAGGTTTACCTCAGAAGCAGTTTGCGCGTCGTTGGTTGCTTGGTAACATACCTGACAGTTGATTACCGACCTCGATGGAGGGGTTTAAGATTTCCTAACTACAGATAAAATGAGATTTTATAAAATTGGATAAGAATCACAAATCAAGTTAACATTTGCTTCTGTAATAGGAATTTTCTCTTAGGCTACGAAGACTCTAAGTAGACCTTAACTGAAGATACCGTTTCTAGGCGTGTTCCCCGAACTATCCCTTAGGATAAGGATTGCTTAACCATCTTTTTAAGTGCGACGTTACCAGGTGCTGTCCATGGCGGCGGTGCTGAATTGGTTGATGGTTGAATCGATAATTCACTCTAGGGGCTGCTTCACTGCATTATGTGAGAAATCACATAATGTAACACAATTATAAAATTATAAAATTATAAAACACAATTTTATAATTGTGTTATAAAACGCGTTAAGATCATATTTTGGGCTCATCTGATTTTTTGCACATAGTATACTTTATTAGCATGATATTTAGTGAGTTTGGTCTGTTAAAATCACTGTTTTAGTACATTAAGCCACGTTAAGCTTTTTCTTATAACGGTTTTCTATGGGAGAAAAAAGCTTAACGTGTTATAAAACGCGTTAAGATCATATTTTGGGCTCATCTGATTTTTTGCACATAGTATACTTTATTATAATGATATTTAGTAAGTTTGGTCTGTTAAAATCACTGTCTTAGTACATTAAGCCACGTTAAGCTTTTTCTTATAACGGTTTTCTATGGGAGAAAAAAGCTTAACGTGTTATAAAACGCGTTAAGATCATATTTTGGGCTCATCTGATTTTTTGCACATAGTATACTTTATTATAATGATATTTAGTGAGTTTGGTCTGTTAAAATCACTGTCTCAGTACATTAAGCCACGTTAAGCTCTTTCTTATGGTTTTCTATGGGAGAAAAAAGCTTAACGTGTTATAAAACGCGTTAAGATCATATTTTGGGCTCATCTGATTTTTTGCATATAGTATACTTTATTATAATGATATTTAGTAAGTTTGGTCTGTTAAAATCACTGTCTTAGTACATTAAGCCACGTTAAGCTTTTTCTTATAACGGTTTTCTATGGGAGAAAAAAGCTTAACGTGTTATAAAACGCGTTAAGATCATATTTTGGGCTCATCTGATTTTTTGCACATAGTATACTTTATTATAATGATATTTAGTGAGTTTGGTCTGTTAAAATCACTGTCTCAGTACATTAAGCCACGTTAAGCTCTTTCTTATGGTTTTCTATGGGAGAAAAAAGCTTAACGTGTTATAAAACGCGTTAAGATCATATTTTGGGCTCATCTGATTTTTTGCATATAGTATACTTTATTATAATGATATTTAGTAAGTTTGGTCTGTTAAAATCACTGTCTTAGTACATTAAGCCACGTTAAGCTTTTTCTTATAACGGTTTTCTATGGGAGAAAAAAGCTTAACGTGTTATAAAACGCGTTAAGATCATATTTTGGGCTCATCTGATTTTTTGCAAATAGTATACTTTATTATAATGATATTTAGTGAGTTTGGTCTGTTAAAATCACTGTCTCAGTACATTAAGCCACGTTAAGCTCTTTCTTATAACGGTTTTCTATGGGAGAAAAAAGCTTAACGTGTTATAAAACGCGTTAAGATCATATTTTGGGCTCATCTGATTTTTTGCACATAGTATACTTTATTATAATGATATTTAGTAAGTTTGGTCTGTTAAAATCACTGTCTCAGTACATTAAGCCACGTTAAGCTTTTTCTTATAACGGTTTTCTATGGGAGAAAAAAGCTTAACGTGTTATAAAACGCGTTAAGATCATATTTTGGGCTCATCTGATTTTTTGCACATAGTATACTTTATTATAATGATATTTAGTAAGTTTGGTCTGTTAAAATCACTGTCTCAGTACATTAAGCCACGTTAAGCTCTTTCTTATAATGGTTTTCTATGGGAGAAAAAAGCTTAACGTGTTATAAAACGCGTTAAGATCATATTTTGGGCTCATCTGATTTTTTGCACATAGTATACTTTATTATAATGATATTTAGTAAGTTTGGTCTGTTAAAATCACTGTCTCAGTACATTAAGCCACGTTAAGCTCTTTCTTATAACGGTTTTCTATGGGAGAAAAAAGCTTAACGTGTTATAAAACGCGTTAAGATCATATTTTGGGCTCATCTGATTTTTTGCACATAGTATACTTTATTATAATGATATTTAGTAAGTTTGGTCTGTTAAAATCACTGTCTCAGTACATTAAGCCACGTTAAGCTCTTTCTTATGGTTTTCTATGGGAGAAAAAAGCTTAACGTGTTATAAAACGCGTTAAGATCATATTTTGGGCTCATCTGATTTTTTGCATATAGTATACTTTATTATAATGATATTTAGTAAGTTTGGTCTGTTAAAATCACTGTCTTAGTACATTAAGCCACGTTAAGCTTTTTCTTATAACGGTTTTCTATGGGAGAAAAAAGCTTAACGTGTTATAAAACGCGTTAAGATCATATTTTGGGCTCATCTGATTTTTTGCAAATAGTATACTTTATTATAATGATATTTAGTAAGTTTGGTCTGTTAAAATCACTGTCTTAGTACATTAAGCCACGTTAAGCTTTTTCTTATAACGGTTTTCTATGGGAGAAAAAAGCTTAACGTGTTATAAAACGCGTTAAGATCATATTTTGGGCTCATCTGATTTTTTGCAAATAGTATACTTTATTATAATGATATTTAGTAAGTTTGGTCTGTTAAAATCACTGTCTTAGTACATTAAGCCACGTTAAGCTTTTTCTTATAACGGTTTTCTATGGGAGAAAAAAGCTTAACGTGTTATAAAACGCGTTAAGATCATATTTTGGGCTCATCTGATTTTTTGCAAATAGTATACTTTATTATAATGATATTTAGTAAGTGTGGTCTGTTAAAATCACTGTCTCAGTACATTAAGCCACGTTAAGCTCTTTCTTATAACGGTTTTCTATGGGAGAAAAAAGCTTAACGTGTTATAAAACGCGTTAAGATCATATTTTGGGCTCATCTGATTTTTTGCACATAGTATACTTTATTAGCATGATATTTAGTGAGTTTGGTCTGTTAAAATCACTGTCTTAGTACATTAAGCCACGTTAAGCTTTTTCTTATAACGGTTTTCTATGGGAGAAAAAAGCTTAACGTGTTATAAAACGCGTTAAGATCATATTTTGGGCTCATCTGATTTTTTGCAAATAGTATACTTTATTATAATGATATTTAGTAAGTTTGGTCTGTTAAAATCACTGTCTCAGTACATTAAGCCACGTTAAGCTCTTTCTTATGGTTTTCTATGGGAGAAAAAAGCTTAACGTGTTATAAAACGCGTTAAGATCATATTTTGGGCTCATCTGATTTTTTGCACATAGTATACTTTATTATAATGATATTTAGTAAGTTTGGTCTGTTAAAATCACTGTCTCAGTACATTAAGCCACGTTAAGCTCTTTCTTATGGTTTTCTATGGGAGAAAAAAGCTTAACGTGTTATAAAACGCGTTAAGATCATATTTTGGGCTCATCTGATTTTTTGCATATAGTATACTTTATTATAATGATATTTAGTAAGTTTGGTCTGTTAAAATCACTGTCTTAGTACATTAAGCCACGTTAAGCTTTTTCTTATAACGGTTTTCTATGGGAGAAAAAAGCTTAACGTGTTATAAAACGCGTTAAGATCATATTTTGGGCTCATCTGATTTTTTGCAAATAGTATACTTTATTATAATGATATTTAGTAAGTTTGGTCTGTTAAAATCACTGTCTTAGTACATTAAGCCACGTTAAGCTTTTTCTTATAACGGTTTTCTATGGGAGAAAAAAGCTTAACGTGTTATAAAACGCGTTAAGATCATATTTTGGGCTCATCTGATTTTTTGCACATAGTATACTTTATTATAATGATATTTAGTAAGTTTGGTCTGTTAAAATCACTGTCTCAGTACATTAAGCCACGTTAAGCTCTTTCTTATAACGGTTTTCTATGGGAGAAAAAAGCTTAACGTGTTATAAAACGCGTTAAGATCATATTTTGGGCTCATCTGATTTTTTGCACATAGTATACTTTATTATAATGATATTTAGTAAGTTTGGTCTGTTAAAATCACTGTCTCAGTACATTAAGCCACGTTAAGCTCTTTCTTATGGTTTTCTATGGGAGAAAAAAGCTTAACGTGTTATAAAACGCGTTAAGATCATATTTTGGGCTCATCTGATTTTTTGCACATAGTATACTTTATTATAATGATATTTAGTAAGTTTGGTCTGTTAAAATCACTGTCTTAGTACATTAAGCCACGTTAAGCTTTTTCTTATAACGGTTTTCTATGGGAGAAAAAAGCTTAACGTGTTATAAAACGCGTTAAGATCATATTTTGGGCTCATCTGATTTTTTGCAAATAGTATACTTTATTATAATGATATTTAGTAAGTTTGGTCTGTTAAAATCACTGTCTTAGTACATTAAGCCACGTTAAGCTCTTTCTTATAACGGTTTTCTATGGGAGAAAAAAGCTTAACGTGTTATAAAACGCGTTAAGATCATATTTTGGGCTCATCTGATTTTTTGCAAATAGTATACTTTATTATAATGATATTTAGTAAGTTTGGTCTGTTAAAATCACTGTCTTAGTACATTAAGCCACGTTAAGCTTTTTCTTATAACGGTTTTCTATGGGAGAAAAAAGCTTAACGTGTTATAAAACGCGTTAAGATCATATTTTGGGCTCATCTGATTTTTTGCAAATAGTATACTTTATTATAATGATATTTAGTGAGTTTGGTCTGTTAAAATCACTGTCTCAGTACATTAAGCCACGTTAAGCTCTTTCTTATAACGGTTTTCTATGGGAGAAAAAAGCTTAACGTGTTATAAAACGCGTTAAGATCATATTTTGGGCTCATCTGATTTTTTGCACATAGTATACTTTATTATAATGATATTTAGTAAGTTTGGTCTGTTAAAATCACTGTCTCAGTACATTAAGCCACGTTAAGCTCTTTCTTATGGTTTTCTATGGGAGAAAAAAGCTTAACGTGTTATAAAACGCGTTAAGATCATATTTTGGGCTCATCTGATTTTTTGCATATAGTATACTTTATTATAATGATATTTAGTAAGTTTGGTCTGTTAAAATCACTGTCTTAGTACATTAAGCCACGTTAAGCTTTTTCTTATAACGGTTTTCTATGGGAGAAAAAAGCTTAACGTGTTATAAAACGCGTTAAGATCATATTTTGGGCTCATCTGATTTTTTGCAAATAGTATACTTTATTATAATGATATTTAGTAAGTTTGGTCTGTTAAAATCACTGTCTTAGTACATTAAGCCACGTTAAGCTTTTTCTTATAACGGTTTTCTATGGGAGAAAAAAGCTTAACGTGTTATAAAACGCGTTAAGATCATATTTTGGGCTCATCTGATTTTTTGCAAATAGTATACTTTATTATAATGATATTTAGTAAGTTTGGTCTGTTAAAATCACTGTCTCAGTACATTAAGCCACGTTAAGCTCTTTCTTATAACGGTTTTCTATGGGAGAAAAAAGCTTAACGTGTTATAAAACGCGTTAAGATCATATTTTGGGCTCATCTGATTTTTTGCAAATAGTATACTTTATTATAATGATATTTAGTAAGTTTGGTCTGTTAAAATCACTGTCTCAGTACATTAAGCCACGTTAAGCTCTTTCTTATGGTTTTCAATGGGAGAAAAAAGCTTAACGTGTTATAAAACGCGTTAAGATCATATTTTGGGCTCATCTGATTTTTTGCATATAGTATACTTTATTATAATGATATTTAGTAAGTTTGGTCTGTTAAAATCACTGTCTTAGTACATTAAGCCACGTTAAGCTTTTTCTTATAACGGTTTTCTATGGGAGAAAAAAGCTTAACGTGTTATAAAATGCGTTAAGATCATATTTTGGGCTCATCTGATTTTTTGCAAATAGTATACTTTATTATAATGATATTTAGTAAGTTTGGTCTGTTAAAATCACTGTCTTAGTACATTAAGCCACGTTAAGCCTTTTTCACGTTAAGCGTTTTAGAATGTCCCCGCGAGGAGAGAGTCACCGCTGGTGAAGTGCTCCGAGTTTGCTCAGTGATTTAACGACAGGCATGGACTGGTAATCTGGCATACCGGGCAAATGCCCGGTGGGCCGACGCACTTGAGGGCGGGGCCGCTATATATGATTTTTTTTAATAAACATAAAATTGGCCAACGACCGGCCCATAAAGCAGGGACAGTGGCCCATTGGTTCATTTTCCATACTGACACTGGTCTGGCCCAATCACATCTCTTAACAGACTCCAGCCCGTCCCCTCTGTTTCGCCAGAACATCTGTGGATTAGGAGGATGGAGAAACAAAAGCGCAAGTGCAAGGGGGGTGCGGAGAAGTTGCGGGCAAAAAAAAAAATCAAAAAAATGTAGAGGTTGATGCCTCAACGTGCAAAAATTACAGGCATGTTTAGTGCGGTTACTGTAGCTTCAGTTTCCAAACTTACAGTACCTGACGTGCAAAAACAGGTGAACATAGAAGAACATGGAGGAGACACCTGTAAGGCAGAGGAGCAGCAGGTGTCTGACAGTGAAGCCAATGAGGGACAGAGTAAGCAGGAGAGTATAGGGTCATTCTACAGAAACGTCCACTTTTCTGTCCCTAGACTTTACAGAAATATTACACTTGAAAAACACTTTAGGATTACAATTTTTTTATATTTTAATATGAAACAATATGTTATTTGAACAATTAAACCTTCTTGAGCCATCAATGTGCCAATATTTGTTTTTTAATTAATTCTAAAAATTCCAAACACCACAGAAGCTCTCGTCCCCACAGTCATGTACAGAGGGAAAGGGCTTTATTTTGAGCTCACAAACAGGTTTTTCTACCATTTTAATTTCAATAATGTATCCATAACTATCAAATATATAATGTAAATAACATAAAAAAACCAAATGCCAAATAAATATTATAAAATATATAATGAATGTAGTTGTCCCCTGGTGTTGTGTCACTGGTGTTACCTTTAACAAAAATCTCTTATTTTGAAAGAAAAAGTCACACTGATGGCATCACTCGACTTCCTTCTTCCTGTTTCCTGAAGATCAATGAAGAAAGGCAAATGAAAAGTCCACTATCTCTTTTCAATTATCAGAAATTTTAATTAGAAAATCATAATTTCATACGAAGCTTTTAGTTGAAGTCACTGGTGTGACCTACTTTATTGCTAGGGAATTATAAAAAACTAGAATACAAATGGATTAAACTACTTGATTTAGTGAATATATCATGATTGACAACATGTGGGTTGACACCTTGCAGCAGCCATTTTGTAAAATGCATTTTTCATGAAAATTGTCACTGGTGTTACTGTCACTGGTGTTACCCATTTATAGATAAACTTTATTTAAAGCTATTCATTTAGTTCTTTTGCATAAAATAGCACTAAGATTACATGATTATAACTCTTCTTTCTCATTGTTAATTCTCCTTTGGGCAGATATGGCTAAATTAAGGGTATTTGGCTAAATTCAGTGCAGCGACTTTACAGACAGTGTATTTTACAGACAGTTTTAAAATGTTGTTTATGATCTTTTTCTGACTGTTTTCACTAAGTGTCAAAGATAAGTCTTTTATTGTACACCAAATGTAAAAATTTAGTCCAATCTACTTAATTATAGTTGAAAAATTAAGGATCTTTGGTCCTACGTATACGTCACTGGAGATTCATTTTGTCACTGGTGTTACTGTTTTTTGTCTGTCACATTAAATAAAATGTGTCATATGTGACATGATAATAATTTTACATCCATTGAATTCTGCTACACTCAAGAATTAAGATTTAAAGGATTGCATCATTACTTTTCATAACTGTTTTTCCAAAATTTTCATTGTTATAGCAAATACATGGTTGCGAAATTGAATTATTATCATTCAATCACACTTTTAACTAACCTGATTAAAATAAAAAAACACATAATCTCCTTATTTTTTGCATTATCATTATTATTCTGTAACTCTGACTGCATGTGCTGAAAAAAAATGAGAAATAATATTTCATAAAATTGTTTAAAAATGCCAGAGAAGTAAGGTAACACCAGTGACAAAAAAGGGGACATGCAGTCTTTAAATAAATGTACAAAAAAATTAAAAAATCATTAAGCTGTCATTTATGTGTATTCATAAAGTCAAAGTGTAATATAATAATGTGGTCTAAGTTTAAATGTTAGAAAAATAAATACATTTTAAGACATTTTGTCATACCAAAAGTGGACGTTTCTGTAGAATGACCCTATAATAGAAGCGGTAAGCAGGGTAGTTACATGATTAACAGCGAGGGACTCATGATGCGACGACGACGACGATGATGCTTAAATGAATGAATATTATAAGACGTCGTTATTATAAAGTCAGACTGTCACCTACTGCACTGGTCACTCAGTCAGCTAAAGTCAAATAGCACAGCAAAAGTTATTTTGTTTTTTGTAGTTAGCAGTGCCCTTGTAGCTATCAGAGTTCACTTATGCAGTAACGGCCTTTCTCATAGAAAAACCTGAAATGATGCAATTTGATTTTTCAAAAAAAAAAAAAAAAAATTCAGGTTATTATTATAATGTAATATTACTGATGATGTGTTTATTTCATAACGAGACTATAGGTGTCTATTTATAGCTGTTAGTCGTGATGATGGTCTACTAGATCTCACTTTTCAGCTATAAAAAGTTATGTTTTGTAGCTCTTGTACCCTATTACTCTGGTATGAACACTTGGTTGTTTATGGCAAGTGAATAACATGAGTATCATTTTATTAGGACGTTTTTTGTGAGTAATTTGGTAGTATAGTTTTCTTTTTCATTGTTTTTAATGGGGAGTATCTAAACAATGAGAGGTAAATGTTTGACACTTAAACAGGGGTTTGTGCTCTTTAAAATTGTAAATTATAGTTTTTCTGCTGTCTGTTTCATTGGAAATTTTTTTTTTTTTTTAAATTCTTTATAGAATTATCAGTATTCTACATCCACGTTCTAAGGGTTAACTAGCTTTTATATCATGGAGCACATTGTCCATCTAGAAATCCTACTCTTACTAAGTGTACTTTTAATAACTCTACCAATTAATTGTAAGCGTTCGTTTGTAAATAATAACTTCATCTATTCTGTCTCTTAAGTACAATGAAACATTAATATTTTACTTAGGATCTATTGGCTAAACAGATAATAAGATACAATCATAGTTAGCACTTAATATTTCTGTATATGGCCAAATCATTCACAAAATCGTACATTAAGGAATGTTTACGCTCAGGCTCGAAGCGTCTAAGCCAATAAGATTTGCTGAATTATAAACCAATGAAATTGTGCCCCGCTCCTTCGTCAGACCGCTTGGAATCGTGGAACGCGTTGTTGTGACGTCACAGTGCGCGCGGCCGCTTCGTAAATCGAGTCAGTTGAAATTCAGCTCTTTGTCGGAGTTTGAAGCTGCTCGATGGTCACTGGCGATCGATCTGTAGTACTGAGTGTTACAAGTCTACCGCTAGAACCAACAGGCAAATACAGTGTTCACAGATCGTTGAGATGGAGCATCTGACGACTGTCACATTGGACACTATGTTTGCCAACTTTCCACTGGAGCTGGAAACCTGCAGCAGCTTTGGCTCGTTCGAGGACGCTCAAGTTGAGCCGCTGGGTGGCGCTGTGAAGCCGGCTGACAGAAAGCCCTGCAGTAGCAGCTGCCAACAGCTCCCGACAGAGGCGCCTCGACCACCGGCTGTCCCTAGAGTCGCCTGGGAGGACGATTCAACAGGTAACTGACAACCTTAATGAATCAAAAATGACATTATATATCAAAAATAACCCGCAGGACACAATTACTTTGAGACTTCTATGTAACAGCATCAGCACTGTGTTTTTAACTTTTCAAGTGTTGTTGGAAATTTGCTGTGTTCAGAAACAATGAAAAGCTGCTAATTATTCACATGAACTCGCTGCATTAGGACAGTTTTACTCGTGAATCATGTAGCTGTAATCTGTGCTGATAAAAACAATGTTTCTAATCAACATTCATTCATATACTGTCTGTTGTGTATTTTTAAAATATATATTTTTTGTGTGTTGTTATTTCCTGTTGACTTCTTCTATTTTATTATCTGTGTCTTGTCACTGTCATTCTGTCTCTCATGTGTAAACATACCTGGCAATAAAGCTCTTTCTCACTCTGATTGTTTGCAGAAAAGCGCACACAAGGGGGGAAACTCTTTGCTGGCCTCCGGAGAGCGTGGAAGTCTAAGAAAGATTCCCTCCAAACCCAGGAAGAAACCCAAGTGTGTGCTTTTGTGCCTGAGGATCCATCACAGGAGCTTCCACACACATCCGGCGTGGATCCGACGGGCACAGATCCGCGGGAGTCTGAGCCAACAGACCGTGAGTCTCCAGATATTACCACTCTGATTCATGTCTATGTCAGCCTGATGCTTCTGGGTTTAGTTTTAATTTTTCCCCGTCTTCTGCTGGTTCCTCACCTGAAAGACCACCAAAAGATCTGTATTTTTTTAGTGTGTGGAAAAAGTGCTAATTACTAAAAACTAAACTAGCCAATCAGATTTCTCTTTACCAATCTCACACCCATACACACACAAACACATTTGACTTCACAACACACAAACGCACATCTTTATTTATTCTCATTCCCTCTTGCTTTCTCAGTATGTCATGAGTGCACACAGATTAATAACCAATTTGGGGAAAAACTGGCATTAGGTTAGTGCCCTTTATGGTACACACAATTAGGATAATTACGCTGGGACTTCGATGTGAAATCTGTGCTGATAAAAACAATGTTTCTAATCAACATTAATACAGTACTATCTTTTTTTGTCTATTGTGTATTTTTTTTTTTAAATATATTTTGCATGTTGTTATTTCCTGTTTACTTCTTCTATTTTATTATCTGTGTCTTGTCACTGTCATTCAGTCTCTCATGTGTAAACATACCTGGCAATAAAGCTCTTTCGGTAACACTTTACTTGAAGGGGTGTGCATAAGACTGACACCTTCATAATCTTGACATGACACGACACGTGTCATGAATATGAAGGAGGTTTTATTTTCATTAAGTGTCATTCGCTCAATTATGTCATTTTTAATGCAAAGATGACATTGTTTGAGATGTCTTTGTTATAACAACTTGACATTAGCAAAACATCATAACCTGTCAGTGTCTTTGTTATAACAACTTGACATTAGCAAAACATCATAACCTGTCATAAACATGACATAGCAGAGTAATTATCAAACTTAAAAAACTACTTAGCTTTATAAGTTAAAATTATATTACATTATTTTGGTAACACTTCAGTATAGGGAACACATATATAAACGATTCACTATGACTTTCCCTCAATAAACTCTTAATTTACTGCTTATTATAGTTAATTGTTAGGTTTGGGTATTGGGTAGGATTAAGAATGTAGAATAAGATCATGCAGAATAAGACATTAATATGTGCTTTATAAGTACTCATAAATAGCCAATATTTTAGCCATATGAATGCTAATAGTAATAAGCAACGTTAAAAGACCCTAAAATAAAGTGTTACCATTATTTTATAACACTGTCATCTTTTTTGCGAAATTTGAAATTGTCTATTATCTGACCTTCTGTTGGAGGAAACTTAAAAAAAACAAAAACAAAAAAAACATGAAATGAAAAATATTCATGACGCTGTTATAAAATTATTATTAAAGAGTATTGTCACTTAATGACATTTTAATGACAAGTTCAATTTGTACCACTGTACTTGAGCTCAAGATACATATTCATGACACTATAGACGTCACAATGACGTCACTTGCAGCTGCGCGCGCATAGTGGTTGCAGAAAAATAGCGGTAGCAATTGGAGGAAAATGTGCAAAATCCGCAGAATAAGAGAAAAATTTTTTGTTGTGCCTCTGGATGTTGGAATCGGAATGCAAAAAAATATAGTCTTCATTTTTAAAGAAAACCATTGTAGAAAACGTCATTTGAAGCTAAACGGAGACGTTTCACAGACTGGACTGATGGCACCTGCAAGGATTAGTCTACTATTAAAGCAGGAATTTGATGTAAACAGTAAGTCTACATAATATTCACATATGCAGTTCAGAGGACATACATACATAGCAGTTACAGCATTGAAATAATATTTAAACCTATAACATTTCACATAGATAACTTTTAAACAGTCTATACAATTTTAATTTCACAATTCTGACTTTTTTCTTGCATTTGCGTGTTTATTACTCCCAGTTCAGACTTTATTACTCGCAATTGTGAGTTTATTTCACAATTCTGGGGGGAAAAAGTCAGAATTGCGGGATAAATTGCAATTCAGAAAAGACAGAAACGAGATCTCACAATTGTTTTTCTTTGTAAGAAATGTGAGATATAAACTCAGATTTGCGAGAAATAAAAGTCAGAATTGTGAGATATAAACTCGAAATTAACTTTTTATTCTTTTAATTTGTGACAAACAAAACAAAAAACAAAGTTGTACGCGTCAAGAGACTTATGCGCTTTTAGCTTCTCCTGAGTATACACTTGACTTGAGGTGTCAATCAGGTAAATATATATATATCTGGCCACTGGATGCTTGGCCATTTCGTTTCGTCATTTAACCACTGACAAGGTGCTATGGCAAAAGGATCCGTAAGCTGTACGTTATACCACTCGGTAATGTTAATTTTTTTTTAATAACAGTGCTTATCGCTGGGTGAAGCTGCTGTGATATGTCGACAACATTTTTAAAAAAAATAACAAATCAAAATATTCTATAATGTTTCTAAAGGTCATTGCACACTGAGTCCGAAATTCGCATGCGAAACTTTCGCACGTTAAAAAATAAATTCGACCTCACGTTATGTCAATGGCGTTTGCACACTGTCTCCGAAACTTTCGTCCGTCAAAAAAATATTCGGATCAGGTTCGATTTTCTGCGTTTTTCACATCCGTGGCACGCATTTTGAGAGACGTTTTGACAATTCAGAGCCACTGTACGCGAACGCAAAAATCCAGAATGCCATCTGACAAGTTGATCCACGTCTTCTAAAGCACAAAACAGCAGCACTGAATGACAAACAACGTGAGGAACACAAAGAGACCGAATATAAAGACAGATTGTGCCAGTAGTAAAGCATCAAACAGAGCCACTGACATTCTGAAGTAAACTTTGAAACGCTCGGATAATCCCGCAGCTCCTTGATGAGGTGAATTCTTCTTTCTCTCTATGCAATCTCAGGATTGAATAGACTCAATATTTTCTCTTTCTTTTTCTAGAGGAGACAACTAATCGTGCTCACTGCTTGAAGACTTCATTTTGTATTGTTTTGCGATTTGTTTTGCGATTTTTTTCGCAACGCATTCATTAATTCGCATCGGACTCCGTGTGCAAAGTCTCGGTGCGTGACAAATTTTTAGGATTGCGAATATGAAAAAACACATGCGAAAATTTCGGACTCAGTGTGCAAAGGCCTTTAATCTTAACTGCTTTGAACCGCTTCGTCGTAACTCTCTAGTCGTACTGGTTATCACTCCCGGGTTTTCTGCAACCATGATGCGCGCGCATCCCGAATGTTTATAAACAGTAAATAGGCCTATTATAATGGCCTCATGACAGCCAATGTCAAAACCAACCACATGACAGTTTAATGCAATGTTAACCCATAAAGCTAAATTATGTCAAGTTGTCATGACAAAGACACTGACAGGATATGATGTATTGGTTTATGTCAAGTTGTCATAACTCGGACATCTCAAACAATGTCATCTTTGCATTAAAAATGACATAATTGAGCGAATGACACTTAATGACAGTTGTCATAAACATTCATAAAACCTCTTTCTCATTCTGATTGTTTGCAGAAAAGCGCACACAATGGAGGAAACTCTTTGCTGGCCTCCGGAGAGCGTGGAAGTCGATAAAAGGATCCTTCCAAACCCAGGAAGAAACCCAAGTGTGTGCTTTTGTGCCTGAGGATCCATCGCAGGAGCTTCCACACACATCCGGCGTGGATCCGACAGGCACAGATCCGCGGGAGTCTGAGCCAACAGACCGTGAGTCTCCAGATATTACCACTCTGATTCATGTCTATGTCAGCCTGATGCTTCTGGGTTTGGTTTTAATTTTTCCTCGTCTTCTGCTGATCTGCACAGGTGTATTTCGTCACAAGCAGATGCTGCTGGAGTTCATTCTCATGCTGTATATTAACATGTTGTTGTGCATTTTTCAGGATCCTTTGAATCTCTTTATTATGTGGGAAAGAAACTGAAGTCGAGACCTGGTGTCAGTAATCATATAGGATTTCGCTACTCCGATCACAAACTAGTATGTTTCCCTTTCTGTATACACATATATATTCATATATTCTGTATATTTCTGTCTTTACTCTTTCAGTCCTGATGAAAACATCAGTGTTTACAGTTTTGATT
Source organism: Chanodichthys erythropterus (assembly GCF_024489055.1). Taxonomy (NCBI): domain Eukaryota; kingdom Metazoa; phylum Chordata; class Actinopteri; order Cypriniformes; family Xenocyprididae; genus Chanodichthys; species Chanodichthys erythropterus. The sequence continues at coordinate 70,545,949 of NC_090223.1, read as the reverse complement.
AGATTACCATGTACACAAACAAGAATAAATCACTTTACAAAAATGTCTTAATTTTTCAGGTGTTCATCAAATTTATTAAGAAGAACCGGTCTGAGAAACTAGTGGAATTGGTAAGTTGAAAAGACTTTATTCCTCATAAAATGTTTTATTAAATTCTAATTTGGTAATTGATACGTTTGTATGTAGACAGTATAAGATATCATTGAAACATCAGTTGTAAAGTACATTGCTTTCATCTTCGGCAGCCCTAGAGTGGAAAATGAAGTGTACCGGGCCTTTATTTAGGAGATTTGAGATCAGTAAGGAGTTAACTAATCTTTTGTCAATCTCTTTTCTTTAGTCTGGGTATTCCAACCCTTTAAGTCAAGAGGCAGCTGCAATGTTGATGGTGCAAAAGCCTCCAACTAGCAAGCATGTCGTACAATTATATGATCACTTTGTCATGGAAGATCAAGACATCTTGATTATGGAGTATCCACGTTCCTACATCAGCCTGTTTGAGTATGTTGAGCGAAACAGAAGTGGCCTGATAGAAACCGAGGTGAAACTCATCATTCGGCAGCTCATTGTTGCTCTTCATCACTGCATGAGTCGAGGTGTTTATCGTCACACGCATATGAGAAACATCCTTGTCCACAAAAATACCCTGCATGTAAAGCTGATGGACTTTGGAGACACACTGCTCGTCGAAGAAAGACGTGAGTCTGCTTTTTAAGCACAGTTCACTGATGACTTATTTACTACAGTTCACTGATGGTGTTTTACTGAACACTGAGCATGTGTTTCTTACAGGAGAAGATGAACCTCTATTAATCAGTGCAATCAGAAAATATGCTGAATGGGCAACAACTGAGGACTTACGCGTACTGCTGGATCTGCTGGTCCCGAGAATAACTCGTTGCTTTTGGATAAGACCACGCGACAAAGGTGAGACCAATAACTAGTGTGAAAAACATATAAAGCCCTGACATGAGTGACAGTGACATTATCAGTGGGCATCCAGAGAAAGTCATAGTAACAAATGCAGTGTGTTTCATGGTAACATTACCTTACATGAACTACATGTCTCAATCAAACATGACCAATCAGATCTCTTCTAAAAACGTTTACAGAATGCCTGGATCTTCTTGAGCGTCTTCATGATGTAAAGTCACGGATGACGTTACAGGCCATTTTGGATCATGACTGGTTTAAAAGAAAAACTGAAGCATAAGAAAAGTAAGCATAAGAAAAAGAGATTTTTTAATTTTTTTTCACAGATTAAGGCCGCCTTGGCACCTCTTGACCATAATTAATATCATGCTCTCATGATTTGGCAGGTTCCCCTGCATTGGCAGCTCAGGGCCTATAGTTCAGCTGTATGGGTCATCAGCCGGGGACGGTTCACGCTTTATCCCTGGGGCGTGGATAAGACCACGTGTGTCCAAAGGTGAGACCAACAATAGGTACAAAATGGAAATGACATTGCTTGAAAAACATATAAAGCTCTGACATGAGTGACAGTAAAATTGTTTGTGTCAAACCTTGATGAGTGTAAAGAGATGGAAAAGAGATGTTTGTTTTGATAGATTAAGGCCTTCTTAAACCCTGGAGCGTCTCCCTTCCACCCCTGCATGATGACACTGATGGCAACTGTCCTCTACTTGTGAACTGTTTGTGTGCCACCAACCCTCTCTGAACATTATCGCGTCCCACTGATAGCGGTGCGAGCCCCACCTTGCAGCCTGACAGGAAGTGCTGGAGGCTTACATTGGGACTCCGTTCTTCCAGGCCAGACCACCATGTTTCAGACAAGCGTCGTGTCAAGCCCAGCCATTTTCCTGAATTACTGTGGACAGTGGATTTCACACAGCTTCAGTGTCACACAATTTAACGCCACACCTTGTACTTACCTGGAAGCTGGCTTTAATCAGTCCTTCCTTAGTGAAAAAAATAGTACACTTAAGCACAGTTTATTCAAATGTAATTTAGTGTAACTAAATGTATTTGTGGCACACTGTAAATCTGTTCAAGTGGATCAACTCATTTTGTACTAAATGCATTTTAGTTGTCCAAAAGCAGTGCTGAAGTTCAGGTTGTATTAATTGTAATGGCATCATTATTGTGTGCTTCTAATACAATAAAGTGATCTTTAAAAATAATGGCACAGCTTAGGAATTTGCCTTTTATTGGTATTTTACAGACACCCCCTAGTATACCAGTAAAGCTCACTTATCTGGAGACCAGAGAGACATTGGGAACAGATATATGTACACCCATGGATTCAAACCCGGGTCGCTGCCACACAAGCGCGCTCGGTTTACCAGTTGCACCACCGAGCAGATACACACAATGCAAAACTCAAAATGTTTTGAAACAAAAGCCAAAATATGATTTCATTATTATTATTATGGTAACACTTTACAATACGGTTCATTAGTAACATTAGTTAACATGAACTAATGATGAACTGCACTTATACAGCATTTATTAATCTTTGTTCATGTTAATTTCAGCATTTGCTAATACATTATTAAAGTGAAGACAAATTTTAAATAAAATTCACCGAATGATGCTTTCTTTCTGCTCATAATTAATCTGACTAGTGTACCCACAACTAACAATTTCATCAGCAAACATCATTAGAGATTCTGTATCTGCAGCATCTTCAACCTGCAAAATTCAACAGTGGAAGAGATGGTTAATAATCATCTTAAATATGATATAAACCTGACACATTGAGTTCAAATGATTGCTTACCCTACAGATGAGAAGAGAAGATTCCAGATCCATTACATCCTCCTTGCTCAGACAACCGAAGTTAACTTCTCCTGCACAGAGAAAGTTGTAGCACCACTCCCTCAGGAATGCAGGAGGAGGACCCCCTTGTGCAAGACTGACTGCAAATATTTCTCCAACTATTCTGTTTGTAAAAGGACCAACTGTAAAACTCCATAAGCTTGTCCATCTTTTTCAATGCATTAACATAAATTAACTTTAATAGAGGACTGCATTACCCACCTGAAATTCTCTTCATCAAGGTCAGTTAGAGAGTATTTAGGATTTTTTCCCTGGCTCTCAGTCCCCTCAAAGAACCGGTTTTCAATCCCTGAAATCATGTCTTAAGCAAAGAGCATTTCTTTCGTTAATGGCTTGTTATATCAGATTAAAAATCTAGAAAATAAGTAAAAATAACTCACCAGTCAGAAATTCCTTTCTGAGAGCCCCAGTATCAATGCCCGACTCTCCTATAAAGACCACCCTGAGCAGACTGACAGGAGATACTGATTTTTTTCTCTTCCATTGAATAATGCCTCTCTCTGGAAGGTCTTCTCTGTCAACACACAACTTAAACTCTGTTGTTGTGTCAACTTGCTCTTTAAGGAATGTCAAAACATCTTCAAGGCTGTGAAGGACATAATATTACATCAATTACAAATTTCTAGATGTTAATCAGACGTGTATCTGGATTTGTTAAATATGGTTGTTTATTTAATATTAGGGTATGATGCGTTTTGATTAGCAGACTAACTTTTTTTTTTTTCAATGAAAAGAAGAGGGGGAAATTTACAAAACCTCTTACCTTTTTGGCGTACATGCAGGTGTGTGCACTGGAAAACCTTCATCAGAGCAAGATGCTGCAGAAGCCACTGTACAAAAACTACAATAAACCAAATGAAAGAATGCATTGGTAAATACAGTTAGACACAAAGACAGACAGGTTATATAAAACACTGCAATGCACATCACCTCTCTCTACAGAGACTTGCATGGATTGTAATATCATCTTTCAGGAATTCTCTGTAGCAAATTGGACAAGCCACCTGAGTGGTTTCCCAAAAAAGGTAGTGTATTACATGGCTTGACAGACTTTGAAAAACTTAATTTTATTACTTTTGGGCCTGGTTTCACAGATTTCGGTTAAACCAGGATTAGGCATCAGTTCAAACAAGCCTTTTAAGTAGCTTTTATAAACGTGCCCTAGAAAACATTACTGTGTACATTTTGAGACAAAATAATGGCACAGACATATTAAGATATGCACATTTGGTGCACATTTGATTCAATAAAATTAATATATATATATATATATATACAGCAAAGAAAAGATACAAATACATAAAGCTTTTCAGGTTTTTCATGTATCCAGTTTGTGTAATCTTCACTGTATGAATTAAATATAGATCAATCATTATTCATTATTAAGTTACTATTCAGTCATAAGCGACGAGTAATTTCCTTGTCTTTTGTTGTTTGATTAACATTTAAAACACATTCAGAGAGCAAGAATGCAAGGGCTGCTGTCTCTTTAAGACACATATGCGTTCTTTCTCCAGTGTATAAGTTCACTTAAGACATAAGCAACAATGCTTACTAGAATACTCGCTAAGACGGGCATGTTGACATAATTTTGTGTGAATTTGTCTGTTCAAGCACAAGACTTGAAAGAGACCTCTATATTTGCGTGCTGTACACGTGCTTCGGATGAGTCTGCGTGCGCGCTTCGGATGAGTGCACAAATCTTCTCAAAGCACGTGCGCAAGTTCTCATTCGCGTCTTGCACTCGGATGTTTAAATTGGCAAGGCTTAAACGAGTTTAGTTTAAATGCAGACAACAACTTGTGCAGTTCAGGTATCACCTGCGTAAGCTATCAACACCCGGTGATGGCGAAGTAAATGACTGCTCATATAGAACATGCGGCATTCGCACTGAACAAAGTTTAGGGGTAGCCAGAATGCATATAGGTGGTCGGTTCATCAGCTCTCTGAGTGCTAAGAAAGATCACGACAGCTCGAGAGACGTCCATGGTCTCACTCCAGTATATGGAAAAGTAGTCAGTCACTCCTTGTGTTTTATGAATAGGCTAACAGGTGAGCCGAGGGATAGCACAAAATTACATACATCTCTAAAATTACTACGCAATAGGTGTGTGAAGTGAATGAGTGTAAACTGAGCTCAGCGCAAATCAAATAGCCGTGCTGTTTGTCTCTCAGAAATCAGAGCTTTGCAAAAAATTAGTCTAATACATTAATAAAATACTGCATCATAAACATTTTTTACTATTTGATATGTATTTAAATGATTTAAACCTTGCAAGATGATAGTTGAAACACAAATGGGCAAAAAGTATGAAATGAGCAGCGCGTCCGTAAATCAAATAGCCGCGTTTCTCTTGCGTCTCTCAGAAATCAGCTTTGTCAGTAATAGGCTGCTATCAACTAAAACACTAAATCATCATAGACACTTTCTACTATTTGATGTCTACGTAAAGTAGAGACAAGTCAAGACAAGTGTAGGACTATATTTTTTTCCGCAGCCAAATGCCGCACGCCGGAGATCCGGCACGGTGCCGGAAAACTTTAAGCCCTGAGACTGACTTCTGTTCATCTGAGAGTTTATCAGCATCCCTCCTCCACCCCATCTCCTCACTTCTAGTTCTATCTACCTTTACCACACCGGGGGGAGTACTCTGGGTTTGGGCCAAAATTCTGAGCTCAGAGCCCTCTCCTCGGACAGCATGCCAAATACGCATAACTTTACTCTATTTAATTATATGGATATGTGAACTCGTGAAACTGTACCTCTGTGTGGTCACTGTCTTCAGGAACTGAAACAGTCTGCTGTCCCATCCCTGCCTGGAGCAATTCAAGCTCCTCATTTGGCATAGGAGTTGTGGCCGTACTTTATATCACAGATCCGCGGGGGTCCCGAACTTTCGTGGGCTCTAGCTCCCGAACCCGGGAGCCCCCAACCCCCTTGGTCTTGTTCGACGGGGCACATCGAGCCCTTTCCAGCAACACTGTCCCCGGGTCGTTGCGTTCCTGAGATATAAGGCAAAAACTCCCAGACTTTGACTGCCCGTAACTCCAGGACCCCGGGGCCCAGGACCTCGGAGACCGAGACCTTCCTTTGACCTTATTTTCAGAATTTTCCTCCACAGCGTTCCCGAGATATAAGCAGAAAACCCAAGCACCTCAGTTCCCATGTATTCAATGGCCCCACACAACAACTTCCCAGACAGTGTTTTTAGATGCAATTAAGATTTGATGTAAATTTTTATGAATTAAAACACCTCTACTGTACTCGCCGCACTCAGCCGGACGCGTTCCGATGATTTTCAAGTCTTCAAATTTTTCCGTCCGACTCGGTGGCGAGAAGAAAAATGGCACCCCCTGGCCGATCGGCCCTTTCTAAGCGGCGCCCACTAACCCACTATGTCAAACTCATTCGAATAACGGGCGAGTGGGTTGTGGCTACAAAGGTGCATAATTTTGCACGGGGGCCCCCCGAGTGACGTACCGAAATTTGCACGTTGGCCCCTGGGGGCCCCCCGACTGACATACAGAGAGCGCCTGGCTGTAATCCCAAGGGAAAAAAATTGCATTGTCGTAGAGTTTCGCGCTTCAGGCCCCTGAGTCGGGAGCCCCTGGGGGGTCGGAAAATTGCTGATAGATAATGTTTAAGATTTTATATAATTTTGAACCGGGGGATCAAAAAACATCCCATTTCCCAAATTATGTAGTGTGGAAAAATAATGGGTTCCTGGACAAATTGCTCATAGATAATGTTTAAGATTTTATATAATTTTTCATGGATGAAACCACCTGTACCATGCTTGGCGCACTCTGTCAGATGAATTCCATTAAGTTTCAGGTGATTTGGTGTTTTCTGGTACAAACGGGAACCGGGTAATCAAAAAACATCCCATTTCCCTATTATGTAGTGCGGCCAAATAATGTGTTTTTGGACAAATTGCTCATAGATAATGTTTAAGACTTCATATAATTTTTCATGGATGAAACCACCTGTACCATGCTTGGCGCACTCTGTCGGATGAATTCCATGAAGTTTCAGGTGACTTGGTGTTTTCTGGTACAAACGGGAACCGGGTAATAAAAAAACATCCCATTTCCCAATTATGTAGTGTGGAAAAATAATGGGTTCCTGGACAAATTGCTGATAGATAATGTTTAAGATTTTATATTATTTATCATGGATGAAACCACCTGCACCATGCTTGGCACACTCTGTCGGATGAATTCCACTAAGTTTCAGGTGATTTGGGGCTTTCCGGTACAAACGGGAACCGGGGAATCAAAAAATATCCCATTTCCAATTACATACTGGCCACCAAATAATGTGTTTGTGGACACAGTGTTTATAGATACCTTTTCACATTTATTATGGATGAAATCTCCTGTACCATGCTTGGTGCACTCTGTCGGATGCATCCCACTATCTTTCAAGTCATTTGAATGCTTAACCCTCTGGAGTCTGAGGCTGATTTGGGGCTTGGAGAAGTTTTGACATGCCCTGACATTTGTGCTTTTTTCAGTTGTTCAATTAATGTTAATTAAATTAATTGAATGATGAATGCATATAAAATACACTTTTTTTTTCAGTTTGTCATATAGTGTGACACTATATCATTTGGTGTGACAATCAGAATTGTGACAGTAAAATGACTTTTTTGTTATAAATCATAAAAAAGTCAATGGAGCAAAGTATCAGCAAGAGTCACAGGCATTTTGTTAGATTTATAACAGAGTTTGTCAGAATTAATCTAAAATATCTGGAAAGGCTGAAGAGGTATGTCTTACTTTGCATGATGGTTTAAAAATATATTAGATCTGCACCAAAAAAATGTTAAATCTGAAGATAGTAATGATAAAGGTTTATGGTGAAGTTAGTTACGTAGGGAGACTATATCTCATTTTCATTTTATATAGAATAACTTTTATGTCACACCATATGACAATTTTAGGCACAAATGCAACAAAATGGTGAATAAATCCAATTTCCAATACAAAATCTAAAAAAAACACAAATATTTTTGGAAATTCAAGAGTCAGTACAACACAACTCAATATATTTTATGCATAATATTTGAAGTTTAAAAAAAAAAAGAATAATGTTTTTCAGGCTTATATGTCAACCACCCAAAAACAGAATCAACAACCAAAATCAACCTTACTTTTTAGTGGTCTTTCTCTCATATGCTGTGATTCTGTTTTTTATATAATACTTAACCGACTGCCAGTCTCGTTCACCGAGAGCTTTGGGGGCTGCTGTAATGCATGCAATGCAGTCGACTTTTCCAGGAGTAACTCCCGAGTGAATAAATTTCATCATTTTGTCTTCTACAGCCGCAATCTCCACCTCACTCCACTTTCTCTTCCTAGGAACTAATGACAAGAAAATTACATTAATTGCACTGCATGTGTTGTAGGTGCAAGACTGGATTATTTTTATACTATTCTTTATGATGTTGTTGACCTTTTATAAATAAAGCAAATAAAAACTATTACTGGACAGGTTCCTTACCTGATGTTACTTTCATGACCTCCCGTGTCCTCTCTGGAGATCCTTTAGAAACACAATCATATACATTTCTAAATCAAACTACTAATTACTGATAGGCTGTTTGGGGGGAATTCTTGATATTCTGATTGCATTAAACATTTAACAGCCTGTTCATACATCTTACCTTCATTCGTGTTTACTGGCCTGCTGCTATTCACTCCTGAAGTGCCTGCTTGAAGGCATGATTTAATTATTATTTAACTAATGGAAATGACAAACATCTTTAAAAAATGCGTTTACAAATCTTTACCTGGCTCACTTGATGTCACATCATGAGAATGATCTGACCGTTCTGTTTCACTCTCCATCCCAGCATCAGGCTCAACGCACTCTGAAATATAGTCCTAGTATTCAGAGATATGCACAGATTCTTCCAAAGTCACTAGGACACGCTTGACAGGTAGTTTAAACTTGATTAACAGGTTACATACCTGTTGGATTGATGTTGATCTGGTCAAGACCTTTCCCTCTGAATTCGATAAGCCTTCCCGGCTCCATTGCCATCAAGACTTTGGTGATTTTTGCCAGCTGGAGTGTTCCCTCTGGTAATCTGTAATATTTCCTGTGGATACGGATATCATGTCCCAGGAAATCAGCAAGTTGGTCCATTTCGGTGTCGTTCATGTTAAGAACTCTGGACATTGTAGAGATGTGTTTGCGCAACTTGGTGGACGATAGGGCTTTTGGACATTTAGCACCACACTCCATGGCAAAGCATTGCAGGCAGTCTGATCCACGAAATTATGTCTCATAGCCTGGGATTGCAAACATGTAGATGTTCTCCTTCGGAACACCGCAAACTTCACGCGTTTTAACCAGCAACTCCATGGATTTGATCACTTCCGGTGCCAAAAGTACTGCAATTTTCCTTCCGTGCTTTCCATGGATTTCTACACGACTAAAGTACTTGCATAGAGCTTGTTCAACTTCTGAGAGAGAGTCAGCAATATCAATATTTAAAGTAGAGTTGTCTCGAGACTCAAATGATTGTACTGGCATCAGACAGGCTTCCCCTTGCCTTTTTCTGTTGAAGATGATGCAAGATTTGTGCAAGAGTGACTTTAGCCAGTTTTGCCCAGGTCTTGGTGTTCGGTGCATTAAAAAGTGTGCTGTAGTATTCTTGCTGTTTCTCCTTTAAATATATATGGAGTTTCTTGACATCATCTGCAAACGGCAAGATCAGTGGAGCATTGTACCTTTTTTCTTCCAGGGTATTGTGAGCATGACATGAGATCATCTCCCTCCAGCGTGTCTGATAGATGTGTTTGAAGTCCTCTGCTTTTTGAACTTTTGTTGTGTCACCGCAGATCCTTGCATCACAACTTATCACTGCAGGCATTTCACTGATTCCAACTAAATCATATTCAGGAGTTTAACATTTACCTTTAAAATTATTGATAAAACGCTGCTGGAGACATGGTTTATCAATCCCCGCTTGTATATGGTACTCCGCATCTTGGATTGGTCGAAGTCGTCGTCTTCTCTCCATGAGTGAAAACCTAAGTAGCAAGAGACATAAGTTTAAATGCAGTAAATAACAAAGTATAACAAAGTAGTTCTTAGCCTGTCAGATCCCAGGTAGCCAGCGGAATCGGGCCAATCGCAGCTGAGTGTTGGCGCACTCGGCTGTGTACTGACAACGGCTCGCCGGAAGTGAGCCAGCTCTGGCCCAGTAATGGTTGCCAGATTTGGCTAGGTTATGGCAGTGCGGAGCTGGGCCGATTGTGGTTGAGAGATGGCGCATTAGGCAAATTAAATTCTAAAAATTCCACAATTGCCCTTTACTAGGATCTTACACCTATGAAGGGTTCCGAACTTCAAAATGAGTTTTGAATTCATGATTTTTTTTATTTATGTTGTTCTAATTTTAGAGGTTTATGTTTGTAAACATCAAAAATCATGAATTTTTGATGCGTGTGACTTTGACGTGTTTTAATGCGCATGCGCGTGAACGTCCAGAACGCTTTCAAACACTGGAGCGGCGCAGAGTTGCCATGGAAACGGCATGGAAACCACTGCAACTGATGAGCAGCTAAACTCCCTCTCTCGTGTTGTTTTCACTGCTTTCAGGTGAGTTTAGTCTCTCAAATCACACGAATAATACACACAACTGTCCTTGACACTTCTCTTACTTGTAATTGACATGCTTCTGTTGAATATTTACTTTGTAGAAATGGTTTATGGTCTTCGAAAAAAATCCATTAGCATCTCAACCGATACGTTACGTTAGGTTAACTAGCTTGAGCTTTTGTTTATGAAAGTTTGGTCTTTTAAAATCACATCTTATGTGTAACATTAGATGAGATGTTTTTAATAGTTTTGTAATGGTTTTTGCTTGGAAGTGAGACAATTTATTTAACATAAACTTGTGTTGTTAAGCGGTGACATCACTTAACTTACACGGAGCCCTAAAATTGGCTGAAACAATCGTTAGCTCAATGGTAACGTTAACAAATATTGATACAAAAAAATGTTCTGTGATTTCAGCAGAAACAAAATAACACCTCTAAAAAAGAGGGGAAGCTCCATGATTTCAACATTTCTGAAGAAAGCTGCTGCCAGAGTAGGAAACAGGTGAAGCTCATTAAATAACTTCATATCCATTTTCTCACAATATTTTTCACCAATAGGCTATCACCATGCATCTGTTATTTTCTTATTTTTTTATTCATCAAATTTACACTTTTTTTTTATTTTATGAAGGTTCAGACATCCAAATGTAAGTGACACTGTTGGAGCAATATGAATAAGTAAACCTAAAAACTTAAATTCTGTTATCCTAATTTAAGAAAATATTTTCTGTATATTCTACTTTCTCTTTTCTGCAGCAGCTTGTGTTACTAGATCCTTCCATACTGATGGCCTGTACAAAAGCAAAGTTGGAGCAGATCAACATCTATGAACCCTATGTAAGTAAAACTTCCAACTAATGTCAAACATACAGTATTGGTGTTGGTGGACAGTTCCAGCATTATAGACATGATATTTGCAGTCAATTTTTTTTTTTTATGTTGATATGAAAAATTGGGTACTTTTATCAATACAACAGGTGAATTATGTATATGATGTATATTACAATGTTATGATGACAGGTGGTCGCGGGTCCTTAAGTAGTCTTGAAATGTCTTATACTGGGTACACACCAAAAGATAATCGGGTTGATTTAGGGCCTATTTCCCCCCTTCCGACAATCCTAGCTATGTCCCAATTATCTTGATGGTTCTACAGATTATCTTATCAGATTTTCCCTTGGTGTGAAGTGTGTTAAGAGTGTCCGAACCTGCTTGGAAGAAAATTGGAGCCGCCCCGATCGCGACTCATAAATATTCTATATGTTGAATATTTACAATCAGAAATCCTGAAGTGTGGGGGGAACCCAGAGGACAAATGCTGGAGATTATCATGTGAAACGAAACAATATCCAATCAGAAAGCGAGATGACACACATTGCAGGAAGCGGATTGTTAAGGGTTCAGTGAGGTTCTATAGCGGGATTAAAGAACTACAACAGGTGAATTCTAAAGAGACAATAAATACAATAAAGAATAAATAAAGACAATAAAGAATTAATATATTTCTGTATAAAAGGTTCTATATAATGCTGGGTACAATGTTTTTTCACCATTCCAAACACTATCATCGCAATTTCTTCCTGCATATCGTCCGCCACTTATTCTGAAGTCTCGCTATTTCCTATAGGGAGAGATTTCCTGTGTTCACAGTCGAGACTCTGGTTGAAAATCTGTTTGTGTGAGGTGTGCTGTCTTTGTCACATCATGGCACACCACATACTATAGGAGCAAAATGGTTAAATCTAGGATATTTTGTCCTCATGTTTGTGGTCTACTGGGACACTTCATTGGTCATAAATCCCCCCTCATTGACAAAAATGTACGATTACGTTATCCACCATGACTAGAAAATATATATTGTCTTTCCCACAGCATTTGCATTGGTGGACCGTGGTACCTCTAGGGTTCGTAAGAATCTCGTAAGCGTAGAATCTGCCATTTAGATTACATGGCTACTTGATAGTGCAACTGACTGATAACAATAGACTATTCCAGCAAGCCATGTTAATGTGGTGTGTATTCTTCTCATTTCAGCTCCTGAGTCCATTTGGGCTGAAGGTCAAGACAGAACCAAACCAAAGCTGGACTGTAACCTACTGGCCTATATGACAGACTTCATACTGACAACTACTGGCATGGATGCTGCATCACATGTTTTTAAACAAAGACTTTTTCACCTAGAATTTAAAGTGTGGTGGAGTTTTTATTCACCTGGCCTTCATGAGGAGACCCTGTGTCTTTATCTTATGTGAGTGGATATCATATTAAACATTCTTAAAAGTACTGCTTATTTCTTCTGAATTTATTGTGTAGTATGTGTAAAAAATTTCCAATAAAAGAAAGGAAACTTCTAGAAATGTATTGAAGTAATTAAGTAATTATTTGTTGAGTAATCAAGATTGTTGGGACCTGTTAATGTAGTAGTACAGTATAAATTGCAAACATATGCTTGTGTTGGGCACGTGTTACAGGTTACTACCCAAGACAATTTAGAGGAGGTATATGATGCTGTGTATTTAAAGGTGCATTGAGTCATGTTTATTTGTACAATATGTAATTTATGTATATAATATATTTTTTACAGTGGAACAAATTGCTTTTTTGTTTGTTTTGTTTTTTACCACTGCACGGCACCATTTTATCATCAATAATTTTGTATAACTTTGTAGTTCATTGTTTTGTCAAATGTAAGAATAAATGCAAGATTATATATTTTCTTTAAGATTATGTAACTTCTGTAATAAAGTCTGTATCATTAAATGGAAACTTGTCTTTCTGTTGTTATTTTGTAGATTTATTTTGTAACTAGGCTTAAATGTAATTCAAAAGAATTTAGTAAAAAAAAAAAAAAAGGTATGGTTGCCTTTGGAACCCAGCCTCGGGCCAGTTCTTGCTAATCGTACAATTTATGCTGGCGTGATTATGGCCTTATGCCGGCAGCGTCGGCTCAGTTTCGGCACCCGGACTCGGACCAGTGTACTGGGGCGGAATATGGCGCGTCATTCATTGCCGCATTCCACCAGAGTCCGGCGGCCGCATCCGGGCCGAGTTATTTCTTCCGGCTTGCCGGAATAGCCTCTATGCATGATCGCTTCCGCGTTCTGTCTAAGCACGCCCACTTACTTCCGGTGCTGGGCCGAAAGCAGCAGTGCTGGATGATTCTGACAGCATTAAAGACTCATTAAGAGACTAATTTAATTTCAAAACTCACTTTCATGTTTGAATGCCTTCTGTTGTGATCCGATGTGGATTCTGGCCACCGTATTAAGGTATATTTATAGGTTACGCGATGCAAAAGACTATACACGCTAGTTACCATAGTAAACATGGTAAACTTATGAACGGTTGAAGAAATCAGACAAATCATAAAGGCTATCACAAACATGTTTTTATTTTATCTGTCAGTATAAGCCTGTCTCGTCTCATAAAATAAAGCAATTTTTTTCGGTAGCTTCCTCTGATTCTCTGACTGAAAATAGGCAACTGTACTAATAAACAAAACACGACGCGACTGAATATGTGTCCTCTTTCTTTTGTGAAATAGACCTAACGGTATAGAGAGCCTAAGTCCCGCCCCTCCGCTTCCGGCTCATGGGACCTTATTTCGGAAAAAAACATGTATGGTAGTCAATGGCGAGAAACAACTTATCTTTTTATCTCGTCTGAACTGTGCCCTGAATTACACATATGATGTTTGTCAATTTAAAAGATGAAAGTCAAGAAAGTCGCAGTTTGTCATAAAACAGAAGAGTAACATTTAGTTTTAGAAAATCGCTCAAAGAACTACATCTCCCGGGAAGCGAAACAACAAGCTGGTATGTGTGCATTGGTACAAAACACTCAGGTATGACAGCATAATGTTACGATTATAGCGTAAGACTATAGAAGAAATGACAGACGTTAGCTTCAGTAAAGTTAGCTGCATTCATTGAGAGAAAAGGTAGGCTACGTCAAATGCGCGCCTTTTGGGTTTGTAGTCTTTGTATTACGTATATTTCACAGTCTTATACCTCAACCGTTTTACATCAAACTGCGACTTTCTTGACTTTAAAATGTATCTTTTAAATTGACAAACATCATATGTGTAATTCAGGGCACAATTCAAACGAGATCAAAATATTTGTTGTCTCTTGCCATTGACTACCATACAATATTTTTCCGAAATAAGGTCCCATGGTGGTCCACCGGAAGGGGAGGGACTTAGGCTCTCTATTAACATTTCTGTGTGACTAATGTGCAATTCTGTGCAAAATTAATTAATTATGATCAAATGTCACTTTTTATTGTAAACCTATAGTGGTAACATCGATGCTTGGGTTTTAAATATTTAGGCTAGGCAAACCACAAAAATACCAGCAAACGGTCACATTTATCATGTTTGTTTAGCGATCACGCTGTTTCTAGTTATTTCTTTCTGATTCATTTTCTGATAAAAGTAACTTTCGTTGGTGAAATAAAGTGTTTGTGTGACGTTGCTCCAGAGAGGTGTGTTACGGGCGTATTTTTAGTGAAGCGCTGTGGAGCTTCTGGCTCGGTTCGGCCCGTTTAAAGTGTTAGTTCATCCAAAATTGATAATTCTGTCAGTAATTACTCACCCTCATGTTGTTCTAACCATGTAAGTCTTTTTTTGTTCATCTTCTGAACAGATTTTAGGATATTTTTGATGAAATCTGAGAGCTGTCTCACTCCTCCATAGGCTTTCAGAGGGAATGAATCTTGCTGGCCCAGAAAAGTTATTAAAGAGATCGTTAATATAGTCCAAGTGACTACAGTGGCTCAATCTTAAGTTTATCAAGCGACGAGAATACTTTTTGTGCGCAAAAACAAACAAAAATAACGACTTTATTCCACTATTCATTTCCTTCTCTCTGGGCCTCTAGTGAGTTTACGTAGTAAAACTTCGCAGCGCGTCTGTGTTGTACGTCACCACGTAGGGTCACTATGGGCTGAGGCTGGTCATGTGTGCGATGCGTGTGATGTACAACACAAACGCGCATGCTTACCCTTAGGAACGTAATTTATGGGGTTAGTAATTGGGTCTGGTCGGAGGAATGAGGTTTATAATAATGCCGGTGCAATATTGACTCTATTTATGAAAACCTAATCTTTAGGTCAGATACATCCAGGGAACAAGAACCAAGGAAACAGAACACGGACATAGGTGCCACGGGGGAGACAGGATCTGGGGTGTCGGTGGAATCGGGGTCGTCAGAGGATAATGATCTCATATGGATAATGTTGGATGAGGTGGCGGAGGAGAGCAGCCAGCCACAGGAGCCCCGGGGGGAGGAAGAAGGTGGAGGAAGGAAGAGGAAAAGGCTAGAGGAGGTGCGAATGGAGCCTATGTTCAGGAGACGAGGGCACGGAGGGATAAGATCAGGAACTGGTTCCTAAGGCCTAAACAGCCTATCTTGATCATGGGAGACTCGAACATGGCAAGACTGCCAACAATTTTTGACGACAGGGTCCATGTGGAGTGTTACCCTGGGGCACACTGGGTTCATGCCCATGAGATGTTAAGAAACAGGACTGCCACCACGGACGAGGTCACGGCAGTTATCATGTCATTTGGGATTAACCCTCTAGAGTCTGAGGCTGATTTGGGGCCTGGAGAAGTTTTGACATGCCCTGACATTTGTGCTTTTTTCAGTTGTTCATAAACATATTAATGACACAAGTGTCATTACACTGTATTCAGCACAAACTAGTCTACCATAATATGTGAGGAACATGTATGTACATGTTTGTGTTTTTGAAGGAATAACGTTTATGCGTGGTTATTGAAAAAACAAAAAACTTAAGTCCCTGAAATAAGGCCAATAAAAGTATATTAAATCTGTGTTCACAAGACTTCTGGGTATTGGAGGTTGTAGAGTAGAGTTTTTGCTTCAGAATTATGTAAAATTTATGCTGACTACTCTTTCATTTATAACAATATATTGATTTAGTTTTTGTAAGACACTTTTTGCCAAGAAACACAGTATGCGTGAAGGCGTGAATCACCATGAATAATGGGTCATTCTCACTTGAGAAGACAAAAGAAATGCATAGTAATGACCTGAAAAGACTTGCATATTAATGAGGCATTTCAGTCAGGTAGGCTGTGAAAAAAAACTTCATGGTATATGAAACATACAGAAAAATATTATTACAATATAAAATAATGGTTTTATATTATACTTTAAAATATAATGTATTTCTTTGATGCAAAGAGTCTGAATATAGGCTTTTAGTTTAAAAGCATGCACATTTGGACAAATATTGGATTCTCATATGTTTATGACAATTTTCTATACAGAGGAGTTATTTTTATTTAATATTCATTTTATCTCTATGAGCGCTGGTGTTTGTAATTCATACTGCAGCCGGAGGGCGCTCTCTGCGCATTTTTAGTCCACAAATTCATCTAAAGAAGAAGAAGCTATTCCATGAATGGTGTTTTCCAATTCATACTGCAGCCAGAGGGCGCTAAAGAAACAAAAACTCGCTAACCATGGCTTTTACATCCAGATAAACTCTTTTCAAGACAATAAATACACGATTGAGACAATGTATGCATGTGTTGCCTCTGAATTTGCCTGTGAATAGCGCTGGCTCCGTGGGCGTGGCCGCATTAGCGGATAATGAGCTGAATCACGGACTTCTGACATGGCTCTCTTTTCATACAGATTACATAAACACAGAATGTTTGTTTTCGATTTGACTTACACGATTTAAAACCTGAAATTTCAACGTTTCTTTAGACATAAGTGTAATTCTTTTGTCAGACGTATTCACTAAGTTACAGTTCATTTTCTGAGAACTATCAGATTGGACTTCATCACACATCATGTCAGTTTTCTTTATTTTACAAAAAGCACTACATTTTGTTTTTACTCTGAGTGTATACAAATAAAAGGAGATATTCTATAGTTTCAATTGATGTATTACTTACGCCGGCGCGTTTTCAGACCTCAGAGTGTTAATGATCGGGCATGTGCATCGGCGGAGACAGTAGGGAAGCTTGTGCAGAAAACCCTGGGAGTAGCGGGGAGTACATTCCCGAATGCCTGGATTTTTATCCCCACCATAAATTTTAACAGACATTTTCCGAAAAAACAGTGCAACACGCTGAATCGGATTAATGCACATATCACCGGCATCGGCAGAGCACTGGAGGCCTTGCCATATGAGCGGTTCAGGTCTGAGCAAGACTTTACACACTGGACTGGAGTAACGGGGAGGGCAATGTGGGAGCACTGGGCCAAGTCTTTAAACTAATAGGGGAGAGGCACCCGGTCAACCAAAGCATGGGGACCGTGGTGAACCTCTCCCAAAATAGAGTCCTGAATAAAATGGAGTTAAAAGTATTACAGAGAGGATTGTCTTTTATTCCCAGGGATGTGGGGGGGACTAGCTGGAATAGGCTGGAGGCGGAGGAAGGGCTTACGGCCTACCGCAGGAGGCTGAAACTAGCTGATTATTTTGAAGGGGAGGAGGGACAAGGACAGAGGGCCCCCTTCACGGGTGCATCTGAGTGGGAGCCACAGGACAGCCAGGTGGGGGAAGTGGTATGGAGGATTATGGAGAAGGATAAAAAAATTATGAAGGGGATTAAGCAGGTTTCAGGAGATAGTAATTTATCAAGAGGGGAGTGGGAGGCATTGAGGGGATTGAGGGCGGATCACTCATTGGTCATTAAGTCTGCGGATAAGGGGAGTGTGGTGGTAATAATGGACAGGCATCAATATGTGAGGGAGCCCATGAGACAGCTGGGGGATAAGGAATTTTATGAAGAGTTGCGGAGCCAATCTTCCTTGAATCAGTGGAATTGTTTAGGGAGGAGTTAAGGCAGCTGCAAGAAAGGGGTCATTTAAATGCAAAGCAGGTGCAATATATTAGGGGGAGTGGTGCTCCCAGGGAAAGGAGGTTCTATTTACTTCCGAAAATTCACAAAGAAAAAACGGCGTGGCCATTTCCAGATATCCCTCCAGGGAGGCCGATAGTTTCAGATTGCGGCAGCGAGAGTTATGGGGTGGATGAATTTATTACGGTGCATCTGAACCCGCTCTCGATGAAGCACGCTAGTTACATTAGATAAGGAGATAAGGATAGGTTCCAACTCCAGTCTCTTCTCTATGGATGTTGAGAGCTTATACACCAACACTGAAATAGAGAGGGGACTGGAGGCAGTCAGGAAATGTTTACAGAAGTATCCAATGGAAGATAGGCCGGATCAGAGCATCCTGAAGCTATTGGAGCTCAGCTTGAGGAGGAATGATTTTGGGTTTGATGGACGGCATTTTTACAAATTAAGGGTACAGCAATGGGGAAAAGGTTCGCCCTGGCGTATGCCAACATTTATATGGCAGATTGGGAGGAATCGGTATTCCTTAAGTGTCAGAACAAACCCAGTCATTACTGGAGATATTTAGACGACATCTGGGGTGTTTGGGAAGGCAATGAAGAGGGTTTCAGGGACTTCGTGGAGATCTTGAATCTGCACCATCTATCCATCCGGGTGAAAGTGGAGAGAAATGAGGCTGAAATTAACTTCTTGGACACTACTGTCTTCAAGGGGCCGGTATTTCAGCACTCGGCCGATTAGACTCGAAGGTACATTTTAAAAGTACAGACACGCATGCCTTGTTGCACCGGGGCAGTGACCACCACCCTCACGTTTTTAAAGGCATAGTTAAGGCCCAATTGATGAGGTTTAGGAGGATTTGCACTAGGGAAGGGGATAGAGTGGAAGCAATTAAGACACTGTTTGAGGCACTGAGGAGGAGAGGCTACTCCAGACAATTCCTAAGGACGATGGCAAATGAGGAGGCAGCAGGACGAGAATGTGGGAACACCTCACTACAAAAAAGGATCCTTCCACTGGTGGTTCGGTATTCCAGCACCGCCAGAGGCCTGGCCTTGGGTATCCAAAAGAATTTTAGGAGATTAACCCAGCAGGAGGCACTGGGGACTCGATACAGGGTGGTAGCGGCGTATAAGAGGGGCAGGAACCTATGTGATATGCTGGTGCATAGTGAATTGGTTCCTGCCAGTGGAAAAAGTAAGAGGAAAACTCGGGACACCCTTCAAAAAGGAGGGAGATCAGGGGTCCGGGTACAAGGGGGACAATCCGGGGTCTACAAGTTGACCCAGGCCATTCCCCTGAATCAGAAGAACTGTGTTTACCTCATCAGGTGTGCCTGGTGCGGCAAGAGATATGTGGGAGAAACCAGGAATTCGATCCTCACGAGGATGTGGGGGCACCGGCACGCGGTGAGGAAGGGCACATTGCGAAAGGGGCACATTGTACCTCACTTTTGTAGGCATGGGATTCAGAAATTAAGGGTCTCCGGGCTGGAACACAATCCAGAGTGGGATGTGAAAGATAGGCGAAGGAGAGAAAGATTCTGGATTAATAGATTGGGCACGTGGTTTCCCAAGGGCCTGAACATAAGGATGGGTTAAAAAAGGTTTCTGGAATATGTAAAAGAATATAATTTCCTATTAAATTGATTTATGAACAGGATTGAAATGTTGTCTGGGTTTTTTGGAAAAAGCATAACATACCTAAACCTAACCTCTACAGGAATGGCCTGGATTCTAGATGATGGAACACCGGTGACATACCTAAACCTAACCCTCACGGGAATAGCCCGGATTCTGGACGATGGAACATCGGCAACATACCTAAACCCAACCCTATCACTGGGGGAGGAAATTAGTTTAAAGATAAATGGGCTGTACCAGCACATTACCTAAACCTAACCCTCACAGGAGTAGCCCGGATTATAGAAGATGGAACACCGGCGACATACCTAAACCTAACCGTCACTGGGGATAATTGGGCTATCCCTGTACCTGCACATTACCTAAACCTAACCCTCACAGGAATAGCCCGGATTATAGAAGATGGAACACCGGCAACATACCTAAACCTAACCCTCACAGGAATAGCCCAGATTCTGGATGATGAAACACCGGTGACATATATGTGGGGCACAGGTGGGAAAAGTTAATAGTTATAGGAGTAAGTGGTGGTCGGTGAGGGCAGCTTGGGAGCAAGGAGTCCCGAGTTCAAGCCCGGGACCGAGACCAGTTTTGGAGGACGGTCGGCAGGAGGTTTGATGTTTGGGAAGGAGGTTAGCTTAAGGTGATTGAGAATTGTGATTGGTCAGGATAGCTAGCGAATGAGTGATTGAGGGGAATCCGACAATTGTTAAAGGCTCGAGGGTAGCTGATAGAAATCGAAGAAAGCTTGCAAATGATTTTGGGAAAAGGGTTGGTTTAGCCTACCATGAGGGGGAGAGGTGGTGTAGATGGTTAGGAGGTTTGAGAAAATACTAGGTAGTTAGGGATCATTCGCCTTTACGGTTGCACTGTAAGTGTGATGTCGGCTATCCAGGCGAACAAAATGACAATCTTGGGTGCTCGTGGGAATCCATAATAGGAAGTATGGAATAGAACTTGGGGGTTTTTGATTGCAATTCAGTAGAATAAGAGTCATAAGAATGGGTTATTCAAAGAAAAGGGTAAAACCAGTGTTTATGGGTGGATCAGCCTCATCAAAGACATGCGCCGGGCAGTGCACTCCTGCGTCCTCCCTATTCCAAACTGGATAGCCGTGAGACGGTTATCTGGGGGGAGGCATTGCTTTTCTTCACCTAACCTAACCTAACCCTAAACTAACCCATAGTTATTAAGAGCCTCTTCCTCCTGTCTCTGTTTCTCTTTTTTCTTGTATTTATCACTCTCCCTTTATATATTTCTTTATACCTTTATCCTTTCATTATTTCTCTTTAAAAAAATATCATCCAGAAAATTTAAGGAATGGCTGGAAGCAGCAAAAACCCTGCAGATGAATTAGAAAGCCCAAAAGTAAGGTTTTTCATACATTATTTCTCTAAGAAAATGGCTCTGCACATGTCTCCCCCAAATATATAATTTAGTTTTTACTTTTAGACAAAAGAGAAAACAGAACAAAAGGGACCTAAAGTCTCCAATGTTTCCTGGAGGAAGAGAGACCAGCATGGTAACATCCTACCACATCGTGATAGGATTATGAAGAATCGATCTGGGCGTTTCCCAAAAGCATCGTAAGCTTAAGTTGATCGTAGCTCCAATAAACATAAGCTTACGATGCTTTTAAGAAACATTGCCCTGGTCAGTAAAATATACAGTCTGCTGTTGTTCACAAGTGTTTATGCTTCTGGTCAGAAGTAATGTTTTCCATATCATTACATTTTGTGTTTGCAGTGAAACCCTCTGGCACTAAAGTTTCAGAAGTTGAGGAGGTGAATGAAATTCAACAAGAGGTCCCAAATCTTGGTAAGCATATTGAATTGAAAGCCTAAAATATCAGACTTAATATGTAAATTAAAAAATTTCAAATTTAGGCAAAAGTATGCATTGACCATTTCCGTAATGCCCATGAAGTGATAAAACCATATAAAAAAATGCAGTAACACTTTACAATAAGGTTCATGAGTTAAACATTATTTAATGTATTAAATAACGAACTAACCATGAGCAATACATTTGTTACTGTATTTACTAATCTTTTGTTAATGTTAGTTAATGAAAATACAGTTGTTTATTGTTTGTTCATGAATTAACTAATGTTAACAAGATTTTAATAGTGTATTAGTAAATATTAAAATCAACATTGACAAAGATTAATAAATGCTGTAGTTCCTTATTAGTTCATGATAAATAATGTAGTTAACTAATGAACCTCATTGAAAAGTGTTACCGAAATTGCAAATTTGCTTTATTAAATGCATCATTGTAACTTTTTTCCTCATTATTATTATTATCATCATCATTATTATTATCTTTTTTATTATTAATTTAGATCAACATCTTCAGCGACTAAAAGACCTGGTAAATTCAGTCACTGTCTCTGCATTAGTGGAAGAAGACATATCTGCATGGAAAAAAGACAGGCCATCTCTGAAAAAAAATCAAGGCTGTGATGCCAGAAATTTTAAATTGCATGCTGACTGCAGACAGTAAAGCTAGATCCCAGTGCTAGATGGGATAGGCTCTAGAACCCCCATGCCATGACCCTCTAAAGGAAAAGCAAGCATAGCTATTGGTTAGATGGACTTGATAGTTATTTATAGAGAAACTGTGCTGCACCTTATTGCTATAAAATGTGAGTTTCCACATTCATATAATGTCAGTCATGTTCAGGCATATGAACATATTTCTTTAATATAAAAAATGTTGGATCAAGGCATCAAGAAAACAACTTTGAGTTTGTTGGTCAATAAATTTATAAAGTTACACTTCTATTTGAAGTAACTGGAAAGTAATAAAATGTGTAAAATGCATGACTGCTTGCTTAACATTCAAATGTAAATTAATTTTATCCAAATTGGTGCACTTTAAAAATGGTTTGAAAGATATCACTGTTGTAAACCAGCTTGTGGCATTAGAGTTCGATGGCAATAATATGGTAAATTGTTCAATAACTTTTTTTCTCCCTTCTGTAGCCTTAAGACATAAACTACAACTTTAACAATGTTATTAGGGGCCAAGCCCCGAAGGGGCTGTAGCCCCTATTGTAATTGTACGTTTTCCCTTTTATTATTATTATTCTTCCTCCCGAATGGGAGTCTATGGCAGCCCTATCAACGGAACATGAGAAAATGATGAAATTTGGCACACTTGTAGTGATGGTCATGTCTAGAAATCTGACCAATTTTGGAGTCTCTAGGACCAACTCTATAGCGCCACCACCAGTTCAAAAATTCAACATTCTAAAGTTTATAACTTTTGAACCATTTGCTCTAGAAAAATACAATTTAGTTCATCTGATTCGTCTCTTCATGCTGATTCTATTAAAATTCTTACATTAAGTCTCCGCCCATTACAGTAGCGGCCATTTTGAAAAGTACAGTATTCCGTTTTTTCGCTACTCCTCCTTCAAAATTTGTCCAATTTTGTCCAAACTTTGATCAGGTGATCTTTGGTCTGAGCCGCACAGAAATGACTGAACAGATTTTTTTTATTCATCTTTGTTCAAAAGTTATGATGTCACGAAGTTAACGAGGTTGACCCAAAATTGCTATAGAGGCTGTATCTCGGCCAAACTTTGAGCAATCAAAACTAAAATTGGTACACTTGATCAAGACCATGATCTGAGGTTCCATGCCAAATTTGGGAACAGCGCCACCTACAGGTCATGAGATCTGAAAAATGGCTATTTTGGCCAATAACTTTTGAACACTTTATTAGAAAATCAAGATCTTGGTGTCTATGGATTCCCTGTGCCATGCCGAATCCGAGGATATCGAATTCGTCAACATCGGATGAACCACGTGTCCGCCATTTTGAATTTTGTCATAAATTGCAATAACTTTTAAACAATTTGACATATCTTCACACAAACTGGTATGTATGACCTTTAGAAGGTCCTGAAGGTACCTGAGAAGTTTCAACACAGCGCCACCTACTGTTCCACAGATGTAATGATTATTGCAAAACCACTTATAACTTTTGAAAACACTTTCCAAAATGTGTATGCTTTATGTCTTTTTATTCCCTGGCTTATGCCGATTCCGACGATGTGTCATTTGTCATTTTCCTTAAATGTACCTGTCCGCCATATTGAAATAAATGGAAAACAGTTTTTTCGCTACTCCTCCTACAATTTTTGTCCAATTTTGTCCAAAATCAGCTCAGGTGATCTTTGGACCGAGCCGCACAGAAATGACTGAATGGATTTTTGATATTCACTACCATTCCCAAGATATTCATCTCTGAATGTGACCTTGCTTGTGTTTGTTGTCTTATGCTAGTTAGCTTAGCATGCTAATTGCTTAGCATGCTAACCAGTTGTCATTCTCTTTAATGTGGCTCTTCAGTTATCAAGTTAACCATGAGCTTCATTAGCATTAAGTTAGCTTAGCATGCCAATATGGATAGCATGCTAAGTAATGCTTTTTTTGTGAATTCTTTGTTAGACTAAAAGGTTTCTTCCACAGTCTGTTGAATGTGCATCCTCAAGTAGCTCAATGTGTAAAGCCAGTTATCTGAAGAGCCCTGTATCCGAAGTTAGTGGGTTCGAATCCCAGGTGGAGCGGTTTTATAAAATAGTGTGTTTTGATTCCTTTACTGCCTCTTGGATTAGAAATAAATGCTTTTTGTTTCATGCTGTGTTCATTTTCATCTAAGCTTATGTACATTCTGAGTTCATTCTTGCCCGTAATTCTGAACCAGCTGTTTCATGTTTGTTCATTTTCTGCTGTTTTTCCTCTTCCTGCTCTGTATTGCACTACAGCATGATGAGCTGCAGAATGATCTAAAGTGCAGCTTTATAAGAATTCTTCATTTTGAGTTCATTTTCACATGAACTAATAAACTTCGGCAGGTGTGGAAACATTCACTTGCACAGTGGTGCAATGAGATGAGAAATGGACCTTGGACCCGGAGGTCGTGGATTCGAATCTTGTGTGGGGTTCCTTTATACAATTGTGTGTAATGAGTCATTTTGATACCTTTTTTATCCAAATAAGGATTGTGCTAATCTTTATTCCTCTTCAATGAGATACAAGTATTTTAGTTCATTCCGTGTTCGTTCTCTGAACTTCTATTGATTTTCATTTCATTTCCACCTGTCCTTCTGAACCAGATGTTTTGCATGTACATTCAATTTCTGCTGTTTTTGCTCTTCCTGCTCCGTATTGCGCTACTGCCCCTACTGGGGCTTGGCCCCGAATTGCTGCTTGCAGCTATATTTTTTACTTGACATTAAATAGCCTATGTGTAACGTTAGGGGTCCACTGGAGGTGAGTGTAGCAGAGAACCCAAGTGCAGTATTTAATGATGTGATAATCCCAAGATCCAAAATACAAATACAAATACAATCTAGTGATGGCCGATTTCAAAACACTGCTTCATGAAGCTCCGAAGCTTCATGAATCTTTTGTTTCGAATCAGTGATTCGGAGCGTGTATCAAACTGCTAAAGTCACGTGATTTTAGTAAACGAGGCTTCGTTACGTCATCACTGTTTCGAAACTGTACGAAATTTCAATGGTTCACCGATAGAGGGCGATGATAAAGTGAGCCCATGTATCATTCACTGAGAACTATTGAACAAGTGTCTAGGGCTTTACCCTATGGTTTTACCTGATCTCTGATCAGTTTTATACATTTGTAGATGTTTTAATTATACATTAGAATAATTAATAATGGTAGTTATTAATCTCTTATTGGCCTGTTTAGCTTGAGCCATGGAACAGAGAAACAAGCCTTTAAAATTGATAAAAGAACACATAATATACACTCTATATTTAATCTTATTAGATGATTAGTTAATTCCTTTTGATTGATTTTACTTTCACTAAAACTTTTGCAATACATTTGTTAAAGGGTGTTTTTAATTCATGTTTGGCCTGAGTTTTGTTGCATTTCCACTGTTCTGACCACTAGGGGTCACCATGGAGACGGGTGTCAGATTGTTTCGAAGCCTCGAATCATTATGGCACATTTGCTTCAACTGTTTCAGTGTTTCACAAGGCTCGATCTGCCCAACACTAATACAAACATGTTCATGTTCATGAACATGAACATGAACATGAACAAGACTTGAAACAAAACATACACTCACCAACAACGGGTTACATAAATCAAAGCTAGACAAGAGAACAATGAAACATGAGGGCTATTTATACAAAGGGACTAATGACAAACAAGGAACACCTGTGAACAATCAAGACAGAGGACCAATGGCAAGACAGAACTGAAATCACATGACAATGATAGCCAATCAGAACATGACACATGAGGGCAATGGAATCACATGACATAAAACATGGCAAACAAGGAAAACAAAGCAATGAAACAAAGCATAACAATGAAAAACAAACCATAAAATGTGAACATGAAACACCACAACAAGACAAGACATGACATTACACTGTTACATAATTAAAGTATAAAGATTTATAAAAGTATAAAATATAAGTATTATAAAAGTATTATCTTATTTGTAACAATTTGAACATGAAGGAAATAATATGATCAAATATACAAGGCAAGGCAAGTTTAATTCAAAGTGCTTTACATAAAGAAGAATGATACAAATAAAACATAAGGAATGACAGTAAAAACAGAATTTTGCTATCTGGATAGAAGTGCTAGGAAATCTAGGGAGTTTTTTTGTTGTTGTTGTTGTCATTGTTGTTATCCATCAAAGTGGATCTAAACCTCACACGACAGGACCGCTGTCTAGCTCTACCTGTTAAGGCACTTCAAACTGATAAACAAAGTTTCAATCTCCCCTTTTGCCAAGACACCTTAAACCAGGGGTACTCAATAGGCGGACTCCGGTCCGTTTCCGGACCCAGACACGGTTAAATCTGGACCGACGCCAAAACCAACATGCTATTTTAATCATAATCCAAATGAGTTTTCAGTGCAGTGAACAATTGTGATTCCGCGCTATATATCTTTGAGGCTTCTATTCGGTTTGGCTGCTTCATCTATGTCCGATCATATCAGCTGTAACTGCATCGCTATAGCAACGTCACTCACTCAAGTCAGTCAGACTTATCCACCGGTCACGTGCTCTGGGCCAGGCAGATAAACAGGCAGTCTCATCATTTGCGAGCAGTGCAAATATCGGTAACCGTTCTTTTTTTGCGGTCTAAAAGTGAAAATGGCGTGCTCAAAGCTGTCTGTTGATAAGAAAAGAAAAGTCGATTTTGAAAACCGCGAGTTTAAAAGTGAGTGGACAGAAAAATATGCGTTCGTGCTTCCCGTGGGAAGCACAAAACCAATGTGTTTAATCTGCAACGACACGGTAGCAATCATCAAAAGTGGTAATGTGAAGCGCCATTACGAAACCAAGCATGCACATTTTGAACAAAATTTCCCTCAGAACACAGAGTTGAGGACAACAAAAATAAACCAGCTGAAATCAGCCTATGCAGCTACAAGCAGTGTAATAGTTAGATCAGCCACACAACAAGAGCGGGCAACAGAAGCCTCACTAAGAGTAGCATGGGTCCTGGGAAAACACAAGAAACCCTTCTCTGATGCTGAAATAGTCAAGGAGTGTATGAGTGAAGTGGTGACTGCTCTGTTTGAAGGGACTCAAAAGGATGAAATAATCAAGAAAATAAGCCAAATACCCTGTTCTGATTCCACTGCGGCAAGACGAACTGAAATACTTGCTGATGATTTGCTTGAACAACTTAGCTCTGCTATAAAAAAAGCCAAATTCATTTCATTGGCTGTGGATGAATCCACAGACAACACAGACAATGCACAACTCATGGTCTTTGTCAGATTTTTTGATGAAGAAAAGGGAGAATTTCATGAAGATGTTTTGGGTGTCACAAACCTCCATGGACACACAAGGGGGGACGATATTTATGAAGCAGTGACACAGATGCTTAGAGACAGAGAGATAGACCTGAAGCATGTTGTTTCCATTGCTACTGATGGAGCGCCAAATATGATTGGGAGAGAGAGGGGATTAGTGGCACGCTTGAGAGCTCACCACCCTGACCTCATGGCATACCACTGCATAATTCACCAGATGGTTTTGTGTGCCAGCCTTGGAGAAAGGTACATGGAAGTCATGACAACAGTCATGAAACTTGTCAACTATCTGAGAGCATCCTCTGCTCTGCAACATCGTTTGTTGCGCTCATTTCTAATAGAGGTGAATGCAACATTTGATGATTTGCTCCTTCACAACCACGTCCGGTGGCTTAGTAAAGGCAAGGTACTGGAGCGGTTTTGGGCACTGCGGAAAGAGCTGGAGACATTTCTGTTGGATCAGAAGAGTGCAAAAGCCAAACCGTTTGTGGATTTCATGAAGAATGAAGAGGAAATGGAAATTGTTGCTTTTCTAACTGACATTACTTCCCATCTCAATGACCTTAATATGAAGCTCCAGGGCAAAAACAGCACAGTGTGTGGCCTCATGTCAGCTGTCCGTGCTTTTCAGAGGAAGCTGGAGGTTTTCAAATGTGACTTAGAGCAGGACCTGCTTCACTTCCCAAGACTTTTGGATCAGACTGCAGGAAAACATCATCATCACAATTATGCTGAATTCCTGGACAAGCTGATCAAAAATTTCCAAAGTCGCTTTGAAGATTTCCCTCTGGGAAAACAAGTCTTGCTGTGCATTGAAAATCCATTTCTTGTCAAAAATATTGCAGAATTTTCAACTGAAGCCACGAAAGTCTTCCAATGGGCCAGTGCTGCTTCTCTGCAAACAGAGCTAATTGAGCTGCAAGAAAACCTAGCACTGCAGGAATCTCACTGTGACCCTGTCACCTTCTGGACGAAGATGGTCACTGCAGCAGGTGTTCCTCTCCTGCAGAAGATGGCCCTTCAAATTCTCACAATGTTTCCCTCAACATACTGCTGTGAATCTGCCTTTTCAACCATGAACATGGTAAAAAACGCATACCGCAGCACACTCACCAATGAACACTTACATCAGTGCCTCCGCCTGGCCCTCACACCTTTTATGCCCAAGTTTAAACAACTGGTGGCAAAAAGAAGGTGTCACCTTTCACACTAAAAGGCCTACCATGTCGTTTTTTGTGTATAGTTCGAAACTTCTGGGGATTGCCTCTGTTTTTTTTGTTGGTGTTCTCTATTTGGAATTTGACCATCACTTTTCTGGACCTCAGACTAAATGGAAATTTGGTAAGTGGACCTTTCAAGTTTATATTTGAGTACCCCTGCCTTAAACTGTGCCACACAGCCCTAATCTCCCTTCTGGAGATATCTTATCTATGCAACACAGTTCAAATTTCCCTTTTGGAAATTTCCCCTTTGGAAAGTGTCCTGACTGTAATCCAGAGATATCTTAACCATGCATTACAGCTCAAATTTCCCCATGGTTTGTCCCCTTATCCAAATTTACCAAATTTTAACCTAATCACAAATGCTTTCTTCCTAATTCTCCCAACTCTTTCAACCAGACAGCAAGATTTAAAATGCATTAAAAATCAGAACAAGATGATACATAAAAGATATAAAATACATTAAAAATGAAATAAAAAAGGGAAAAATGATTAAAAGAATAAAAGGATAATACGTATAAAATAAAAATGCAAACAGTTTGGACATAGCACAGTGCTCAGTCAGTAAATGCATAGATAAAAAGATGTGTTTTGAGTCTGAATTTGAATGTGGCTACTTGTTGGAGCACATCTGATCTCTTCTGGAAGCTGGTTCCAGCTGCGGCTGGCGTAACAACTAAAAGCAGACTCTCCCTGTTTTGAGTGAACCCTTGGTATTTCTAAGTGACTTGATCCTGATGATCTGAGTGATCTATTAGGTTTATATTCTATGAGCATATCTGCAATGTATTGAGGTCCTAGGCCATTGAGTGATTTATAAACAAGTAACAGTACTTTAAAATCAATTCTAAATGTAACTGGAAGCCAGTGTAAGGACCTGAGGACTGGTGTGATGTGTTCATGTTTTCTGGTTCTGCTCAGAATCCTGGCAGCAGCGTTCTGTACGAGCTGCAGCTGTCTTATGGTCTTTTTGGGAAGGCCAGTGAGGAGCCCATTACAATAATCCACCCTGCTGGTGATGAAGTCTTGATTGGAGACAAAGCATCTAATTCTTGCAATATGTTTGAGATGATAATATGCTGATTTAGTTATTGTCTTTACATGGCTACTGAAACTCAGGTCTGACTCCAAAATCACACCAAGATTCCTGACCTGATTTTTAGTTGCTTGACCCCTAGAGTGAAGGTTTGAGAACTTCATCTTTGTTTCCGAACGCAATGACTTCAGTTTTGTCTTTGTTTAACTGAAGGAAGTTTTTGCACATCCAGTTTTTAATTTCATCCACGCATTGGCACAGGGAGTCAATGGGGCTGTAGTCGTTAGGTGATAGGGCTAGGTAAATCTGGGTGTCATCTGCATAGCTGTGATATGCAATTTGGTTCTTTCTCATTATTTGGCTCAGTGGCAGCATATATATAGGTTGAACAAGAGGGGTGGAAGTATTGAACCTTGAGGGACTCCGCATGTCATGGATGTCCACTCAGACTTATGGTCACCGATACTCACATAATAACCTCTCCCTTCTAAGTATGACCTCAACCATTTAAGAACCATCCCAGAAAGCCCAACCCAGTTTTCCAGCCTGTCAAGAAGAATGTTGTGATCGACAGTGTCAAACGCAGCACTGAGGTCAAGTAAAACCAGCACTGATAATTTACCTGAATCTGTGTTTAGGCAAATATAATTTATTATCTTAATGAGTGCTGTTTCTGTGCTGTGATGCGGTCGGAAACCAGATTGAAAGTTGTCAAAGTATCCATTCAAACTTAAGAACTTGTTCAGCTGATTGAAAACAACTTTTTCAATGATCTTGCCTATAAAAGGAAGATTTGAGATTGGTCTGTAGTTGCTCAATATTGTGTTATCCAGATTGCTCTTTTTCCGGAGGGGCTTAACAACTGCAGTTTTAGGGATTTTGGAAAAGTCCCAGAGAGAAGTGAGGCGTTTACCACTTCTAGAAGATCTGCTTCTAAACAGTTAAACACGCTTTGAAAAAAGATGTGGGAAGTGTGTCAAGGGCGCAGGTTGATGTTTTAAGGTGCTGTACTGTCTTCCAAAATTTTACCACCAATTGCTTTGAAAACAGACATAATAGCTACTTTCTGAGGTTGTGATCTGATCTGTTTTATCTCAGTGCAGCTCAAGAATGTGCTGATCGCCTTTATGATATTATTAATTTTCTCAGAGAAGAAGGAAGCAAACTTACAGCATTTGCTGTCTGAGAGCATTTCACTGGGAATCTGACTTGGGGGGGTTTGTTAGTTTGTCTCTACAGTAGCAAGTGTGGGTGTTTCTGTTTATAATATTTGAGAAGAATGTCTGTCTAGCTTTGCCTAGTTCCACATTAAAAGCATGAAGATTATCTTTATAGATGTTATAGTGGTTTTTGTCTTTTGCCACATGCGCTCAGCTTTTCTGCATTGTCTTTTCATATTTTGCACTGCTGTTGAGTTTCTCCACGGTGCTTTTTGCCTGCCACTCTTCTTCCTGACTTTCACAGGAGCAATGTTATCAATAACATTCTGTACTTTTGAGTTAAAAGAATCAAGGAGAAAATCAACAGAGTCTGCAGATATGCTTGGTGTTAAAGATATAGCCTTCATAAACAGTACACTAGTATTCTCATTTAAGCATCGCTTTTTGACCGAGATAGATCTAGCTTCAACAGTCGGAGAGATCAATAAATCAAAGAAAATACAGAAATGATATGATAGTGCTACATCCTTAATGACATTGGATGAAATGTTTAGACCCTTACTAATAATTAAATCTAGAGTATGTCCACGATTGTGTGTGGGTCCATGTACATGCTCAGATCAAAGTCAGATCAAAACTATTCAAAACTGTTAGGATTTATTTTGCCATATTGGATTCTGAATTTTCTATGTGGATGTTAAAGTCTCCGGTAATAGCAAAACAGTCAAACTCTGAGGAAATTGCTGATAACAGTTCTGTAAAGTCCCTGGAGAATATTTAGGAGGCCTGTAAATGACTATAAGTAGAATGCGAGGAGCACCTTTTAACACAATACCCAAGTATTCAAAAGACAAGTAATCACCAAATGACACTTGCTTGCATTGATAGACATCTTTAAATAGAGCAGCTACACCTCCACCTCTTCTAACAGCTCTGCAGACACTCATTAAAGTAAAGTTAGGAGGGGCTGTTTCATTCAGGATTGTTGAACTGCAACTGTCTTCAAGCCATGTTTCATTTAGAAGCATAAAATCTAGATTTTTTGTGGTTATTAAGTCATTGACTACAAGTGATTTATTTTTAAGTGAACGGATGTTTAAAAGTGCTAACTTAACAGTCTTACTTTCTGTCTCTACAGTAATCTTAGTTTGACGTGTAATAGTCAGCAGATTAAATGGGTTTGCCAAACGGTTTGAGAAGGCCTTTGGCTTTCTATCACATAATAGAACAAAAATAGAGAAAGCAACAGGCACACTGGATTCCCACTTGTTCTGTAAACATTTGACAAAGTCACTGTTATCATAGCGGGGACACGACACACATCACTGAGAGCTGTTATCAGTTGTTTTTGGTTCACCTAGAACAGATGGAGGAGGTTGAGGGCCCTGGCGTTGTGGCAGGGGCCTAAGAGCTCTCACAGGAGGAGGGAGAAGTTCTAATACGTCACTCTCTATCGGTGAGCTCTGTGGGCAGTGTCTGGATTGTGTCTGTGAGCAGTGGTTGTTATGGCTGCATGGTGTTATCATTGTCCTTGTGGGATGTGTCAACCGCATGTCTATTCAGCTGCTGAAATGAAGTCCTGTGGTCAGTTGTACTCTGTCCAGGTGTGTTTGTCCCTTTCAGATCGAGTGGATTTGCACACACTGCTGAAGGATGATGGAGGGAGAAGTACATATTGTCTTTTAGCACTCTTGAGCCTAGTTTGTTTGGGTGCAGGCCATCATGTGTGAACAACTGTCTCTGACTCCAGAAAAGATTGAAATTGTTGATGAAATTCAGTCCATTTAAGTTGCAGGTTTTTTGCAGCCATGTGTTAAGCCCAAGCAACCGTGTAAATCTATTTGTTCCTCTTGCTGGGAGTTTTCCACTGATGAACTTTTAGTCTTCTGAGCATTTCAAAAAGTTCATTGAAATCCTTTTTAAGGAGTTCTGACTGCTCCTTCAGAATATCATTCTTCCCCATATGGATGATTAGTCGATTTGCAGTCTTATATTTCATCAGAATGCTCTTAAGTTCCCTGTTTACATCAGAAACTGTTGCTTTTGGAAGGAAGCATGTAGTTGTATCCCTGCTGCTAATGTTTCTGATAATAGAGTCACCCCCTCTCAGAGTCCTGGGCTCGGCTGCTCTCTGAGCTGAGTGCCGCTGTCTGCTCGACCTTGAGCGGCAGTTAGCATCGGTGTTAGGTGCTGGCTGATTTGATCTGTGTCCGATCATGTTTGGGGATTCCTCACCCACATTCATCATGTCTGGAGATTCCTCACCCACATTCATTAACACTTCAAATCTGTTCTCCAGATGTATTGGTGGTGGTAGGGAGCTAGTGTTTGGGGTAGAGGATGCTACTGCAAAATGTGATACTCGTGACAATCTGATGTCTCGAGTGCCTTTGGGTCTCGATCCCTGTTTGTGCCATCGATTAGTATATTGATCAGTTTCGGCACTCAGTATGGTCTGTTTAGGAGCACTAGATTCATGGGACTCACCAGCTGTGTGCTGAGGACGTCCATGACGAAGCTCTGTTGTGTGTTCCGTCTGGTTTGATAGTCTCGCAAGTAACTTTGTTTCAAGAACTGCAATCCTTTGTAGAAGTCTGTGGCAGTTTGTGTATCAGGTAGATTCTTCAACCAGAGGAGGCATATTATTTCTAATCCTTTTGGATGTAGGCAGTTGTGTTTTCCCTTCTCCGGAATGTAAGCTGATGGTTCCCGTCAGTGGGAGGCTGGTTGGATATAAATTCCGCTTTTTTTGTAGCAATTCTTCCAGTTAAAAACTTTGTTGGTGCCAAGATTTGTCGTTTGAGCACTGTTTTTATATTTTATCTCCTAATTTTAAATACAGCAAAACAGCACAAATAGAGCAGAGCGCAGAGCTGTAAGCAAGAGCGTCCGAACAGTAGCAAAGCAGGAAGCACGGTCGTAGCCTGCTTTATTAAGGCAGAGTGCTACAGTCTTCACTGCATGTATAATTACAAAATTAACTATAAAACACAGCTCTTCTACTTTTCATTTCCTTTTTAAAAATATTAAACATGTGGAAATATGTGCATATAGTCTGCAAATATAAAACACAACCCTGACTCTTTTTGTTAAATGTCAGTTTTAATGGCCAACAATAGCCAAATACCCATTATAAAAGTATAAGCAATAGGTAAAAGAAGCTACAATAAAAATAAAACAAACGATTCAGTCAAACATACAAAATCAGCGCTCTAGTAGGCTACAAGAGTAAACTATAAGTTAAGAGATTAAACTTTTAGTAAAACAAATTATAGATTAATGAGACCAAAGATCACCCATTAGATTTACAAAAGATGAATTATATTTAACCACTACAGAGACATGAGAACCAGCGTCAGAGCCAAACTGTTCTTGGCGGGGTATATGAGCGCTGAGCGCCCGGTGATTGCCCGGATCTCACAACTCCAAATAGGTGCTTCTTTTTATCAATAAACCACAAATTTGAGCTTTAAACCAGTACATTCCTACATGCCTGAACACTCTTAATTATACATATCATGACATAATAACAGTAATATGTTTAAATTTCACAGGTTTTCTGCTTTACTATTGATGCTTGCTGGTTAGTGCGCGATGCAGTCTGGGATACCTGGCTGTCTCAAGTCCGCACAAGTCACCTCTCGATGCATCCTCGATAAAAGGGGCAGATCAAGAACACATCTGGGGATTTTAACTGTACTTGGCTAAATGTGAACTTTGAATCGGAACAGTACTTGGGCAGTGACTGATGACATTTCACACATGTACAGACAAGAGCACATATTGAGAAACAGTTAACTATGAATGAATAAGGCATTTCGTGGTCGCTCCTCATCCACAACCTGGATAATTCAACAGCAGCCACAGAACAACAGCACCAACTATAGGTGGAGATGAGAGATTTGGCTGTATCTAACTTACACAGAAGAGACATTTTTTCTTAGCACGTAAGATCAACTACTTGTCATGATTTCAGACTGTGGTGATGTGGTTTCTCCACTGCATGGATCTTCATGTGTATCTTCAGGTGGTTTTTAAAAGAGAAACTCTTTCCACACTGATCACACATGTGCGGCTTCTCTCCAGTGTGGATCCTCTCATGTGTTTTCAGAGATGATGACTGACTGAATCTCTTGTCACAGTGTGGACACTTGTAAGGTTTTTCTCCAGTGTGGATCCTCTCATGTGTTTTCAGATGTGATGACTGATTGAATCTCTTGTCACACTGTGAACACTTGTAAGGTTTTTCTCCAGTGTGGACCATCTCATGTGTTTTCAGATATGATGACAGACTGAATCTCTTGTCGCAGTGTGAACACTTGTAAGGTTTCTCTCCAGTGTGGATCCTCTCATGTGTTTTCAGATGTTCTGCCCGACTGAATCTCTTGTCACACTGTGAACACTTGTAAGGTTTTTCTCCAGTGTGGATCTTCTCATGTGTTTTCAGATTTGTTGGCTGACTGAATCTCTTGTCACATTGTGAACACTTGTAAGGTTTTTCTCCAGTGTGGATCCTTTCATGTGTTTTCAGATATGATGACAGACTGAATCTCTTGTCACACTGTGAACACTTGTAAGGTTTTTCTCCAGTGTGGATCCTCTCATGTGTTTTCAGATGTTCTGCCCGACTGAATCTCTTGTTACACTGTGAACACTTGTAAGGTTTTTCTCCAGTGTGGATCTTCTCATTTGTTTTCAGATATGATGACAGACTGAATCTCTTGTCACAGTGTGAACACTTGTAAGGTTTTTCTCCAGTGTGAATTCTCTGGTGCTTTTTTAAATCGCTCTGTGTAGTAAAAGTCTTCTCACACTCAAAGCACATGTACTCTCTCACACCAGTATGAATTTTCTCATGTTCTTTTAAACTATTCAGCTGTGAAAAACTCTTTCCACACACAGAACATAAATGTGGCTTCTCCTTTGTATGAACTCTCAGATGTCTCTTCAGGACTGATGACCCTAGAAATGTTTTGTTACATTGATCACATGTGTGTGGCTTCTCTCCAGTGTGAACTTTTATATGACTCTTAAGATGTCCTTTTTGTTTGAAGCTCTTCCCACACTGATCACATGTGAACGGCTTCTCTCCTGTATGAACTCTCATGTGATACTCAAGACTTTGTTTGGTCGATAAACTTTTTCCACACTGAGTGCAGGTTGTAGATTTCTTGGTTCTTTTCTTTAAAAATGTCTTTTTAGTCTTTGAGGGACTTAATGGTTTTTCTCCAGGTTTGTCATGATGTTCCTCCTCCACTTCACTCAGTTCTTTACTCTCCTCCTTCACTTCTATCAGCTCTGAAATGAAAGAAAAAGTCATTTAAATTTTCAGTAAATCAAAATAAAGGGAGAAATATGAAGTTAAAGGTGATAAAATTGAGACTGCTACAAAACATTACGATCATTTTGATGCATTTGCATAAATTAGTTGCATATGTCCCTGAAACTTTAACATTAATCATCCAATCGTAAAGGACCAGCTGTCGTTCCAGCGACATAATCCAGTGGTCTGGGTGAAGGTATAATGTGTGTACGTCTTTTCAGCGCTCCTGTGAAGTTCACTTTTTAGAATTTAGTCTCAATTTTACTTTAGCTGCTCGTTTAATCTGACTCCAATTTCAAATGTTTTTACATCAAGATTTACTGAATTAAGACAATCAGCACTGAATGGAGGTCTTCTGGCTACAGAATTTCCCAAATAGCTGCTCTGCCACCTTCCCTTAAATAATTCTTAATAATTTATAAATAATATTAAGAAAATAAAGAAAACATTGCTCTGAAATATTTTGAGTAATATATTTGATCAATGACAAAATAATCTAATGTGATATTAACAGCCATATTTTGACATCAACTTTTACGTTGATATTTAATTAATTTTCCTAAAAACTGTAATTATTAAGGGCCGGTCACAGCAGACTTCTCCTTCCACTTACTTCCTTTCATACACATGTGAATGTGGGACACCAGAAACACAAGATCAAGTGAAGTTTGCAGTAAAGTGGAGTAGATTGAATATTTTAAAATTTTGGAGTGATTATTATTCATTAGTTATGTTTTTAAAAAAAATATATCATGTCATATCTTGACCGTTGCCGTCTCTGTAAAAAGTTCACATGCTCAAAGTCTAGACTGACTGCATCTTTAAATGTGTCAGTGTCCTACATGATTCACTCAACCCTATTGCTTCTGACATGATTTTCCTCCTTTCCAAACCAGAGGATACCAGGAAGTGACATCATCTGGGCTCTTTCGACAGCATGATGGGAGACAAGAAAATAATCTCAATCCATTGTCTCAGTTTTTACACACATGAATGACTGCATTCATCAACCCTGTTACCAAAGTTACTGTAAGAAGAGATTTTGATCAAGTTACACTCACAACCCTGTCAGGCATTCTGGACAGTTCATTTACTTCATACATTTTGGCGTTTACAGTTTATTCCTAAAATTAGCAATGTTGTAAACTGTATTGAAAATGCCTCTATTTGGGTAACACTCCTGGAAATTGTGAACCAGATATGAAATAAATATAAAATATGTAAATATTTAGTTTGATCTGAAGTTGAAAATCAGTATCAAAATGAAATCAGTAAGTGTGACTTACTGTGACAAGAGATTCAGTTGTTCATCTCTGAAAACACATGAGAGGATCCACACTGGAGAAAAACCTTACAAGTGTTCACAGTGTGACAAGAGATTCACTCAGTCAGTAAATCTGAAAACACATGAGAGGATCCACAGCAGAGAGAAGGCGCACACGTGTGATCAGTGTGGAAAGAGTTTCTCTTTTAAAAACCACCTGAAGATACACATGAAGATCCATGCAGTGGAGAAACCACATCACCACAGTCTGAAATCATAAGTAGTTCATCTTATGTGCTGAGAAAAAATGTCTCTTCTGTGTAAGTTAGATACAGCCAAATCTCTCCTCTCTACCTACCCATTAGCTGAAAGTCTGTGCAATCAGCTAGTCTTCCTGGGGTCTATTCTAAAATGTTACATAACAACAACAACAACAACAACAACATTTCAATCATCTCAGTAGATAAAATACACTATACACTTCCTGCTTCGCTACTGTTCGGACACACTTGCTTACAGCTCCGCGCTGTAGCTTCTGGACCAATCAGTCACACAATTATTCATTGTATTTAATGAATTACCCATAAACTCACTCTATCAAAGTTTGGTGAACCCATCCCTCTAAAACTGCAACTAGCATCCCAAATGTAGCTAACACACAGGCAGAACTAGGTGTCCTGTTACAGATACATGGTACTTTTACAATCAGAAAGAATTCTGCAGAGACTAGTGACTCCGACTTCACTCTTTCTGAGAAGGACAAATAAACTCCTTTAATCCTATGTACTCTCTATATAACCACTTGGAAAATGTATAAACATGTATCCAATTTTCCCATCTCATGACTGTCCTTTTATAGGCTTTATTATATGTATTAATTCTCTCTTTTTTTTTTTTACTATTTTGGTATTAATGTTCCTGAGTTGCAAATGTATAGATAACTGAAATTACATTGGTAGCATATTTGGTATCTACGGACTCCAACTTTCGTTTCCTATTTGGTAATTTATGTTACATGTTACTAACTCTGTGACACATTAGTATTATAAGAATCTAGAAGGTTCTTCTCTCATTCATCCAACCCAGTTTCTTATGCTGATATCCTGCCAAAATCAAAAAGACTCATAAAACTTCCCTCTGAAAGGGAAACTCCTTATTGGCTCAGACACCTCAAGAGGGTGTGACGTCTTCACCCCTTATATTCACTGATCACAAGATCAATCCTCTCTTCTTCTTCTCTTTTACTGACACATGCTGATGTCAAGATGATGCTGTAAGAAGCTAGAAGCTTTTGTGAAACCCCAAGCTTGTGCCAGGCTTCGGCCTAGAAACGTCCATTCACCAAAGATCCTCTGAATTCAACTGGTTCTCTTTCATCAAGACAATATCAGCAAAGATTCAATGGAAGCCTCCACAAATTGAATCAGGACAGTTTTAATTCAACTTGGGGAGACATGCAAGTATCAAACTTAGTCTTATTATTTGATACATTTACTATCCTTACCCCTTTCAAAGAAGAGCTTGTTAAAACTAAACTGATGGTTTGCTCAAGGCTGTTGATCTGCTGAATGTCAAACAATGCTGTAACTTCTTGCTTTCCTGTACTCTGCTTTAGCTCTCTCTCTCTTGGTAAACTGTATGCATGTATGAGTGTGAATGTTAGTTTAAGTGTTTAGTCTAGTTAATAAAGTCTTGTTCATGTCACACGTAAAGTTGTCTGTGTTTTGCGCTCATATACCAGAGTCCCTATTCATGCAGATCCTGACTACAGGTTCTGAGTAGTACTGTACAATAAGATTGTTATTTCACATAACCTGGAAATGAATATTTCTTAGAATTAATAAACAATTAACACTGTGTGTTCATTGGATAATGGGTTAGTTGATTGTAATATTAATTATTACATTAAGTTAATTTTATTAACTGATCCAGATATTTATAATTATAACTAGCTATGATTAATTATTCATATTTATTTTGAGTTAATTTGCTACAGTGTTACTTGTAAATGTCCAATACTAGCAGAGTCTGTCTAGTACTTTACATGTAACTCTCTAAGCTCTTGATTGCTTGAAATCTTAAAATAAAATAAAATATAAAAATAAACTATAAAAGGATTTTAAATGCTTGAATACGTGTCACACTTATTGCTCCCAGCTGGTGGCATCATGACCATAAAAAATAATTAATCAGCTCCATACAACCTCAACATAATCTAAATCAGGGGTTTTCAGTAGAGATGCACCAATACCAGTATCAGTATCGGGCCTACATACAAGCTACTGAAAAATGTAGTTAAACTAGTAGCGGCGCTACATGTAGTTAACTACTCCCAACACTGAGGGCACTCTATCAAAAGAGAATGTGTCTCTGAAGTCCAAGGTAACGGATTTAGAGGCCAGATCTCATTGACAAATTATCAAGATAGCTGGTCTTTCTGAGAACATCGAGAAGGGCAACCCCACACAATTTGTCTCTGGCCTATTGCCTTCACTATCGGGAGAAGCTAATTTTCCGTGTGACAAAGGTTGACCGAGCTCACCGCATTGGCCGCATCGTAAACAACAGCATGCAAGTTATGATTGCCAGATACATCATGATACTGTTAAGACTGAGATACTGCATCTCATCTAACCAAAGCCCACTCTCTTTGATGGGAGTCGTATCAGTATCTTCCCAGACTTTCCAGCAGAGTTATCTTCGCAACGCAAACTGCTTGATGGTCCACAGGAGAAACTAAGAGGTAAAGGAATAAAATATGCCCTGCTGTACCCTGTACATCATGGTAGGACTTAATTCCTAGCTGCTGGTGGCCTGCATAATCCAGATTATATATATTAACAGATCAGTTGGGCCAAAATTAGACGGGTGCATAAATTAGACGGGTGCATAAATGTGGGCACCCCAACAGAAAAATCACATCAATATTTAGTAGACCCTCTTTTAGCAGGAATAACAGCCTCTAGACGCTTCTAATAGCCTGTAATGAGTGTCTGGATTCTGGATTAATGTATTTTGAACCATTCCTACTTGCACGGACAGCCCGCTTCAAATCACCCCACAGATGTTCAATGATATTCAGGTCTGGGGACTGGGATGGCAGAACATTGTACTTGATCCTCTGCATAAAGGCCCGAGTACATTTTGAGCAGTGTTTTGGGTCGTTGTTTTGTTGAAATATCCAGCCCCGTCTTAACTTCAACTTTGTGACTGATTCCTTAACATTATTCTCAAGAATCTGCTGATATTGAGTGGAATCCATGCGA
The DNA here is from genome assembly GCF_024489055.1 of Chanodichthys erythropterus. NCBI lineage: Eukaryota > Metazoa > Chordata > Actinopteri > Cypriniformes > Xenocyprididae > Chanodichthys > Chanodichthys erythropterus. The sequence continues at coordinate 70,504,949 of NC_090223.1, read as the reverse complement.
CCCTCAACTTTAACCAGATTCCCAGTACCGGCACTGGCCACACAGCCCCACAGCATGATGGAACCTCCACCAAATTTTACTGTGAGTAGCAAGTGTTTTTCTTGGATTGCTGTGTTCTTTTGCTGCCATGCATAACGCCCCTTGTTATGACCAAATAACTCAATCTTTGTTTCATCAGTCCACAGCACCTTATTCCAAAATGAAGCTGGCTTGTCCAAATGTGCGTCTGCATACCTCAAGTGACGTGTGCAGAAAAGGCTTCTTTCGCATCACTCTCCCATGCAGCTTCTCCTTGTGCAAAGTGCGCTGAATTGTTGAACGACGCACAGTGACACCATCTGCAGCAAGCTGATGTTGTAGGTCTTTGGAGGTGGTCTGTGGACTGTTTTTGACCGTTCTCAACATCCTTTGCCAATATTTTATGTGGCCTGCCACTTCTAGCCTTAACAAGAACTGTGCCTGTGGTCTTTTATTTCCTCACTATGTTCCTCACAGCTTATATCTCTGCGATAACTTTTTGTAGCCTTCCCCTAAACCATAATGTAGAACAATCTTTGTTTTCAGGTCATTTGAGAGTTTTGAAGGCCCCCATGTTGCCACTCTTCAGAGGAGAGTCGAAGAGAACAACAACTTGCAATTGGCCACCTTAAATACCTTTTCTCATGATTGGATGCACCTGTCTATGAAGTTCAAGGCTTAATGAGATCACCAAACCAATCGTGTGTTCCAATTAATCAGTGTTAAGTAGTTATACGTATTCAAATCAACAAAATGACAAGGGTGCCCAAATTTATGCACCTGTCTAATTTCGTTTTGATGCATATTGCACATTTTCTGTTAATCCAATAAACCTCATTTCACTACTGAAATATTACTGTGTCTGAAATTGCTGATACAAACACCCAAATATTTATAAATTAAAATCATGGAAATTGTCAGGGGTTCTTAAACTTTTGCATACAACTTTAAATGGGGTGTTTTGACTTTCGCAGGGATTCTAGAAGCGAGTTTATTGGGTTAGAATTATGCAAGCTCATCTCTGTATTAGAAATGTTTGTTTTTTATTTTATTTTTCACATTGACCAATACCTATGTGTGTACTAATTCATTGCTTATTCTACCCTATGGTTTATTTCACGCTGATGAGTTCCACTAGCCTTACGTGGTCATACTCAATTCTAGTCAGAATATGAGTCTGATACTGCTCCATTGGGCTTTGATTATGGGGGCGTATTTCAACCGATCCAGGAAAGACCTCAATTGGATAGACCTACAACCAATCAGAGCTACAGAGTAAGTGATGTATGTTGAGCGACGCATAGTTGTCAACAGAACTCAACTGCACACATGCTGGAACTACTAGAAGATATATACTGATATAGAGAGAGCAATCAGCTGGGACATCTTGTTTAAGATTATTTCCATGAGTAAATGAACCTGTTGTAAAGCACTGCTCACTCGACATGTCAGCGCGCTCACCTCACATGCATCAGGCGCGTTCTCTGAGAGACGCCCTAACCATAAATATCTATGCTTCTAATAACGTACTATATATAGAAGGAGCTGGCAACGACCACTGGTTATGTCTACCTGGTTATGTCGATATCTTCTATAACGGACGCGATGGCGGAATCTACACATCTCAGTTCTTCAACAACAGCCATCATTGTTGTAAACTAATTCAACCCAAGCGCTCTTTGATGACGTGGCTGATTACGTTTCCGGTGATAATCTGTCAATCATCGCCCTGACAATGTGATTGGTCCGAACAGTTTCTGTTCGGGCATAATTACTCCTCTACGGATCGAGTCCAGACTGAACTTCACGACCTAAAAATGTTGTGGGTGAGGCTAAGTTCGGCTGGCATCCAGGCTAGAGTTCCACTAAATATGCCCTAGAATTGAAAATTGAATTTACCTTGGCATAGTTAAATAATTACGAGTGCTGTACATGGAAATGACATATAGTGAGTCTCAAACACCATTGTTTCCTCCTCCTTATGTAAATCTCATTTGTTTAAAAGACCTCAGAAGAACAGGCGAATCTCAACATAACACTGACTGTGATGTAACAGTCTGGATCATTAATATGTACGACCCCAATATTTGCATATGCCAGCCCATGTTGAACTCATTAGACAAGCCAGTATTAACATCTGGAGCAGCACAGCTGAATCATCAGATTTTATGCAGGTACGCAAGCAAGAACAATAGAGAAAAATGGTAGATGGAGCAATAATAACTGACATGATCCATGATATGATATTTTTAGTGATATTTGTAAAATGTCTTTCTAAATGTTTCGTTAGCATGTTGTTAATGTACTGTTAATCTGATAAACACAACTTCATTCTTTATAAATCTCTCCAATAGTGTAGCATTAGCCGTTAGCCACAGAGCATAGCCTCAAACTCATTCAGAATCAAATGGAAACATCCAAATAAATACTCACATGATCTGATATACTGCATAATGAACACTTTATAAAGATCCATTTTGCGGGTTATATAAGCTGTGTGAACTTTGTTTATTCAATGTATTATAGAGTCGCGAGCTCGGGGGGGGGGAGCACAAGGATTTAAAGGGGACACACACTGAATCGTCGCATTTATAATGATGCCCCAAAATAGGCAGTTAAAAAATTGAATAAAAAAAAAATTCTATGGGGTATTTTGAGCTGAAACTTCACAGACACATTCAGGAGACACCTTAGACTTATATTACATCTTGTGAAAAAGGGTTCTAGGGTTTTTTAAGAAACATTTGAATATTCTGAGCAGGAATGTGTGTGGTTTAAATAATATTGTCTTCGCACATAAGAATTCTTTGCATGCAGACATATAGTTTCTACACGAGACTCATATTAAACATTCCTGTGCTCACAGACTTAGATGCAAGTGGATAAGCTAAATGTACCACTATACCTTCTCTTAAAAAAGCCTGTGGAGTGTGGAGTGTCTTTATTAATACATAAGAATATTCCTTTTCAACATTTGTCCACTAAACAGAGTATTAATGGCTGTTATCTTATTGTGACGGGCACTATTTTAGAGAAACATGTTACATTTGAAAATTTATATGCTCCTAATTTAGATAAGCCAAATGTTTTCCGATCTGTTTTCATATCATTCCTGATATCGACTCCACTCATCTTATTGTTGGAGGGGACTTTAATTGTATACTGGACCCTTTTATGAATAGGCACTCCCAAACCTTCTAATTCAACTACTTTTCTTAATAACCTCATTCAGTTATTGAATAAACTTGATATTTGAAGACTCAATCATACTACTGAAAAGGACCATTTCTTTTTTTCCTAATGTTCATAATTCAAATATACAAGGATTGACTATTTTCGAACCGATTTCAAATTAACCTTCAAGATCCCCTAAATATCATAATATTCTAATATCTGATCACTCCCCAGTTTCTTTATCAGTAGATTTCGGGATGTAGAGTGAAAGAAGCAAATATATTGTCAATGTATAAATCACATATGGATACAATTAATTTCTTTCAATGATAAGAAAGTTTTATCTGTCTGCGAGGGAGTGTATATTATAAACATTTGTTCTGTAATATTTGTTTAGTACTTCTTGAATGGCAGGTTAAAAAAGAACTGACTTTTATGAAAAATTATGACTGGTAATTTTGCCCTTTGAAGGTTATTGGAAATTTGTGCTTTAAGTTTGTGACAAGCACATAAAAATTATTACTTTTTTCACTGGAGTGACAATAAAGAAGCTGTCCTACATTCATTAATCTCACTCTGTTGTGTTTGGAAAACTACAGAAATTGATTGGCAAGTAAAAAAAAAAATATCGGTCCTTAAAAAAAAAATGGCATGGTGCATGCCTCGTTTTTCATGGTTTTTTGGACATTCCCCCTATGCTTATCTAATTTTACTAATCTAAACCTGATCTAAAGTCAGTGTTTGGTCAGGATTCTTCAAAATATCTTCTTTTTTGTTCAGCAGAAGTAAGAAACTCATACGGGTTTGAGACGACAACAGAATTTTCGTTTTTGGGTCAACTATCCCTTTAATGTTTATTCACACAAATCCAGTGCTGCTAATTTAATTTGTTAGTTTAATAAAGACGTTTTGAACTTATTTTAGTTCGAATCAGAACTTTTACAGAACATTAACAAAAACATGTAAACGACAACCATGATAACTTTGTCACATATAATTTTCACACCATTTCATCTGTCAGTGCTTATTGATTTCCAACCTACACCTGAACCACAATTGACAAGGTAAATATTTTCACTGGTTTCATCAAATATTATCAGTTCACTCGCTTCCCCTGCTGACTTTCCTTCATATGACACACACACATTAAATTATTATTTATTAAATTATTATTTTTTGCCTGATGTAATGTTTAATTACTGCTGTTTATGTTCAGGTATGGTAAAATGTAAGTAAAGCATTTTTAAGCACAAAGCATTTTTTTCATTGTTCTCTATTCAGAAGTAGATGTTGGGTTTAATGTTGCACAAAATATTCTCTATTTCTGTAGAGCTGGACATTTTAGAATCAATAAAACGATGAGAATAAAACCAACCTGTTTGTTCCTCAATATCTTCAATCTTCATGTCTTCAGTCTCATCTTTAATAATTATCTTCATGTCTTCAGTCTCATCTTTAATAATTATCTTCATACCTTCAGTCTCCTCCTCTTTAATAAACTCCATCTTTAAGAAGAGAATAATTAACAGAGTTAATGGTCTTCAATGACTTGTTTAGACAAAAGTCACACAAAAAAATAATGCTGCAAATTAATAAACACTTCATATTTAGACATTTATGATCTACATTTTAGTATTTAATAAAATATAGACATGCAAATGATTACACTTTGATGAAAACATGTTTAATTTGTTAGTGTTTGTTGTTCTCGTTCATGTTCACTGTTAGAGCAGCACGAGTCGTGATTCACTGAATCATTTCTCAAAGTGTTTGATTCAACTGACTCGGAGTTGAAAAGTTCAGTTTCTCCATCATGACTCTCCAGAGACTGAACTCGAGTTCATGGTAAACTGATTTATGATATATAGAGAGAGAAATGAGACGCAGGTTTACTGTTTCTCATCAGTGGATGAGCTTTACACACAAATATCCTTCATTACAGTTAGATAAAAATCACAATGTTACATTAAATAGTAAATAAACTCATTTCACATCGCTTAAAAAAAAACTGTCACAACTATAAATCATTGAACTGTTTCTATCGATTAAAACAGCTTAAATTCTTAAAACAAACCTTTCTTCTTCAGAATCAACAGATGTAGGATCGCGGCGCAGTCTTATGACGTCATGTCATCACTCCAAAATAAAAGTCCTGTTCAGACGCTGCGTTGTCTACAGTCACAGAAGTGCAGAAAAATCCAACAATTTTATCAGGTAATCTTTGTATTAAAACAGTGTCAAATATGATACAAATAAACGTGTTAAAAAGCTTGTTTGAGTTCATAAAGCAGAGTTAATTCATTTGTCTGAATTGAAACACATTTAAAGTGTGTTTTACCAATATATAAAACGTGGACAAATTTTAGTTTAAACTTGGGTATAAAATGTGTAAAGTTATCTTTCAAGGATAAGTTTAAGTCAAAGAAGTAATCAATATTAAATGTAATTCATTCAATACCAAAAATTATTGCTAAAATCAGTCAAATTAAAAATGAAATCTTTCACATATTTGTAACTAAATCAATAGCAAATAAAGTCCCTGACGACACATTGATGTCCTAAGACACGAAGCGATCGGTTTGTGCGAGAAACCTTAATGAGCTTATTGAGTGTGAGACATCACTAAGCGAATGCTGAACGCAGTTGGACATAGTGGTGTCTTAGAGGAAAAAATTATATAAATACTGTTTGGTTTCTCGCACAAACCGATCGTTTCGTGTCTTAGGACGCGTACATGAAACCTTTTCGGGAGTTTTATATCATCAAAACAAACACATTCGATGACAGTGAGCTGCGTTACACACGGGACTGAAATGGTGGCTAACAACGACATCTCTATCATTAATTTTGATCACGGTTTGTCTGGAAAAACGAAGAGAATTTGACGTTCGACGTAGGAGAAGTCACACTGGAGGATTGTGGGCCAAATCTTCTGACACTGCCAGAATTTCGTCGGAGGTAAAATTTGATCCCAACAGTCATTAACCGGCTGTCTGTGAACATGTCAAACTAGCGATCAAAGACTACAGATTTTAGGTTAGGATTATAGGAATCCTTAAGGATTTGCTAAATTTGTCTCAGACGACCAAATCGTGACCAAAATCGCACAGTGTGAACCAGCCTTTAGGTTAAGAAACCCCTGATAATACTTTAAAGGTATTATCAATGAGGGGTTTCTTACAGTTTTTTACAATCACTTTGCTACTATTTTCAGAACCTTGATGTCATTTTTCAAAACTCTAGACACAAAACTCAAAACGGTTATCACTTGTAACACAGGCTGTGTTCAAAACATTGCATTGTGCATTCACATCTTTAAAGCCCATCTTTCAAGTTAATTTTATACTTTAATTTATACACAATATTGTATGAAAATGTCCATTTAAAAAGATATACATAAGAATACATATGTTTTACAACACCCACGGGCAGAAATTAAGAAAAAAGTGTGCCTATTCTAAGCTACGCTCCAAAAAACCGCCCTTTCCCAGAGAACGCGTCATATGACGTAAAGACAGGCAAACACAGGCGCCACTGCCGCCATCAGGCTTGTTTGAGATGCGCCTAGCCTCGCCTGAAATTCAGCCGAGAGTAGGCGGCTGCAGTGAGAGGAGGAGTGAAAAAAGTGCAGGCAAGACGGACAGTTCTCCGTTCTCGTAGTAGACCAGACACCTGCGAGATCAAAGGCGGATATCGCGGGATTCACACTCGTGCGCTGTGTTGCTGATTTAAATGCTAATTTAAGTTATGTTGCTTTTATATGAAAACAAACATAATGAACAAGACACCCAAAGTACTTGTTATTTATTTCCATTCGAAAGGCATGTGTATCAATCCTTTTTATTTTAATTACAGACATGATTTTATGTATTTTTATAAATATGACAACAATCACATAACATAGAGATATCGCAGTGTGAGAGTGTTTGGGAGTTACCACACATAATTTATACACATAAAATCATGATATTAGAGTATTAAAATCAAACATTTTAAAAGAGATCATTACATCACGGTTGTTTAAACCAATGAGCATTAAGCTGTGTCGTCATCAAGTTGTTTCCCATCGTGCTTTTGGTCAGCGCAGTCGGTGGAGAGCAACTGCGCTCGACTGCAGAATCCGACACGTCCGCCTCGCCCTCGCGAGAGGTTTTTGACACACGTCGGCATGACATCAGAGCAAGGCGGCCCACCCTCGGACACATTTCTAACCGGCATGCATCTCGCGGTGATCACCGTTGATCGGTTCTGCGCAGAATTTGCTCATCTCAAACAAGCCTATCGTTCTCAGTGTGGGTTTATGTAGTCTGAGAGGCGGAGACAGAGAATAGAGATTGTCGTTATCGTTAGTTTGAGTTGTCACAGTATCAGTAAAGTGTTTGTGTGTGTGTGTGTAATGAACTCTTGTACCAGTCTGTAGCGATGGTGACTTTAATGAGATGACTTGAGATGACTCGCAACAATGAGACAAGTGAGACAGAACAGGGAGATGTCGTAAGGATGGCAGGGTAATAAACAAAAAAAGAAAAGTTTCAGCACGGCCCAAAAGACTCAAACTCCCTGGAACAAAATGGCGCTCAGCCACGGAGTGCACGCGACTCACTAAACAGCGTCTGGCTTATAGTGCTTCTCGGGGATTTCAGAAGTAAAACTTGATCGTGATGATCTCAGTCTCTCCAAAAGTGCAAAAATACTAAAAAAAAATAAAAGGAAAAATAAATAAACCACTCCGTAGGAAAACTGTAGTTCAGTTCAGAAACACTTGCGCACTAACAAGTGCACTTAAGTAACTTGCAGGAAGAAATCAATGTCTCTCGCTCTATAAGACAGTTCATGGGTGACTTGTAGATTCAATGTCTAGAAAAGGGCAAAAATACTTAAAAAGAAATCACTCCGTAGAAAAGGAGTGCAGTTTGAAAACACAATCTCGCACACTCAAGTGACTCGCAGGAAAAAAATCAATCTCTCCAAAAGACAGTTCACGGATGAATCGAAAAAAACAGCACATCTCTCAAAATGCTCAGTCGAACGTGCAAAAAACAACAACAGTGCTCTTGATGAAACTCACGGCCTCCAGCAGCTCTCTCTCGTGCTCTCGGCCAGTCTCCAACACCGCTCTCCATCCGATGACGCACTCATCCGAACGTCTCCGGCTTCACACCATAATGTCAGTGTGCACAAAACTTAAACTGAATGTATACCACTGTCTTACGTTAAACAACAGGTGGAAAAATAGACATCTCCTCACACAGCGAACATGGCGTGTCTGGTCATTACGTACTTTTTTCTTCTTCTTCTTACCAGACGTCTTTGCATCTCCCGCGGACATACCGGAGACAGAGCAACCCATCAAAATAAAAGTCCCTCAGTGGAAAATATCTCTGTTACACCAGGAAGAGGAGTTGATGATGCAATTGCAACCCTGCTCAACTTGTCACTAACTCATCTCAAGGAAGCAAATGCTCTGGTCCGTTTTGCTTTTTATAGACTTCTCATCAGCATTTAATTGCATCCAACCCCACCTATTGGCGGAGAGACTTAAATCTATCAATGTACACAATACCCTCATTCTGTGTCTTTTTGACTTCCTAACAAATAGGACCCAGCAAGTCAAAGTTAATGGCACTTTGCCTAACTCCTTGGTGTCCTCTACTGGTGCACCTCAGGGTTGCATTCTTTCTCGACTGCTGATTGTTTTATATACTAATATGTGTCAAAGTCGCCATAAGAACCACTATGTTGTTAAATTTGCTGATGACTCAGTTATTGTTTCTCCTGAAGGTGGTCAAGTGTCCCAGGAAGCAAACTGACTTTTTTTTTCATTTTATTGTTCTTTTATTGTTCCATTTTTTTGTTATTGTTATTATTTTGTTCAATAAATGTTTTCAAAGTTCCTACTGTCATGTCTGTTTTGATGCAAAACCCATTTCTTATACACATTTAATTGAAAAAAAAATGAGGGCAAAATAATACTGACAAAAAAACGTAAAAAAAACAATTGGGGTTAGTTCACCAGTACACACTGCTCATAAAGCTTTATCGCGAGATTCTTATGAATTATAATCTGTATATATATATATATATATATACAGCTATGGAAAAAATTAAGAGACCACTCCAAGTTCAGAAATCAATGTTAAGTGGTCTCTTAATTTTTTCCATAGCTGTATATATATATATATATATATATATATATATATATATATATATATATATATTACTAAATCTGAGCATCCAGGTCTGTTATTTAAGGCCATGATCCCGGAGGGTCATCCTTCTGGTGGGACATTTATTTTTATACATTTGTTTTATTATAAATTGTACACATGCAAAATCTTTCGGCATTGATCGATACAGTATGGGTTACCGGTAGACACCAATGTAATTGTGATGTTTATATATATGTATAGACATAGATGAATTTTTCAGCCTTGGAAGGTCACTGCAATAAAACAAGTAAAAACATTTAAAACAGTCATATCTTAGTCTAAACCTAAAGTAATATTGACAAACTCTATATAATTTGAAAGCTTGCAGTCTCTAGTTGTTATATTTGTTGTCTGCTTTTCCCAAAAAAAAAACAACTACATGCGTACAATAATTTATTAATGTTATAAAATTCTTCTTTACAGATCATGTCAAAAAGTTACAGCTCCGGTAAGTTGAACTATTCTGTGATCCTAGTTCCTTGTGCCATCACAAAGTGTTATGAATCGTTTATTACACAGTAATAAATCATTTTGCGTCATACACTTTGTTCAAATTTTTTTTTTTCATTTTTCTCCTATTAAAATCATCTTTTCATATAGCAGTCAAGTGCCCTATGTGCCCCGCATGGATCGTCAACATCAGCAAACACCCGAGGACAAACCATGAACTAGAACAGAGAATGCAGAACAGAGAGGCCTCTTGGCCCAGCTTGGCCGCCACAGAGTGAGGCTGGCCAATTTGGTTTGTCCACTCTGCGGCAAGCTGGTGAAATACCCCAAGAGGCACCTGGAAAGAGGCCACAGGGGCATGTCGGTCTTAAAAGTCTTATAAGTGACTGCTGACTGACTGATCGTGTTTGACCAGTTGTTTTACTTTAAACAAACAGCAGTGGTGGACGAAGTACACATACCATGTACTTGAGTTAAAGTATAGATACCCAAGGTAAAATATTACTGAAGTAAAAGTAGAAGTGCTGCCTTTAAACATTCACTTGAGTAAAAGTACAAAAGTATTTGCCTTCAAATGTACTTAAGTATCCAAGTACAATGCTTTTTTTTATGGCTATAATGCCCTATTATCATTTTTGTCACAAGACTCTTGCTTAACTCAGTCTACATAAAGACTCTAATGTCACTCTTGGCACACCAATCTATTAATAAAATGACATTAATTAGTCAGACACTGATGTCTATAAAAAAATTTCATAAGCACAAAAAAATTCCTTTAGAACTAAATGAAATAACAGGACTTGAGAGCAGGTAGTTTCAGTTTAACATTTATTTGTAACAGTTATCCAAGTTTTTATTTAAACTTAAACTTGCAAAACACAGGTTAACATGAGTTTTCCTTTACTATATCATATCTGAATGTCTCTGTGTATAAATATAAACTGGCCATATCAGATTCACTGTAATAGGAAATAGTGTTTGTGATCAGAAGAAATGCACTTGCCAGTCACAACTGCATATAGTAGTGTATATAATACTATTTCAGTTATGAATTTCCCCACACAGTCAGGAACAATATTTAGTAATGCTTTTACATGTTATTGTCAGTATTTGTGTATTATTAACTCTATACTGCTTCACATGAAACCTGGTGATACTTGGTAAAAAAAATTTAATTAAATAAATAAATAAAATATATCAACTAAGGTGACCTCAGCATAGTGTGAAAATCTCAAAACAAATTACATAACCTGTCATCACAAGTGACATACTGAAATAACAAGCCTCAAATGGCAATGAACAATAGTTGTGGCAGTAAACATTATTAATCAGCATTCCATTAAGTGTACTTTTGGTGAGCATGCTAGTACATTATGGCACTGAAGATCTAACTAAAGTGGCAATATCTTTTATTCAGCTTGAGAAGGAGCTGATTCTCAAAGTTGTGTGAGTCCATTCTTGCCCTCCTGGGACTGAAAATAAGCCCTGCTGTGCTGAAAAGACGTTCACAAGCTGCAGAGGTGGGTAAAGCAGTATTGAGCTTCAAAGACAACTTACAGACTGATGGGAAGGACTTGAGAATGTCTTTGTCATCAGCTTTGCAGGCAAGGTAGCCATCTAACTGCTTGATACCTTCCTGACCATGAGTAGGCTTCATGCTCGCAAAGAAGTCCTCTTCCTCAGAGCCACTGGAACCATCAGCTGGCGGATGATTCAAAGTCTCTTCCTCCAGATGGTCCTTGATGTAGTCCAGGCCTGAAATGGACATTCGCATAGATGCTAAGAATCAAAACTTTACTATAATCACACATTTCTCCAGATTAAAATGTCAAAAGAACATTATTTAAACAAACCTAAACAAATTGAGAATGTCAAGATAAAATTTTAGTTGGATATCTTAAAAAAAAAAACCATTTGGCTCAGTTTCTCAGAATCTTTAACTAATGACACTTTTAAAAATAAAAATAAAATAATCTTACCTAGTTTGACAATGCTTTCATCCGATGTCCAGGATGTTTTAAATTTCGGGACAAGTATTGCAGCCGCAATAAACTCTGGCTCTACCAGCATGTTTCCAAACCGCTGCTGCAGGCCTTCTTGTAGGGCACCAACCAGAGGTTTGCAGTACCTGGAGGTAATGCCAATTCGGTCAAGTTTCGAGATGAGGAGGGTCAGAGTAGGCAGAAGCCATCCCATCTGAACATCGATTTCAGCCTGAAGAATGTCGAGGGCTTTGGCAACGGGGCTCATGGTCCTGGCATACTCCTCCAGAAAGGCAATTTCAACTGGACTCAGCCTATCACACATTGAAACAACAACAATTAATAATTTCATGTCATTACAATTTTAAGTGTGTGTGTGTGTGTGTGTGTGTGTGTGTGTGTCATTTTACAAACAGTGGAATTACTAGGCCCTCAAGAGTCATAAATTCTTGTACTTCTCCCAGTATCTACTCCTATCCAATCCTTACTGAGCATGGAGTAGTCAAACAACTATTCAAAGTAATGAGTTAAAAAAAAAAAAAAAAACATGGTGTTTACCATTATCTTTACTGGAACATGAATTTAAAGAAATGGAAGAAAAAAAAAAAACAAACAAAAAAAAACAGCACTTACATTGGCAACTTGAATGAAGTGCAGACGGTTCTGATAGCCCCCTCTCCCTGATCTTTAATTATACGAAGAATTCTCTCAATGGCGAGAAATAAGGAATTCCACCTTGTTGCGTTGGGGCGGATCAGCTGAATTTTGCAAGTGTCTTCTATAATCTCTGCAGCAGCAGCAGATCTGCCACACTTATTCCTTAGTGCATGACACTTAGCGAATGCTGATCGGGACAGCTTCTTGTAGGCTTCATTTGAACAGGCTTTTGCTGCATCCACTGTGGAAACCAAGTTTAATAAATGGCAGGCACATTGATGATGTTTCGGAAGTTGGAATTGTAAGCCATCATCTTCATCTAAAACAGCTGTGACCTCTACAAAGTCCACCTCAACACCATCCACATCCACGTCCACATCATCACCACACATCTCGTCACTGATCTCATCATCTTCAGCCTCACCTGAAGCAGAGTTATTGTTCTCATCTTGCTGTCCATATATACGAAATGCCTTTAAAAAATATGACCCATTGTCCGTAGTAGTTCGAACAACCTTATTCTGTATGCCAAATTCAGAATGTATGTCATTTAGTGGGCAAGCCAAAACATCAAAAGTGTGCGAACCTTTGAGCTGCCTGCATGCTAGTGCTACTGAGCACCTCTCCAGACTGTTAGGATCAACCCAGTGGCCAGTGACACTGATGAAACCTCTTCTCCTTGAACTCCAACAATCTGTTGTCGTTGCTATGAAATCGATCCCTGACATTGCTTTTTTTTAGATTTTTCTTCATTTCAAGTACTGCCTCATCCATCTTACGTCGCAGAGTGGTCCTTGACATGAGAGAGGCGTTAGGCTGAAGTTCATGCAAGAAAGCTTGAAATGATGGCTGGTCCACCACACTAAAGGGTTGTAGACTCTGGATCACAAAATTCAACACTGCATGATCAACATTCTTCTGTGTGACTAGCTTGGTTTCTCTCAACTTCAACTGTCTGGAGGTTGAAGGAGCCTCCTCGCTCTCCATTTTTCTTTTCCTTGGCACTGTTAGGGCAATATATCTCTGCATGTGGCTACCATGTTTTCTCTGCAAAAAGGAAACATTCAAAACATTAAGTTAAACCAGAGATCAGTCTCCTCTCTTTGATTAAATAAAATAAGCATTTCATGTGCTTTTAGCATGTCATAGATGTATGCTACAGTGTACATTATTTTCAGAATAGGCTTAGTTAGATCACAGTCTTTGGAAGCTGAACTTTTGAAAATAACAATCACTGTTAAAAAGGTGCACTCCACCAGTCAACTGTTTTAGCATCATACATGCACCAATGCTAAATTTTCGTATAATGTAATCATTATGTTCCCAACTTGTAATAATTACTTTAATTAGCTCATTGTTTACTTTAAATTAAAATAAGATGTTAGCTAGTAACAGCATGATTTTTATTATCTTAGAACTGTAAATTTCTGACATAGATAACTTGGACACAGTCACCTCTGATAACAAATCACTTTAAATTGTAATGTAGACATACTTTCTGTAAAGGTACTTTGAAACTATATGTATTGTGAAAAATGCTAAATGGAATCGAATACGCTGCATGTAAAACTATTCGAAATAGAATTTATATTCCAACATAACATGTTAACATCGAATTTCACAATATCAGAGCCCTCAGCTTGAAAAGTTTCAAAAACAAATACTATGAAATATGGTGAAACAGCTAACTTAGCTGACAACGTGTACAATGTCCATGGTGACGTCACATAGTCTATATTTTAACATACACAATAAAACAGTTTTCTGCAAGCTATTGTTAGATTTCTCGTTAAAAAAAAAAAAATTGTGAAATGAAAATGGCTTACCTCTACGTGTTTCCTTAGATTGGAAGGAGAATTCTTGTATGACGAAATTGTACAGGGCCGAGGCAGGCAGAGAAGGCACTTAAAAATGAAGGACTCGTTCTTCTTTTCAATAATTTCAAAAAAAGTGCGTAAATAAGGCCATGGGTGTTGTGGCATGTTAGAGTCAGTAACGTTAGTTTCTTCCATCATTTATCAGGACACTGGCGCTCAATGTTATGCCTGTTGCATTGACGTGATGTCCCGTCACTCACGTTGAACCCTATATTCGCGCTGTTGCCAAGGAGACAACAGGGGCAAGTAAAACAAGTTCAAAACTAAACGCGTGCTGTGATTGGTGGCTCGTTTGACCAGTTAAGTTTTTATCCACTCATAAATAAAAAGGAACGACTGATTTTGAAAATGTAATAGAGTAAAAAGTAAGATATTTGACCTTGTAGTGGAGTTAAAGTAAAAGTCTCCCCAAATTGAAATACTTCAGTAAAGTACAGATACGCAAAAAAGCTACTTAAGTACAGTAACGAATTACATTTACTTCGTTACTGTCCACCACTGACAAACAGCTATTTCATACATTAAAGAATACTGAAATTGTTTTTATAATGTTTAAGTAGTCGTTGCGGTCAAAGACGGTGAGTTTACTGGAGAGGTCGGTGACCGCGGGGAAGCTTCAAATCTTGCGGGATTCAGAGCCGGCCATCCCCCTGGTCTCCGACTTCTCCCAGGCCGAGGCCCCACCCGACACCCGGCCAGACTTTCAACTGCTTTGGGTGGCGGCCTTACCACCTCAGGTGCCAGCCTCACCGACTGCAGTGGTGGAAGAGCAGAGGCTGATGCAGATTTGGAGTAGGAATTTTTTTTAGGATGTAAAGTGTTTAATTTGTTTTGTTTTTAATATTGTGTTTTTATATTTTATTATAATTGTGTGTTTTAAATTAAAAAAGTTCTTTTAATTGTGTTTTAAATTTAAAAAAATGTTCTTTTAATTGTGTCAGTGAAAGTCAGTGGAATGCATCCAACTGAGTGTGCTTAGTGCAGTTAAAGGATTTTAATCCATAAAACTTTATATAAAATAGGAAATATCATATGAAAATGGGTCAGGAACCCATTATTTGGCAGCCACTACATAATTGAGAAGTGGGATGTCTTTTTGTTTTCTGATCCCCTTCATACCAGAAGGTCCCAAATCATCTGAAACTTAGTGGAATGCATCCAAATGAGTGTGCCAAGTATGGTAGCGGTGTTGTAAATGATGTCTGGGATTTTGTGTTTTCCGCACCAAGTCGTCCCGATTCCAGGTTATTGAATGGGGTCCAGATAATAGGTTCATGGAAATGGTGTTTTTAAACTTTCCTGTCAAAAAATTTAAATGAAACCTATTTACCTGCACTCAGCAGGGTTAGCGAGTTAGCAGATACAAGTTTCGTCGCAAAATTCCACCGTTCAGTGTGTACCCATTCAGTTCAATGAAATAAACTAAACGTGGGATCTCCGTATCTCGGCTCAGGAAGGTTCTAGCCCCACCAAACTTGCGCTCCTGTCTACATCTCAGCGCCCTCTATCAGAATCCTGAGTATCAAGAAGATCAGATAAACTTTATTTATATATTATTCTGATAGGGGCGCTGAGACGTAGACAGGAGCACAATTCCTGACTCTCTAGACCTTTTTGGGGCTGAGAACTGAAGATCCCACTTTGAGTTTATTCCATTGTACCGAATAATGGATTCGCGGACGGTGGAATTTTGCGACGAAACTTGGTGCTACAGACTTTTGGGGGGGGGGGGGGGGGTAGCTACAGTTCAACTTGTTGAATGATAATGGTTTAACTGGTGAACAATTATTGCTGTGGCACAATAAAGTGATCCCAATGCAACTGCAGTGTTCAACATGGGGCAACAGTTCATTTGCCTACTATAGTGGGTAATCGGACATATAGTGGGTCCGTGGGATGGGGGCGTGGCTTGGGAGTGGTCAGAGAGGGTCGTCGGGTCATTTGCCAATTATAGTGGGTAATCGGACAAATAATGGGTTCGTGGGATGGGGCGTGGCTTGGGAGTGGTCAGGGAGATTCACCTGATCATTTTCCCACTATAGTGGATAATCGTACAAATAATGTGTGAACTGTAGCTTTTTTAGCTCCCCGAGGTCAGTTGGACAGGGTGGGGGGCTTTTTAAAAATAAGTTTAAATGCAGACTTCTATCTACTGAGGCTTACTCAATGTTTGAATTTCAGTTAATTATGTTGAATTCTTTTAAATATGTGTGTGGGTGCTAGATGTTCTTCAGTCCTTGTTCTGGTCTGGGACCTGAGGAGGTGATTATCCAGTTTAACTCTTCATGTTCTGAATTCTATGGCTCCTTTGAAAACTAGGAAGGGGAAAGTCAAGACTCAGCCCTGGTTGAACAGCAATAGCAATACTCTTAGGCAAGAGTGCAGGAGGGCTGACCGTTAATGGCTCAAAGATAAATTACAACTCTCGTATAAATCTTTGAGAGATTGGTTGACGAAGTTTCAAAAAGTAGTTAAATAGATCAAACAGTTTTTTTGACATTACTTTAAAGAATTGTCATAATTCAAAAATACTCTTTTCTACTATTAAAGTACTGGTAAGATTGTTGGACTTTTAGTAATGATCCTGCTATTTTTTTTCTTCTTTTTCACAACTTCAAGACATAGTTGCTGTAACGAAGTGGGACTCAGGCAGGGATCCAATTGCAAGTTTTCATTATAAAAGAGTGTGTTCATACCGGCAGGGTCAAACAGGAGCAGACAGGTATAACAAGGGACAGGCAGAATCGTGGTCAGGATGCAGGCAGTAGATTGGGCCAGGCAGATATCATACACAGGTCCAGGTAACATTAAACAGTCCAAAGGTAGGTGGCAGAGAATCGTAATCGGGTAACAGACAGTTTCGGTAACAGAGGGGGAGACAGGATAATAACACTCAGAATCGCAACACAGGTTAACAAGACTTCGCAATGAGGTGGTGTGTGAGTGAGTCTTAAATAGTCCAGATAATGTGCTTCAGCTGTATGTGGCAATTGATGATTAGTGTGGAATGTGTGCATGTGACTGGCAGGGAGGATCATGGGAATTGGAGTCCAGGAACTGACAGGAATCGTGACATAATGCCCCCCTTCCGGAAGGTACACTCTCACACTATGAATGGCATAATCAGGGAGAGGGGGTGGGTGCATTGGAGACCTATTGGCAGACAGGTAAGGGGTCTCCAATGCAGGTCCAGGAACTCGGATAGCCATGGCAGGTCAGGAGTGTCGGCTAGCCACAGCGGGTCAGGAGTGTCTGGCAGCCACAGCGGGTCAGAGGCCGTGGGTGTCCATAGCAGTTTGAGAGCCTAGGCGGGTTAGGAGAGTCGGGCAGCCATGGCAGGTCAGGTACCGTGGATGACCACGGCGGGTCAGAGTCTGTGGATGATCACGGCGGGTCCATAGATGACCACTGCGGGTCAGAGTTCGTGGATGACCACGGCAGGTCAGAGTCCGTAGATGACCATAGTGAGTCAGAGTCCATAGGCGACCATCGCGAGTCAGAGTCCATAGGTGGCCATAACTGATCAAAGTCCTCACCCACAAGTATATGATATATTTACATATATACATATTTTTTGACTCTCATAGATGGAGTTCCCATTGACATGAATTATACAACTGACAGATTGCAGTGGTTGGAGTTAAAAATCATCATTTGTGTTCTACTGAAGAAACAAAGTCACCTACATCTTGGATGCCATCAAATTTTCATTTTTGAGTGAACTATCCCTTTAAGTACAGTTAAAATCAGTTATTATCCAAAACTTTTACTCAAGTTGTTTTAGAAATGCTAACTTGTAATGGAGTAATTTTCATTGTAAGGTATCTGTACTTTTACTCAAGAATGGTTTTCAGGTACTATTTACACCTCTGCTCTTTCCACAGGTACAACTTCTAAAGGCCAGAACACACCAAGCCAACGCCGACGAACTAGTGGAGACGAAAGCAGACTGCGGGGTTGGCTCATGTCGGCAGCGTCTGTGTCCAAAGTTGCCCTGACACACCAAACTGACGCTAAACAGCCGGCGGCCAAGCAGCACATCAGTTCTGCGCCTGTGTGAGATGAAATGCCTTTCAGAAACAGCAGGCGGCAGTAGCTGAGCAGCCAATCAGAATGATCAGATGGCCCGACGAGCTCCAACGCCGATTCAACATTTCGAATCGGCCGAAAAAAGGCCAACGAGGACCAACTTCAGCCGACCGTCGGCTTGGTGTGTTCCGGCCTTAAAAGTTCAGTTCAGTTCTCTTTCGAGTGAATCCTCATGTGGACCTTAAGGTCCCCTTTAAATATGAAACTCCTTCCACACTGATCACATGTAAATGGCTTCTCTTCAGTGTGAATATCCATGTGTTCCCTAAGGCTTCGTTCCCGTGTGAAGCCATTCCCACACAGACTGCAGGTATGAGACTTTTCTCCAGTGTGAATTCTCATGTGGTCTTTAAGGCTTCCTTTTTGACTGAAACTCTTTCCACACTGTTGGCAGGTGTAAGGCTTTTCTCCAGTGTGAATTCTCATGTGGACTTTAAGATTTCCTTTTACAGTGAAACTGTGTCCACACTCTTGACAGCTGTAAGGCTTCTCTCCAGTGTGAATTCTCATGTGGTCTTTAAGGCTTCCTTTTTGACTGAAACTCTTTCCACACTCTTGACAGGTATGAGGCTTTTCTCCAGTGTGAGTTCTCATGTGGACTGTAAGGTTTCCTTTCTCACTGAAACTCTGTCCACACTGTTGGCAGGTGAAAGGCTTTTCTCCAGTGTGAATTCTCATGTGGATTTCAAGTTTTCCTTTATTACTGAAATTTTTTCCACACTCTTGATAGGTGTGAGGCTTCTCTCCAGTGTGAATTTTCATGTGGGCTGTAAGGCTTCCCTTTTGACTGAAACTCTGTCCACATTGTTGGCAGATATATGGCTTTTCTCCAGTGTGAACTCTCATGTGGACTTTACGGTTTTCTGCATGTGTGAAACTCTTTCCACACTGTTGGCAGGTGAAAGGTTTCTCTCCAGTGTGAATTCTCATGTGGCCTATAAGGCTTCCTTTATGACTGAAACTCTTTCCACATTGTTTGCAGGTGAAAGGCTTTTCTTTAGTATGGATTCTCATGTGGATTTTAAGGCTTCCTTTATGTCTGAAACTTTGTCCACATTGTTGGCAGGTGAATGGCTTTTCTCCAGTGTGAGTTCTCATGTGGTATTTAAGGCTTCCTTTATGTCTGAAAATCTGTCCACATTGCTGGCAGGTGAAAGGTTTCTCTCCAGTATGAACTCTCATATGGACTTTAAGGTGTTTTTTGTGTGTGAAACTCTTAGTTCCTGTCTTTTGAGCTCTTTTTTGTGAGAAAACCTGTGTCGATCTTTCCCCATTCATGAGATCATGATGTTTATCATAATGTTTTTTCTCTTCTTCCCTTTCATTAGGTTCATGTTTCGCTTCTTTCAGTGACATCAGGTCTAGGACAAAAATAGACATAAAACAATTTAGACATTTAAAGCATTAAAATGAACAACATGTATGTTCTATACCCTATCCTATCCAATCCTATGGATCAGGGATGGGCAGGTTCGGTACTGGAGGACCACTGTCTTTCATCCCTAATCAAATACACCTGCCTGTAATTTTCAAGCATTCCTGAAGACTTAAGGCCGATTTATATTTCTGCGTCACATGTACGCTGTATTACGAGTACCACGCGTAGCCTACGACGTAGCCTGATGTGCAACATCTCTGTCCTATAATGTAACAACACGTCAATTCTACACAGACCGCAAGCGCTGTGATTGGTCTGTTAGAATCCCTCCCTCAGGTCAAAAGTTTGGTGTGGAGCAATCGGAGAAGAGCGAGTGTGTGTCAAGGGGGGCGTGGTTCAGCAGCGGGAGAGAGAGGCAGGAGACGAGCGGTGCGCAAGTAGGTCAAGTGCAAATGATAAATACCTGTGCTTCATTGCAGTAATTGACATGGGGAGACCAGATAAAGCCACCAGGAAAAAGTGGCTGAGAGAGAAGCTGTGTCTCATTTCGAAGGTTGCATCCTCCGGAAATTTTGATTTCCTTGATGTACATATATGCATTTTAAGACGTTTTAAGGCCAACAAATTGGATAACAATAGCTTTAAAACCATGTCAACAAATACATACATGCATGCACAGTTTTGAGGCAGCTTAATCGCATGTTTGGTAATTCCATGACTTCATTTACCTCAGAATAATGATGGTGCATGCCCGTAGTTTCTTTAGCGCTTTAGTTAAACTATAATGCAGTAATATGCAGCACGCGCCGCGCATTTGCGCAAGCAATTCTTGAGTTCACGCTTCGAGCACAGTAGGCTATAGCCTAACGGCTGACTGGAGTTTTACTAACATAGCCTGACAACATCTCATCTGACCACAGTTCACTGTTGTTCAAATGAAGCTACATTTTCCGCGCTCGTTTGACTTGTGCCTGGCGCTGAGCCGAAGGTCGAATGCCAGTCTGAAATTGTCCCATTTGTTGTGGTCGTAAAGAGACATTTCTTTATAAACGCAGCGTTTTAGTTGGCGATGTTTTAAAAAATATTTTTATTTTTGGTATTTTTTATGCTCTGTTGGTGGTTTGTGGAGTAGCAACACCTGGGGGGGATTAGAGACGGTAAAAGTGAGTGGGTCCAATATCATTGGTCTTAAAAAGTGGGTGGGTCTTGTCCCACCCACATACAATGGTTCCGATGCCCATGGAAAATACAGACGACATATGGATTCGGACACGGACCGGGTTCTGTGTTTGGCATTGAGCATCACTGCTGGATTTCAGCTTTGACTAATTTGAAATTTAGGGAAAAAATACCGAGGACATGACCTCGGTGTCCTCAATGGTAGATACGGCCATGCTCCGGAGGTCACATTCGAAGGTTGCATACGTCATTGAGGCTGTATCATTTCAGAAAAGTAAGTAGGACTCTCCGAACGCAACCTCTGAATGCGTCCTTCTTTCGCAGGAATTCGGAGGATGCATGAGGTGTATCCTTCACTGCTGCAGATAGCCCACAATCCTTTGCGTCACTGTTAACAACCATAATTTATTTGAAAAAATAAAAAATAAATAAATGGCGGCATCTGCAAATGTACATACAAGCAAAAATGTGTTTAAATGTAAGTAGTTTCATGCTTGTTTTTGTTTTAAACTTTGTTCTTCCTATCCTCCTCCTTTGTCTCTGTAACAGATATCTGTTGTACATAAGCTGTTGTACAGTTCCTCAAGCAATCAAAATAAAAACTAAACAATAAAACAAGTACATTTTCTTTTCAAATTACATACAAATGCATTAATAAATATAGCTGCAAGCAGCAATGCGGGGCCAAGCACCGAAGGCACCGCGAGCAGAGCAGCATTGCAAGCAGAGCAACACTGCAAGCAGAGCAGCACTGTAAGCAGAACAGCACAGCAAATAGAGCAGCACAGTAAGCAGAGCATCAAACAGAGCAGCACTGCAAACAGAACAGCACAGAAAGCAGAGCAGCACTGTGAGCAGAACAGTACAGCAAATAGAGCAGCACAGTAAGCAGAGCATCAAACAGAACAGCACAGCAAGCAGAGCAGCACTGTGAGCAGAACAGTACAGCAAACAGAGCAGCACTGCAAACAGAGCAGCACACCAAGCAGAGCAGAACATCAAACAGAGCAGCACTGCAAACAGAACAGAACAGCATGCTGAACAACAATAGTAGCTTTTAAAGCAGAGCAACACAGCAAACATTTCAAGCACTCAAATGTCAGAGTTGTAGTGCAGTGCGGAGCAAAAACAGCAGAAATTGAATGTACATGAAAAACAGCTGGTTCAGAAGGACAGGTGAGAATGAGCTCAAAATGACCAGAAGCTTCTTGGGATGATAATGGAATTGAAATGACAACATTACAAATAATTTTAAAAAGTTGCGCCACATGGGACTTGAACCCACAGTCTCTGGATCATAATTCTGTCACTCAACTCTTTGCGCCACTGAGCAGACAGTGTCATACAGCTGTCAGAGTTCAGTAGTTCATGAGAATGAACTCACAATGAAGAGCAACACAGCATACATTTCATGCACTCAAATGTCTGAGTTGTAGTGCAATGCAGAGCAAGAAGAGCAAAAACAGCAGAAATTGAATGTACTTGAAAAAAGGTGGTTCAAATGAACAGAATAAGAAATAAGAGGGAAAAGGAATCAAATTGACTCACTGCACACAATTGTATAAAGTTGCACACAACTGTATAAAGTTGCACCACACAGAATTCAAACCCACAACCTCCAGGTCCAATGTCCATTTCTCATCTCATTGCACCACTGTGCAGGTGAATGTTAGCACACCTGCCGAAGTTCATTAGTTCATGTGAAAATGAACTCAAAATGAAGAATTTTAATAAAACTGCAATAAATGTTACATTTAATAACTTTACTTTAGATCATTCTGCAGCTCATCATGCTGTAGTGCAATACAGAGCAGGAAGAGGAAAAACAGCACAAAATTAAAAAACATGAAACAGCTGGTTTAGAATTATGGGCGAGAATGAACTCAGAACTTACAGAAGCTTAGATGAAAATGAATCTGGAAATTGGACAAAATTTGAAGGAGGAGTAGCGAAAAAACTAAATACTGTACTTTTCAAAATGGCCATTACTGTAATGGGCGGAGACTTAATGTAAGAAATTGAATAGCATCAGCATGAAGAGACAAATCAGATGTACTAAATTTTATTTTTCTAGGACAAATGGTTCAAATGTTATAACCTTTAGAATGTTGAATTTTTGAACTGGTGGTGGCGCTATAGAGTTGGATCTAGAGACTCCAAATAAGGTCCAATCATTTTCTCATGTTCTGTTGATAGGGCTGCCATAGACTCCCATTCAGGAGGAAGAATAATAATAATAAAAGGGAAAACTAACAGATACAATAGGGGCTACACCCCCTTCGGGGCTTAGCCCCTAATAAAACTAACAATTACAATAGGGGCTTCAGCACCTTCGGTGCTTGGCCCCTAATAAAAGGGAAAACTAACAGATACAATAGGGCAGGGATGGACAACTCCGGTCCTGGAGGGCCAGTGTCCTGCAGAGTTTATCTCCATCCCTGATAAAAACTCACTTGCCTATAACTTTCTACTAATCCTAAAGACCTTGATTAGCTGGTTCAGGTGTGTTTGATTAGGGTTGGAGCTAAACTCTGCTGGATACTGGCCCTCCAGGACCGGAGTTGTCCATCCCTGCAATTTTCATTCATTTGCTGAGAGCGCAACAAGGCTGCCGTGAATGTGTTGGCATAGCAACGATATACTTCCTGTTTCCTTTCCTGCCTGTGTGTCCTACGAAGGACGTCTTGTTTAATTCTGGCTAAGGACACTCCATATACCGCATCCTTCACAGGATTTGTCCTCTTGAGGATGCAGCCTTCGAAATTAAATGAAATGAGACACAGCTACTGACTGGACACTTGTGGAGACTGGGAGACTAGAGGCTGGAATTTGATTACTATGTTTACAGCTTTATGTTGATTAGGTTTTGGGAGCGCAGAGACCAGATGTATAGACTACTGTGCAGAGGTAGAGGTATATTTCTGTGTAGGTGCGACACAGAAATATAAATCAGCCTTTACTGTTACATTTTGGGGTTGGGCTATTTTTTTCCCCAAGTGTGTTTGATCAGGGATGGAGCTAAACTCTGCAGAATAGTGATAAAAAAATGTTATTGTCAATATTATGAAATCACAATTATGAAAATACAATTTTTTTTTTAATTAAAGTTTAGCAATTTTTTTGTTTCTCAAAAAATTTTTGATTTTGAGGATTATTTTTTTTTCCATTTTCTAAGTAGGGTCTCATCATAATGTAACAATATCTAAACTGATTTTTATTACAAAAAATACTAAACTTTGACAAAGTAGCTTTTATTGTTATAATTGTGATTTCATAATATTTAGATATAAATCCAACTGAACAATACTTGTGAAAATGTCTTTCAGTCAGTCAAATAGCAAATAGTGGAGCATTTACTGGTAAAAGTGATTTTTTTACATTTAAAACGGCATTTTCCAAAAGATGGGCAAAAATCTTACACTAAACCATGTCAAATTATCCATTACTCCTATTTTTTCTATAATTTAATTACAGTTACTTCTGATGTAGTTAAA
The DNA here is from genome assembly GCF_024489055.1 of Chanodichthys erythropterus. Taxonomy (NCBI): domain Eukaryota; kingdom Metazoa; phylum Chordata; class Actinopteri; order Cypriniformes; family Xenocyprididae; genus Chanodichthys; species Chanodichthys erythropterus. Next base: position 70,480,442 of record NC_090223.1, on the reverse strand, counting down.
CTAAATACTGTGTTTAGAACAAATATATATTATACAATAGTGGATTTAACATCAAAATTATGGCTGTCAATAGATTCAATTTTAATTGCAATTAATCACGATTAATCTCACACTTATCGTGAAATTAAGCATACATCAGATTGAAGTGTGATTCTCACAAACTGTAATTTTCAGCTTTTTTCAAGGTAAATTTAGGTCTTTTCAAAAAGAGGACACTTGCAGACTCCAAAAGGACAGCAAATAACCAAATAAGTCCAAATAAATCATACATTTATGTACACTAAAGCACCCGAACAAAAAAACACGTTTGAGAATCCACAGTGTATAGTGTATGTAACAGAAAAGAGCTTGTTTACATTTTCGACCAGTCAAGTTACAATACTGAACAGGACCACATGGAGATAAAAAAAAACTAAAAAAACTGTCTTGACCTGCATATTTATTGAAGTACACAGAAACATACACAGGACAAATCCAAACATTATCCTGAATGTGTGAAAACAACGTGAATGTACGTGTCTGTGCAGAAATACAACATAGAAAGAGAGAGAGAGCGCACTCATACATGATTAGTTTGAATATAACAGACTAAAATAACAAAATATCTTAATAGAACATGATCTTTACTTAATATCCTAATGCTTTTTTGGCATAATTTTGACTCATACAGTGTATTGTTGGCTATTATACAAATATACCCATGTGACTGATGGTTTGGTGGTCCGGGGTCACATTTAATGGAAACACTGAATTTTAAAGTGACGGAGTTACACATTACTACATGTACTCACTATATTAATGAGTTAATAATGCTTAATTACAAGTATCCAAACCATACACCAAACCCTAACTCTTGCTCTGCAGTAAATGCACTTGAATGAAACGACTGAGTGAATTCAGACACTGAGTGCGCCGGAAGAGCTGCTGTTTTCACACAGTTTTCAGCACTGTTTAATAATCATTTGAAACTGGAAATTCAATCAGCATGTGCAAACCTTAATTAAACCATTTCATAATCAATTAAACAGGAATTTATACCTGAATGAAATTATGCTGGAGTGAATGGATTCTGAAATATTACCTGTAAGATTATACTTCTGGATATTCTCTATTTCTGTAGAGCTGGACATTTTAATAATGATCAAATGACTGAGTTCAGCTGTGAGAATAAAACCAACCTGTTTGTTCCTCAGTTTCTTCATGTTTCACACTGAATGTTTCTTCAATCTTTATGTATTCAGTCTTTTCTTTATTAAACTCAATGTTCATGTCTTCAGTCTCCTCTTTAATACAAGCCATCTGTAAGGAGAGAATAATTAAAGTCTTAAAGTCTTCCATGACCTGTTTAGACAACAAAAAAACACTCAAAACTAACACTGCAAATGAATAAACTTCATATTTAGGCATTTATGACTGATGAAAACATGATTAGTTAGTTTGTTAATGTTTGTTGTTCTCGTTCATGTTCACTGTTTGAGCAGCACGTGTTGTGATTCACTGAATCATTTCTCAAAGTATTTGATTCAATTGACTCGGAGTTGAAAAGTTCAGTTTCTCCATCATGACTCTCCAGAGACTGAACTCGTGTTCATGATAAACTTATTTATGATTTATAGAGAGAGAAATGAGATGCAGGTTTACGGTTTCTCATCAGTTGATATGAGCTTTACACACAAATAACCTTCAATACAGTTAGATAAAGAATCACAATGTTACATTAAATAGTAAATAAAAATATTTCACATCGCTTGAAAAATATTAAAACTATTTCTGTCGATTAAAACCGATTAAATTCTTAAAACAAACCTTTCTTCAGCAGAATCACAGTAGATGCAGGAGCGCGGCGCAGTCTTATGACGTCACGTCGTCACTCCAAAATAAAAGTCCTGTTCAGACGCTGCATTGAAATCTATTCGTATTTCTACTATACTATATCACTATATTAATTTAACAAACATGTTAAAAAGGTTGTATGAGTTCATTTATGTGACTGAACTGAAACATTAGTCAAAGTCAGTGTGAATTTCTTTTTAATAAAAAATTAAAGTCAGTGTTTTACCAGCAGTCCGTTGGCCATAAATCCAAACGTTTTTAGTTTATTTTGGTTAATCTTTATTCCAGGCTTGCAAACAAACTGCTTTGTAATAATTTCCCAAAATTTCATTAATGGAAATATTTATGAAGTCAGTAAACAGGAAGTTAACACAGATACAAAATACGGACACAAAGAGAACAGATATGCGCCAGCAGAGAAAATACTGCACCATGCACAAGTTCACTGTTGGAAAAATATAGAAAGAATAATATAAATATTGAATTAGGGTTGATATGAATGAGTTTTGATGACATTTCCTTGTCTCCATATGAAGTTGTAGCCAAGCAGCACTGCTTTGCGTATAGTGGTAACCATGGAAACGCTATATCGCTGCTGTTCCATGAGCGCCACCTACTGTCAGAGAGTGAATTTACATTTCATTCATTCCGTCTGCTGATTGTGCAGATGTCTTATGAAGCATAATTTCACAAAGCTAAAGTCAGACCATGCTGTTCTTGCTGTTAATCTTGAAATTATACAGTAATTTAAATTAAAAACAACTGCTTATGTACATAACATCTTTGTTGGGATTGTGATAAAAATGCAGTGTTTGCCTCTAATATCAAAGGGCTACACATTTTTGTTTAAGGCCAGTTTGGCCTGTGAAAACATTAACAACAAATACATTTGCTTTAAAAAAAATTTGTAATCAGTACCAGAATTGGCCAATTTGCTTCAAAAAAAAAAAAAAAAAAAAGGAATTGGCCATGAAAAATAAAAAATATTAAATAAAGCATAATTTAAATAAATCTAATAGTCGTTTTGCTGTAAAAACAAATGCAGTTTTAAAGAGCATGTACTAGTTCTCTCACAAATTAATTTGTTGTTTATATGGTTAATATTATTGCAATTATAAGCTTAAAAGGTTAAAAAGAAAAAAATGTACAGTTCTGCCGCACATTGTTTAATTTTTTTCTAATCCGGCCATCAACCTAAAATGAGTTTAACACCCCTGATCTAGACCATGTTAGTTTACTCAGTTTCTTATGACACAGAAAAAAGTACTTCTAATATGTTTTATTGAGAGTGGCCTACATTTACCTGTGGAGACGTGCCTTCACAAGCACCTGTAAGAGCTTTTGTGATGTTTGAGTAGACGGAGGCACAACATGCGAAAGGTTTGAAAAACATGCTGTATTTTTGTAATCCGCTATGTGCCGCTAGTGTCACAGAAACTACATACTTCACCTTTAATCGTATCAGTTTAGGACACACATCTAAATCAGACACGACAAATAAAAAAAGTCAGCTCCACTTAGTGTTACTTGCGCTGACAGCTCATTGCACCTGTCAAACATTTAATTAATCATATCTCACTGAATACCTAATTTTCAGATTTTGACGCGGGTTTTATTGCTGCAAAGGTCATTCATGTAGCTATGATACAGGACACATTGTTCAGCGTATTTTAATATTCATAGTAGGCTTAACAGTTATATAATATTCTGATATAAGATATAAAAAGACCAGACATCCAAAATCAAAATATGTGATGTAGGATATAAGGTAATTTATAAATCACACACTATAAATATGATAAAGAAGCAGAAACAGATAGTTGCAGTAAAATAATGTATTTTTATTAAGTTGAAGAAACAATTTATAATGATTTGTGACATACACACTCTCTACTCTTTGGAAGTGAACCGGGAAGCTGAAGACGGATGGAATAACACCATCTTGGAGTCGGACAATCTGACCCGTCCTATCAAAATCACCATGCTTAAAATGATGAGAGCAAAGTACTGATGTATCACTTGCATGGAATCCTTCTCTCCTCAAAGCCACTTCCCACTTCTTCCTCACATCTTTGTCCTTGGGAAACCTTCAAAATGAAAACTGAAGATTTGGAGAGTCTACTACACAAAAACATTTCACAAAGGAGGTCAAGCTTATTTTCTTTCTTCACATTTCTTAGAACCTTTCTTCAACAAAACTCCTATTTTGAAATAGGACTACTGAAAACTTACTTCATTCAGTAAATAGTGAAGCTAACAACAAAATACTAAGTTCGCTGGCCAATGTTAAATATAAATACCAATAATAATTGTTTTATTTCTACATAGCATTCTTGTGTCAATTACAATCTAAAGCCCCATTCGGGCGGGATTAACTTTACATGGGTAGATGAAGTAATAATGTAATTTATACACAGATGTCTGTAATATTAATGTCCAATTCGCACAGGATAAGATATCTCAGTAATACTAGCAGAAGTGGGAGGGGGAACTCGATTTGCTCTTTGCCGTCATGTGTGTATACATAGCTACCGGATATCACTGGCGCAAACACAAATAACAGTTATTATGTCCAGTCGAACAATGTATGTATTAACCCTTGTGCATTAAAAAAAAAAAAGTTACACTTAGGTTAAAAATGGACAAAAATGTCCATGCCAAAAAACTGTCATAGAAATATGATTTATTAATATTTTTTTCCACTTTCACTGATGTCAATTTTTTAACCAGCATCTGTTCTATCCATAGATACCAAATATTCATTAATTTTAAGAACTTTAACCCTTTAAATGCTGGTTTGTTTACATAATGCCATAGGTGTTTTTTTATGAAAAAATTAAAAATAGTAGTTAATTTTCATAAACTAAATGCTAAGCAGAATTTTTTTTCTTTGCTTATTAGATTCTTGGGTGGGTCAATGAAGAACAACAACATTAATTTTGAGGCATTTATATTTTTTATGTAGTGTCAATTTTTTTAAAAAACTAACACTTAGGTTAAAAATGGACAAAAATGTCCATGCCAAAAAACTGTCATAGAAATATGATGTATTAATATTTTTTTCCACTTTCACTGATGTCAATTTTTTAACCAGCATCTGTTCTATCCATAGATACCAAATATTCATTAATTTTAAGAACTTTAACCCTTTAAATGCTGGTTTGTTTACATAATGCCATAGGTGTTTTTTTATGAAAAAAATAAAAATAGTAGTTAATTTTCATAAACTAAATGCTAAGCAGATTTTTTTTTCTTTGCTTATTAGATTCTTGGGTGGGTCAATGAAGAACAACAACATTAATTTTGAGGCATTTATATTTTTTATGTAGTGTCAGATTTTTTACAAAAAATAACACTTAGGTCAATAATGGACAGAAATGTCCATGCCAAAAAACTGCCATAGAAATATTATATATTAATATTTTTTCCACTTTCACTGATGTCAATTTTTTAACCAGCATCTGTTCTATCCATAGATACCAAACATTCATTCATTTTCAGAATTTTAACACTTTACAAATCGGTTTCTTTACATCCTCGGCTTCTAATGCACCCATGTGCTCAGTGTCAGTGGGCAGCACTAGTTTCAGAGCTTCCTCTGCTGAGTAACGTCTCTTCAAACAATGAAATGATCAACCCCTCAAGCACCACATATGTATAGGTTTGGCTGTGAGGACACCTGTGTGAACTCAAACTTTGTATAAAATCTACCAGACTGAAAAATCAGTATTTTCTTGTGGTGAAAACTAAAATAATGTGTTTAGGGGCTTCTGAACGTCTACTTCAAATTCAAGCGTAACTTTTATCTCCGTACAAAAACAATAACAAGTGAAAAAGTGCAATCAAGGGTTAAGATGCGTGTTTGGTCAAAAAGAAGAACCTTAAAGCCTTCTTTGACCTTTTTCATAGTTTTCACATGACCCTATGACCCTGCCAAGGGTGTGACTCATACATGGAGTGGGATTTTTGATTGCCAGTATGATATAATTTCTTTCAAACTAATTACACAAATTAAATTTTCAGTAAACACCTGCAAACTACACTCTGACATCCTTACCAGTATACCCACACAATTATAGCTGCATTATTTTTCAAATTGACTTTATCATAGACTATAATATGCATAAGCAGAAAACACAAATAAAGCGAGTATTTCTTTTATAAGCCAAATTTGAAAATATGGCACAATCTAGTAAAAAATGGTAAAAATGTAAAATTTGAAGCCTTGCCGATAGAATGAATGCCTATTTGCAAATATTGTATCATTTTATAGTCAAATGGCCCTGGGTTAAAAAATTGCAGTTTTAATTGGTTTCAATGTGGACATTTTTGTCCTTAAGGTCCTAAGTGTGAGTATTTTTTGTACAGAGGGTAAAATTGATTTTTTGAAGGAAATGAGGGTAAAATATTAAAATTCCAATAAAAATAAACACCTGAGCCAAAATTCATGTAGATGGCATTAACAAAGGCACACTTATAACAAAAAACAAAACTGAAATGGACAAAAATGTCCATAAGGATGCACAAGGGTTAACTTCAGATTGGATTGTGTTGGTAATAGGCACTTAACGTTACCTAACGCTAAAAGTAAGTTTCGTGCATCTAACAAGTGCTTTTGAACTTCTTTCTGATCTGAATAGTAAGTTATGTGGAAAACATTTGAGTTGAGGGAGGGAGATTCCAAGCGGCAACCTCCCCCTTTCTCTCTGAAGCCAATACGGAAGTAACTTAAACTGCGATTCATCGACTGGCCGCTAGGGACAGGCTCCAAAAGAGAGCAGAATCTCATAGAGTCCCATGTTAAATTGGCCAAGTTTATAGCAGAAAAAAAAACGTTTACAAGTTGGTTCAAATTGTGGTTTTCTGTATACTGCTATTTTTGCCCTTCATGACAACTCTGAGGGGGGTGATTTTTTTATAACTTATCCATTTAAATTATATTAAGCCTTAAAGTTCTGCATAATTAAGGGCGTGGTCACTTGAGTGACAGGTAGAGTGCACTGCTGTCTGTGAGCTGTCACTTTACCTCAGCTGCCGCTGAATTTGGCATCTCAGCCGTTTTTGTGCTTTTTTTTTCTCGATTATTTTATACAATTATAAAATATGGCTTGCTGCATAATATTCGAGACTGATGTGTGTCTGTGTAGATGTGCATGCATGCGGAAGAAACAGAACACACGTTGTTGGATCGTGGCTGAAAGTTTTGATTGCGAGATTTAAGTTACTACAATGACAATACCAGGAGGATATACAACTCTGACAGCACTGCTTGGATATTATAACTAAAACTGCTGCACTATTTTGAAAAAAATATATATATACTTTGGACACAGGCTCATTTGTTTGTTAGATACGATCGCTGCTCAGATTGCATCCTTTCTTGAAGAACGATGACAGAGAGCAGATCATTCAGAAGAAATGTGAAATGTTTTTTTTTTGTTTTGCAATGGACATTTATATTTTACCCAAGTGCCACAGATTGGATTCATCTCGCGATCTCTATTATAAAGGTATGAAGTCCCATTTGATGTTCCATGTTGGTATTTGCACACCCAACACAAATTACTGGTACTTGCGATGGTCCGCCAATTAGAGCAGGAAAATGCTGCACAGTGCTCTGGCATCTTAACTGCTGCTACGAAACGAAACTATTGCTGCGTCCCAATTCGCCTACTTATACTACGTCCTAAAAGTATGTACTGTTTTTGTAAAGAAAAAGTACATACTTTTGAGTGTGTAGCAGAAGAGTATGAAAGCTTTGGGACTAACTCGTCATAACTGCGACTTTAACGGACGTTCTGTTGCTTATTTACACAACCTGTAACTGTTTCTGTCGCTTATTTACGCAACATGTAACTGTTTCTGTCACTTATTTACGCAACCTGTAGCTGTTTAAACTGCCCTGTCAATCGTCTTGTCACAGTTAAAATCCTCCACATTGAATTAAATTTATTTTCCTATTGTTTCTGAGAAAAATGTAGTCGCAGGTTGATCTGCCAGTCATGGGTCTTTCATGCAGAGAACTCTCCTCATCTTTGCAGAATGATGCATTTAAAAGTTAATGACCAAACGCATAGTTATAAAAGTTCACAATGCTGTTGCAGATGAAATATAATGTGTATAACATTTAATAAATTTCTTTTCGTCAGGTTGGATACTGATTATTAATCATTCAAGCCCCTTTAACCGCTCTGCTAACTGTCGGACCTCGCATGTCCGTCATGTTTGTAGTTTTTTAACACTTTTTATTCGTATTTGTAGTTCTAATCGAATCTTCGTCCACAGCACAATGTGTTATGGGCAATATTATGGGATACTGTACCCTTCTAGTGGCATTGGTATGTCAACCAATTGACGACCCCTGGCTGTACGCATTATTTTAAATGGACCTGTTCGCTTTAATGCAGGGGAACACCTCTCCAATTATTTTGGTAAAATCTGCAAAGGATCCGTTCATATCCTCAAATATGACTTTTTTTTCCCCCAAGACCACTTAATTTTAAAATACTGTTTTCCTCTGGTGTGGGTAAATTATTGCATGATGGACTTGCCATGCAATAGAATTCATGCTCCCATGCAGAAGGGCCTAACCTGTGACGAGCTCTTGAGGACCATATATTTACATATGGTTGAAAGAGTCTACTAAGGGCTGGCCCAGTGTGCATGTTTACAGGTGTGCCAGTGTGTAATAGAGATGCTGACTGGAGAGCGGATGCTGTATGCACAGTAGAGGGGCTGAAGAGAGGGGGTGTGCAAAGGTTTGAAGAGCAGGACATGGGAGATGAGGATGATGTTAAACATCTGCTTGTTGCTGGTGTGGAAGCCAGTGGTCGTGCAGTAGATGGCACTTGAGATCAAGATGTACCTAGCTACTTGTTCCAATTGTGTGTTACTGCTGAAATGGGGAAAAATATACAAATAAAAGGTATGGAATAAAATCACATGTACAGCACAGTAATTACCTTAAATTGTGTTAAATGGGTGATGAACTGAGAAATTGATTTATAAGAATATCCTGGAAATTTCAGAACTGAAAACGTTCCTTGTTAGTCCAATAAAAGCTTTTATTGACAGCAGGCACAGCGAAGGACAAGTTTTCCAATGTGGGGATCTATGACGTCAAAGGGTATCAAACACCGCAGAAGATGATCAACGCCTACTTCCCGTTTAGCCCCGCCCACTGATTTGAGCATTACATGAAACTCATTATAATATGCAAAACTGTTATCCAATCATAGCAGTGGGCATTTACCTGCAAATCTTGAATGCGGCACGCCCATTAAAAGAGTTTCAGGAGCTAGGCCCAAAACCAGGGTAGAGAATAGCATATTACTTATTCATTTTGACATTTTTGAATGTAAAAACCAAGCGAACATCATAAGTGGACTACAGACCACCCACAATATATTTTATTTTAAAAAGCCAGTTCATGACCCCTTTAAGTTTAAACACCAACAAGCTGAAAAAAGTAATTCAGAGTCAGCAGATCTCGTTTAAGGCATTTACTTTCCAATTGTGATCATTTAAACAATTAAAGGAAAAGTCATTTTTTTTGGTTCGTGGTTTATCACTTTAACGTTTATGGTTTAAATATTTCATTCGAGCAAATAAACCACACGATAGATCAAAACAATATTTAAGCAGAAAAGGCCTCGTCTTTTATAGTGCTGAAAGTTGCAGTAGGCCTTTCGCCTATGTCACCTGTAATGTGTCACGACAAGTGACGTTAAATATCGCAAGTACAGTATTTTGGCACGGCATTGTGTATGGTCAATTATTTTATTTGATAACATGCGATAAAAATTATTTCCTATCAGTGATTCATTTTCTTACTGAAAAATAAATTGACCATGACCCATGACCCTGAATAAACGTTAATGCTATGTCTTATTTAGCCACAAACAAAAATGAGATATAGATTTTGTAAAACCAAACTAAAAGAAAGGCCGTTAGCCTATGTAGGCCTACATTCAAAATTCTGTTGTTCAAAAAATATCTAGCAAGAAATTAACAGTTTAATTGATTATATCTCAATAGCTACACAATAGCTGCAATAATAGTCTATTACTGATATATGAAATAAAAGTCAAATACCTTGAATCTTCAGCTGACATTCTTGAGCTTCTTAACATCTGCCTACCAGATTTTAAACTGTGCGGGAACAGGAAGCGTCGCAATTCAATTGGCGGGCTGTATAGAGATGACCTTAAGGAATGTTACAGACGCGGCGGGTATAAAGTCAAGATCAATCGATAGAAGGCCTATATATTCGCTGCATATTGATTACCACTTAAATCATTTTAAAATAAGTATTTAGTTATGCAAGTAGTTAAGAAAATAAATAAATGGTTCAAGGTTAGAAAAGATGCACTCAAAGTTACCTCTAAAAATAACTTAAATATTACTTCTTTGAAATTGTAACTTTACTAACTTTGTGTACATTGCTGTGGCTAATAAGAGGCTACTGTGAGGTAGGGGGAGTACGCTATTGACAAAGTATTTTATCTTATCCTCTAGGGTCGTCCTTCCTAGCTAGGAGTTTTAGCTTAAAACCTTCACAAAACTCTAAGAACTCTTGGGTTTAGGCTGTCTTTTTTAGAGCGGTCTTTTAAATCGGCCACATTTATAAAAAATAAATAAAAAAAAAACTGTAAAACACCACTTAATAAAACATCAGAGAAATCATATTCATAAGTGTACATATTTAAAGAATATGCTAAAATACACAAATTATACAGAGATAAAAACTAAATAAATACTAAATTAATTTTATTTGACAAGCAGCTGTAGGTCTACTATTCTAAATTATATATCGATTACATTTAGCAATTTGACAAAAGATAACAAAAATTTTTAATAAGGTGCCTTATAAAAATAGAAAATGCCTTAGGCTCAGATAAAGGCAAATAATTGTCCCTTGCCCAAATAAACTCATATTTATGGTAGAATCAAAGCCAGCGACTTAGCATACAAAAAAATAAGTATGCAAGTATTTTCCAGACAAGTGTTATAAATATAAAAATAAAAATTATTTACAAATTATTAATTAGCCTACAACACAACTTTCTAAACATTTAAATATTAACGGTGATAGTTTCACCAAACATTATTGCGTCTCCTTGTACGGAAAGGGCTATATTACCCACCTTATTCTAGTAAAATATCTACCTTGTTTCAGCTCAATGTCCTTAATAAAATCATGGGCAAAATATTGAAGAGTTATCAGTGTTGACAGACTTCTAAAACCCTGCAGGCTTTATACCCTTGGTTATTCCTCAGTACATTCACACGCTTCACAACACAACATTTTGATTAAAATAATATTAAGTAGAGGAATTGTGGGTGGAAGAATTTGATTTATTTGTACAAATGTAATGTAATTGTTCAAACTAGAGTCAATTTTTGTATTAAATTGAAAAGTAAATCTTTGGCCAAAAGAAAAGAAAAAAATAATTTCACAAGTTTTCAGCCAAATAGTTCTGGGCTGATCTTAGGCACTGAATGTAAATGTCAATGCCAAAGACATCACTGCTCATGAATGGGTCAATGGTTTGGCTCAAGTAAGCCTCAATTTCATCCTGTAGGGCAGGTGGCGCTTCTGGAACAAGGACTTCGTGGATAGCATCTGGAACTGCAACAGGCGCATCGGTCCGTGTATCTTTTGGTCATTTTACTTTTTTTTTTTAGAAACGGGTATTAAAAAAAAAAAAAGAGAGAAAATAATAATAATAATATAAAATAATATAAATATAATATATTTTTATATTCCGAGACCGGATGTGGTCATTTACATGACAAGAGCACAGGGGCGGCACCAGAGAATTTTGATGGGAGGTGCTGAGGGGGAGATAGATACAGGTTATTATTTTTTTTAATATGAATAATAAAATAAAACTCGCTCACTCGATTTGGTAGTATTCTCTAATTATGTAGGCTAGTCTGTATGAAAATGTGCACGCCCCATGGCGAGTCAGCATCGGCATTCGGCAACATCGGCATTCGGCATTCAGCTGATAATGACTCAGAAAGCACTTAGTTTATTAATAAATAATTAAAATGTCTTTTCCCCTGACGCATTCATAATCAATTTGCTGGTACTTTGAGGCAATTGCTTTATGCGCGAGCTTGAGGTGGAATAGGCTACTGCCAATATATTAAAGGAAGGTTTAGTATATTATCATTAATCAGTTTAATATAGGCTAACGTACGACTAGTTCACTAGAAATGAAGAGTTCAGATGCAAAACCCTCTAAATCCATCAGACTTCTTTTCTTTAAAATGAGCATTTTTTACCAGGCTTTTACGATCAAGTTTAGGAGTTTCATTTTAAAGGTAATGATAAGGTTATTAGCTAGTGAATAAAATAACTTTTTTTCAAAAATGTCACTCTAGACAATTTATTGGTTTTTAACAAGTTCGATTTTCTTTTGCGTCAAAACCAGCTAAATCCACTTGTGCTTTTTTTGCAAAAAACTCTAAATCCACCTATTTGGGACAAGACATGGTAAATAGTTGGAAAATCACTAAAGATGCAACTAAAAACCCTGAAAAAGATGAGAGCACTTATCACTTGAAAACTAAACAGTAGACAAACCTCTTTACACAGGGATCTAACACGTCTCTTCTATTCAGCCTCCACTTTTTGCCTCCTCCGTTTATATGGCACAGCTTCCATGTGAGACAGAAGAATAGCATCTTGTTTGACTTTGTCTTTGGCGAAATAGAGCTGTTGTTTGATGTATAATAAATCCGATTCCTTCAAAGTAACGCCACTGCACGAAGAACTGTTATGAGTGCATGATACAATTGCGACCAAGCCATTTCCACTGTAGGCTATTTTGTTCCACAGAGTTTTGAAGTAAATAACATTTTCTTCTGTCATTCAATATTAGTAGGACAGGCTGATCCATTTCATCGTACTCGTACTCATCGTAGATTTTTTAAAAATCTTAATCTGAATCTGACTCTAAAAAAATCTCCTCAGTGCGCCGCTATATTGAAACCGCTCGGAATCATATGATTCAATTCGCGCCTTCTGATTGGTTCTCGGAATATAGCGGTGTGACAGCTGAAAATTACTTCGTTATTGCACTGCGCAAATTAGGCCTATGCATGCGTAAAGACTCAAATGTTTTTTAATTATTTATTTTGTTTATTTTTTTATTATCAGCTTATTTATATATAGGCTACAGCCTGCTGATCCCAGGAAAAAATCTGTAGGGGGTGCTATAGGGGTGATTTTGTCTTTCTTGGGGTTGCTGAAGCACCTGCTATAGGACCTCATGAATCAGAGGTATATAATGTAAGGGAGTACAGTGAGGAAAATAAGTATTTGAACACCCTGCTATTTTGCAAGTTCTCCCACTTAGAAATCATGGAGGGGTCTGAAATTGTCATCATAGGTGCATGTCCACTGTGAGAGACATAATCTAAAAAAAAATTTCCAGAAATCACAATGTATGATTTTTAAACTATTTATTTGTATGATACAGCTGCAAATAAGTATTTGAACACCTGAGAAAATCAATGTTAATATTTGGTACAGTAGCCTTTGTTTGCAATTACAGAGGTCAAACGTTTCCTGTAGTTTTTCACCAGGTTTGCACACACAGCAGGAGGGATTTTGGCCCACTCCTCCACACAGATCTTCTCTAGATCAGTCAGATTTCTGGCCTGTCGCTGAGAAACACGGAGTTTGAGCTCCCTCCAAAGATTCTCTATTGGGTTTAGGTCTGGAGACTGGCTAGGCCATGCCAGAACCTTGATATGCTTCTTACAGAGCCACTCCTTGGTTATCCTGGCTGTGTGCTTCGGGTCATTGTCATGTTGGAAGACCCAGCCTCGACCCATCTTCAATGCTCTAACTGAGGGAAGGAGGTTGTTCCCCAAAATCTCGCAATACATGGCCCCAGTCATCCTCTCCTTAATACAGTGCAGTCGCCCTGTCCCATGTGCAGAAAAACACCCCCAAAGCATGATGCTATCACCCCCATGCTTCACAGTAGGGATGGTGTTCTTGGGATGGTACTCATCATTCTTCTTCCTCCAAACACGTTTAGTGGAATTATGACCAAAAAGTTCTATTTTGGTCTCATCTGACCACATGACTTTCTCCCATGACTCCTCTGGATCATCCAAATGGTCATTGGCAAACTTAAGACGGGCCTGGACATGTGCTGGTTTAAGCAGGGGAACCTTCCGTGCCATGCATGATTTCAAACCATGACGTCTTAGTGTATTTCCAACAGTAACCTTGGAAACGGTGGTCCCAGCTCTTTTCAGGTCATTGACCAGCTCCTCCCGTGTAGTTCTGGGCTGATTTCTCACCTTTCTTAGGATCATTGAGACCCCACGAGGTGAAATCTTACATGGAACCCAGTCCGAGGGAGATTGACAGTCATGTTTAGCTTCTTCCATTTTCTAATGATTGCTCCAACAGTGGACCTTTTTTCACCAAGCTGCTTGGCAATTTCCCCGTAGCCCTTTCCAGCCTTGTGGAGGTCCACAATTTTGTCTCTAGTGTCTTTGGACAGCTCTTTGGTCTTGGCCATGTTAGTAGTTGGATTCTTACTGATTGTATGGGACGGACAAGTGTCTTTATGCAGCTAACGATCTCAAACAGGTGCATCTAATTTAGGATAATAAATGGAGTGGAGGTGGACATTTTAAAGGCAGACTAACAGGTCTTTGAGGGTCAGAATTCTAGCTGATAGACAGGTGTTCAAATACTTATTTGCAGCTGCATCATACAAATAAATAGTTAAAAAAATCATACATTGTGATTTCTGGATTTTTTTTTTTTAGATTATGTCTCTCACAGTGGACATGCACCTACGATGACAATTTCAGACCCCTCCATGATTTCTAAGTGGGAGAACTTGCAAAATAACAGGGTGTTCAAATACTTATTTTCCTCACTGTATGTGGGGTCAAGATATGGGGAACATATGCACATTTTCACAGATGCTTCAAAAGATCAAAAAACAGGTAATGTGGGTTCTGCATTCATAATTCCAAAATTAAAAGTATATAAGAACAATAAGATATTGGATCATTTATCAGTGTATACAGGAGAGATGTTTGCAATAATTATGGCAATGAAGTGGATTAGTGAAGTTAAAATATCCAAGGAAATTATATGTTCAGATTCTAGCTCAGCTCTAATAAGTCTGAATAAGCAGAAGTCAGAAACAAGACAAGACTTGGTAATAGAGATTATTCAAGAATTATATTCACTTAATCAAAATAATATAAAAGTCGAGTTTTTGTGGGTTCCAGCTCATATTGGCTTAAGAGGAAATGAAAAGGCAGATGTTTTAGCTAAAAAGGCCATAGAACGAAATTAAATCAATTATCAAAAATAATATTCTGAAAATATGGCAACATCAGTGGGATTCAGATATAAAAGGTAGACATTTCTTTCAAATTCAGCCAACAGTGGGTAAAGGAAGAATGTCAGCTAGGAGTAGATCTGAAGAGATCATAATTACTAGATTAAGATTGGGGCATACAAGATTGAACAGTACTATGCTAAGCAAACATCCAACAGGTCTATGTGAGGTATGTGGTGTTAATGAAACAGTTGTAATAATGCATTGTGGGAGATATATTGTTGAAAGGAATGAATTAAAGAATGAACTAATGAATAAGAGTGAGCACTTTACAATAATACATTTATTAAATCCAGGTAGAAATATAATGCCAATAATGTTACATTTTTTAGGGAAGTACTGGTTTACAAGCGTATATAAGTGGTTTTATTTATTTATTTATTTATTTTTCCCGCCATGAGGCTGAGTGAGGAGCTGAACATGCGGATGAAACTCTATGAAGCATCTATGTGGGTATAAGAATAAAGAGTGATTGCATTGGTAATTTGAGTACGAAATCATAAGGAGAGTGTCAGTGGTCCTTTTGTGCGATAGGTGGCGGTAATGCACTTAAATGTCTGCGATCTGCCGTAAAGCAAGAAAAAGAAGAAAAACCACCTGCTACAGCCACTCCATAGAGCCGCCCATGCAAGAGTGCCAAAATTGGACGGAGCTGTGGCACATTGTAAGAAAAAAAAAAAAAATAAGGACGTACTGTGTAATCGACCGAGATACACAGACCGACATGGATCAGTATGTCATTTTCCGAAACAATAAAAGAGTGTCTCTCAAGGAAGACGACATGACTGCAGAAAAAACTTAGTTGCATATTTCAGGTAAAAAAATGCATCAAGCTGTAGCTTGATAGCTTGCAATAACGTTAGCTCATACGTTCCAGGGTGTCATGTCAAGATTAAGTGGAAAATTTGGTTTGACATTCAACCATGCTGCAGCCGTGAGGTTAAAACACAAACATGCCACATACTGTCACGATCACCTGTGAGAGTGCCCTTCAGCCTCTAGAGGGCACTCCTTCCCGGACTCTCTGTTTCACCCATTTTATGAACTACACTTCCCATACATACTCCCCGGACTAATCACCATTCGTCATTGCAGTTGTTTCTGTCTGTTCTTGTGGTTCATTGTTGAATGTCACCCTGGAGTCTGATCCCTGGTTTTCATGTTTCCCTGTTTTGGTTTGTAGTTTCTTGTTTCGTGTTTCTTGTTTTATGTTTGGACTGTTGTTTTGGATTCTGACCCCTGCCTGTACTCTGGATTACGCCTTATGGAATTGCCCTCAATAAACACCTTTGCTGCACTTGGATCTTCCTTTTGCCTTTCCGTTCCGTGACAGAATGAACCACCACTTAAGATCCAGCAGCACGAGGACTATTTTATCAGGCACATGCAGGGAGCGTGTGGCTCTGCTTGGGGCAGTGATGGCGTTACGCCAGGAGGGAGAAGAGGTAGGATGCTTCGCCACGGTCTTTTGGATGATGGCGGTGGGGCTGAGGTACAACGATGCAGCACTGAAGGATATTTTTAATTGCTGCATTGATGATCCTCTACCTCAGTGTGAGATGGAAGGGCTACAGGACTTGGATTTCTGGAGATTCGCCGCCTATCTCCGCCATCGGGTAGATTGGGCCTCACCAAGTCAACCAGGCAGTGTGCATGCTCCAGATCATGAATCCGTCTCTGAAGTCACAGGGGAGGTGGGCACTGAGCCTCAGCTTCACCCCGGTAAGGGGAGGAGGAGGAGAAGGAAGAAGGCTTCCTTCGGACGTCAAGGCCCGGAGGCCGCTCCAGTCAGTGAGCCCGCTCCAGTTAGTGAGTCCACTCCAGAGCCCGCTCCAGTCAGTGAGTCCACTCCAGAGTCCGCTCCAGTCAGTGAATACACTCCAGAGCCCGCTCCAGTTAGTGAGTCCACTCCAGAGCCCGTTCCAGTCAGTGAATCCACTCTAGTCAGTGAGTCCACTCCAGTCAGTGAGTCCACTCCAGAGTCCGCTCCAGTCAGTGAGTCCACTCCAGAGCCCGCTCCAGTCAGTGAGTCCACTCCAGAGCCCGCTCCAGTCAGTGAGTCCACTCCAGAGCCCGCTCCAGTCAGTGAGTCCACTCCAGAGCCCGCTCCAGTCAGTGAGTCCACTCCAGAGCCCGCATCAGTCAGTGAGTCCGCTCCAGTCAGTGAGTCCACTCCAGAGCCTGCTCCAGTCAGTGAGTCCACTCCAGAGCCCGCTCCAGTCAGTGAGTCCACTCCAGAGCCCGCATCAGTCAGTGAGTACGCTCCAGTCAGTGAGTCCACTCCAGAGCCTGCTCCAGTCAGTGAGTCCACTCCAGAGCCTGCTCCAGTCAGTGAGTCCACTCCAGAGCCTGCTCCAGTCAGTGAGTCCACTCCAGAGCCTGCTCCAGTCAGTGAGTACGCTCCAGTCAGTGAGTCCACTCCAGAGCCTGCTCCAGTCAGTGAGTCCACTCCAGAGCCTGCTCCAGTCAGTGAGTCCACTCCAGAGCCTGCTCCAGTCAGTGAGTCCACTCCAGAGCCTGCTCCAGTCAGTGAGTCCACTCCAGAGCCCGCTCCAGTCAGTGAGTCCACTCCAGAGCCCGCTCCAGTCAGTGAGTCCGCTCCAGTCAGTGAGTCCACTCCAGTCAGTGAGTCCAATCCAGCCAGTGAGGCCATTTTGGGTAAGCCACCGCCTCACCCTCATAAGTGGAGGAGAAGGAGGAAAAGGGCTTCCTCCATCCTACAAGACCTGGAGACCACTCTAGTGGTTGATTGTGGGTTCTCCAAGCGTCTTTCCCTGCCGGCGCCACCGAAGATTCTTTCCCTGCCGGCGCCACCGGAGCGCCTTGCCCTGCCGGCGCCACCGAAGCGCTTGGCCCTGCCGGCGCCACCGAAGCGCCTTGCCCTGCCGGCGCCACCGAAGCGCCTTGCCCTGCCGGCGCCACCGAAGATTCTTTCCCTGCCGGCGCCACCGAAGCGCCTTGCCATGCCGGCGCCACCGAAGCGCCTTGCCCTGCCGGCGCCAACGAAGCGCCTTGCCCTGCCGCCGTTGCCAGAGCAGCCCGAGCCCGCTGCCGTCCCGGAGCAGCCCGAGCCCGCTGCCGTCCCGGAGCAGCCCGAGCCCGCTGCCGTCCCGGAGCAGCCCGAGCCCGCTGCCTTCATCGAGCTGTCCGTTCTCCCTGATACGGCCACGGAGGCCGTCACCGAGCTGCCCGCTCTCCCTGATACGGCCACAGAGGTCGTCACCGAGCTGCCCGCTCTCCCTGATACGGCCACGGAGCAACCTTGGTCTGCCCTGCCACCGCCGCCCAGACCTTCTGCCCTGCCGCCGCCGCCCAGACCTCTGCCCTGCCGCCGCCGCCCAGACCTTCTGCCCTGCCGCCGTCATCCAAGCCTTCTGTCTTGCCGCCACTGCCCGGGCCGTCTGAGCCGCTGGAACCAGCCTGGTCGGTTCCTCCAGCGCCACCCTGGCAATCAGCCAGGACTCCAGACCCACTGGAACCAGCCTGGTCAGTTCCTCCAGCACCACCCTGGCAATCAGCCAGGACTCCAAGCCTGCCAGCGCCCGCCTGGTCAGTTCCTCCAGCACCGCCCTGGTGTTCAGTGAGGTACCCGGGATCTGGCCCACCATCCCTCCCCCTGATCCTCCTCCAGTCCACCTCCCTCCTGAGTTTTTTGTGTTTTTGTTTGTTGTCTGGTGGAGCGTCTGGTAGCCGCTCCTTTTGAGGGGGGGTAATGTCACGATCACCTGTGAGAGTGCCCTTCAGCCTCTAGAGGGCACTCCTTCCCGGACTCTCTGTTTCACCCATTTTATGAACTACACTTCCCATACATACTCCCCGGACTAATCACCATTCGTCATTGCACTCAGCTGTTTGTTATTTTGTCATTAGTGTCTGTGTATTTAATCTGAGTTGTTTCTGTCTGTTCTTGTGGTTCATTGTTGAATGTCACCCTGGAGTCTGATCCCTGGTTTTCATGTTTCCCCGTTTTGGTTTGTAGTTTCTTGTTTCGTGTTTCTTGTTTTATGTTTGGACTGTTCTTTTGGATTCTGACCCCTGCCTGTACTCTGGATTACGCCTTATGGAATTGCCCTCAATAAACACCTTTGCTGCACTTGGATCTTCCTTTTGCCTTTCCGTTCCGTGACACATACAGGTGCTGGTCTTATAAGTAGAATATCATCAAAAAGTTGATTTATTTCACTAATTCCATTCAAAACGTGGATCTTGTATATTATATTTATTCATTACACACAGACTGATATATTTCAAATGTTTATTCCTTTTCATTTTGATGATTATAATTGACAACTAATGCCGATTTCTGTTCTTTTCACACTGCATGACTATCTTGGCCAGCATTCAGTCACTGCTGTGTTCAAACTGCACGATGGATCTGCGACAGAGGGTTTCACACTGCATGACTTTACAATAAGAATCACCGACAACTCTGTCTGGCATGCAAACTACGTTTCACAACCAAACACACGCGAGACGTGACAAGGAAACAACGTGATATCATGCGTGCAAGACCACAGTTCTCACGTGAGACTGTGATTATTATTAAAAATATTAGCCCGCAAGAAGCTTGAAATATGAATTGCCTGTGCGCTGATTTGCAGCGAAAACAACAAAAAGAAATGGAGGAAATGTTTGGGGAGACTAGAAGAACAAGGATTGTGTGTTCTGCAACGAGAGTTGGAGGTAAATACATAACTTTTCAATGTGCTGCTGTTGCGGATGGTCAAGCAAATGTTTGTGCTTTGGTTCTGTTTGATAGAATTGTAATGTTTATCTGAAACAAAGCCATGCGTGCTGATATTGTGGTCTGTAACTCCTCCCCGAACTCTTTCACTCTCTCTCCTTTCCACCTACAGCTGGTGTGTGGTGAGTGCACTGGCGCCGTTGTACTGTGGCTGCCGTCGCATCATCCAAGTGGATGCTGCACACTGGTGGTGGATGAGGAGAGACCCCTGATATGATTGTAAAGCGCTTTGGGTGTACAGTAGTACATATGAAAGCACTATATAAATGCCTCATTCATTCATTCATTGTGAAAAGGTTCAATATTGAATACACCTGGTGCCACACTCTAATCAGCTAATTAACTCAAAACAACCTGCAAAGGCCTTTTAATGATCTCTCGTTCTAGTTCTGTAGGCTACACGCTACACAATCATGGGGAAGACTGCTGACTTGACAGTTGTCCAAAAGACGACCATTGACTTGGCATCTGCACACAGTGCCAAAGCTACCAGTACCTGGTTTAAGGACCATGGTAACCATGTTCTTAATTGGCCAGCAAACTCGCCTGACCTTAACCCCATAGAAAATCTATTGTGAAGAGGAAGATGCGATATGCCAGACCCAACAATGCAGAAGAGCTGAAGGCCACTATCAGAGCAACCTGAGCTCTCATATCACCTGAGCAGTGCCACAGACTGATTGACTCCATGCCACGCCGCATTGCTGCAGTAATTCAGGCAAAAGGAGCCCCAACTAAGTATTGAGTGCTGTACATGCTCATACTTTTCATGTTCATACTTTTCAGTTGGCCAAGATTTCTAAAAATCATTTCTTTGTATTGGTCTGAAGTAATATTCTAATTTTTTGAGATACTGAATTTGGGATTTTCCTTAGTTGTCAGTTATAATCATCAAAATTAAAAGAAATAAACATTTGAAATATATCAGTCTGTGTGTAATGAATGAATATAATATACAGGTTTCACTTTTTGAATGGAATTAGTGAAATAAATAAACTTTTTGATGATATTCCAATTATATGACCAGCACCTGTATACCCACATGACGACAGGGAGGTGACGGCGGTGCGTAAATCGAGTTACCCCTCCCACTTCTGCTAGTTTTACTGAGATGTCTTGTCCCGTGCGAATTGGCCAATTAATATTACAGATGTCCTGAGGTAAAATTGCATTACTCCACCTCCCCATGTAAAACTAATCCTGTCCGAATAGGGCTTTAGTCCACTAAAGGAGGGAGAGCATTTACACATATGTATACTATATGTATATTATATATGTACATTTCTGAAATTACATAATTTGGACACAGTCCCCTCTGATAACAGATTACTCTAAATTGTAATGTTGACATGCACTTACTGTAAATCTGCTTTGAAACGATATGTATTGTGAAAAGCGCTATACAAATAAATGTGAATTGAATATACAGATTTTGTACAGAGCTGAAATCCAAACCCATAGTGTTTCAGCTGTTGCTCTCAGGCTTCGTACAAAGGATTGTCATGAAGTGCATGTGAAGTGTACAGGGAGATGTCTCGGTTATGTATATAACTTTAGTTCCCAAATAGTGAACGAGACGCTGCGTTAGCCGGTATGGGAACGCCTCTGCGTGATGTCGTCATGAAGCACGTATGAAATCTGTCCAATCAGGAGACGGAACGTCATAGGCGTCACTGACCAGGAACCATAAAGCCAGCCCGAAAACACTTTCATTCAGCTTCTGAAAAGTCTGAAGCAAGTCGCTTATGGGCATGCAGGGAGTATGGCAGGACGACGCAGCGTCTCGTTCCCTATTCAGGGAACTAAGGTTATATACATAACCGAGACGTTCCCTTTCAAGGGAACTCGCGCTGCGTTAGCCGCTTTGGGAACGCTAATCGCAACGTCGCCATATGAGCAAGTGACTGATCGTGTGAAGCCGAAGCGCACAACTCACAGCCGAGGTCAAGTTCATAGAACCTCACAAATGTGTGCGGTGAGGACCAGCCTGTCGCATCACAAATGTCACTTAGGGAAACCCCTGAAATCAAAGCCTTTGAGGCAGCCATACTCCGGGTCAAAAGAGCCCTAACAGCCAATGGTGAAGGCTGTCCAATGGACTCATAAGCAAGTGAGATGGCCTCGACCACCCACTTGCTCATTCTCTGCTTTGATGCCGGGTGACCTTTCCTAGGTGCACAAAAACATACAAATAGCTGATCAGCTTTTCTCCACATGGCAGCTCTGTGGACATACGCATCTAGTGCCCTAACTGGACACAGCAGATTAAGCTTTTCCTGGTCCGATGACGTGAATGGAGGAGGACAGAAGGCCTGCAGCACAATAGGTCTCGCAGTATTAGTGAGAACCTTAGGGATGTATCCCGGTCTGGGATGGAGGAAAGCCTTTACATTACCAGGCGCAAACTCAAGGCACGATGGAGAAACCGACAGGGCTTGAATGTCTCCAATTCTTTTGAGAGATGTAATAATCAGAAGAAACACTGTTTTTAGTGGTAAAAACTTTTCTGACGCCTCTTTCATAGGTTCGAGAGGAGCCATAGAAAGGCCTTGAAGGACAATCCCAAGTCGGAACTCTCGTGCGTACTGCAGGTCTAAGCCTCAAAGTGCCAAAGATACCCCACTTAAAGGAGCGTGGTAAGCAGCTAAGGCCGCCACGTACACCTTCAGCGTGGAGGGGGATAACCCTTAAGAAAATCTGTCCTGCAGGAACTCCAGTACCGCACTAACCGGGCAGTTAACTGGATCCCACTGGTGATTTTCACACCAAGAAGTGAATAATCTCCACTTCAAAGCATAGAGTTTCCTCGTGGAGGGAGCTCTGGACTGGAGTATGGTCTCAACAACCTCAGTTGAGAGACCGGAATCTATGAGATGTGCCCCCTCAGAGGCCACGCCCACAGTTTCCATAACTCCGGGCGGGATGCAGCATTAGACCGCCCGCCTGAGAGAGAAGGTCCTCCCTGATGGGAATCTCCATCGGAGACCCGTTGAGGAGAAATGCCAGGTCCGAGAACCATACTTGGGCTGGCTAGAACGGGGCTACTAATATGAGACGGGCCCCGTCCCGGTGAACTTCCGGGAGTAGAACAATCGGGGGAAATGCGTACAGCAGTAGCCTCGGCTGTACCATAGCAACCAGCCCAAGAGGTGCTGGGTTTGACATCAAGAACCACAGTGGATAGTGAGTCGTCTCTTGAGACGCAGTAGTTCTCCCATAAGAGCTTCACCACCTCGGGGTGAAGTCTCCATTCCACGGGCATTGACCCCTGCTTCAACAGGATGTCTGCCCCCACACTCAGGTACCCTGGGATGTAAACTGCTCTGAGGGACAGCAGTTTCCCTTGGGACCACAGTAGAATCTGATTCGCCAGTTTGTAAAGCGGGCGTGATCTCAGACCCCCCTGATGATTTATATATGAGACTACTGATGTGTTGTCTGACTAACACATGTTGGTCTCTGAGATCTGGGAGGAAATATTTCAGTGCAAGAAGTACCACCATCATTTCCAGGCAATTTTTGTGCCACGTGAGATGATGGTCCTGCCACAGACCTCGAGTTGAGCGACCACTCATGATTGCCCCCCAACCCGTGAGGGATGCATCCGTCGTTAGCGTGACACAGGTCCTTGGGATAGAAACCAAGGTTGCTTCCATATGACTAGAGCATGTAAGCAACGCCGCGTGACTCTGATCATATGAAACGGATTCCTCCTCGGTGAGAACCCCTTGGTTTTGAGCCACCACTGAAGTGGTCTCATGTTCAGCAGGCCAAAAGGTATCACGTTGGACGCTGCTGCCATAAGACCTAACAGTCTCTGGAACTGTTTGACAGTGAGTGACTGGCCTAGCCTTATGTTTGAGACGGTAGTGACGATTGATGATATCCGAGCCGGAGATAAACGGGCGCGCATAGTCACCGAATCCCATGCCACGCCTAGATAAGTGGTCCTCTGAGCTGGAGAAAGCACACTTTTCTTTGCGTTTAGTCTCAACCCCAACCTTTTCATGTGAGCGAGAACAACATCTCGATGTTGAACCGCCATCTGCTCTGATTGAGCCAGAATCAACCAATCGTCTATGTAGTTTAAAATGCGGATGCCCTGCATACGCAAGGGCGTCAGATCCGCATCTACACATTTGGTGAAGGTGCGGGGTGACAATGCTAGGTCGAAAGGAAGAACCCGATATTGGAATGCTTCGCCCCCGAAAGCAAACCTCAGAAACTTCCTGTGATGCGGGAGGATTGATACATGGAAGTATACATCTTTCAGATCTATTGTCACAAACCAGTCCTCGGACCTGATCTGTGACACAATATGCTTTATTGTCAGCATCTTGAACTTGAGCCTTGCTACCGTTTGATTTAGCTGACATAGATCTAGAATCGGACGCAATCCCCCGTCTTTCTTTGGCACAATGAAATAACGGCTGTAAAACCCGGACTCCCTGCTGGGAGGAGGAACCCTCTCTATAGCCTCCTTTCGCAAGAGCGTCTCTACTTCTTGTGCCAACACCAGAGCCTGCTCGGGGTCTACCACAGTGGTCAAGACCCCGCTGAATCGGGGTGGGCGTGATCTGAACTGAATCGCATACCCCTTTTCTACTGTGTGCAGGACCCATTGAGATACTTTTGACAGATTTTTCCACTCTGACAAAAAATCTACTAAGGGAACCAGCCTCTCAAGGCTGGCCTCTGGTGGAATATGGGCAGCCAGCACAGTGCCCTGAAGCAGAGCTCGTACTCGGCTTCTGCTGCTCTCGCCCAGCAGCAGAAGGGACTTGGGCCCGCCGAGGCAGAAACTGCTGCAGGGCTGCAGACTGTTTCTTAGCCTCTTGGAACCTTTCAGTGACTGATGTAATAGCGTCACCGAACAGGTTGGAAGGATTTAGTGGGGCATCCAGGAGAAATGTGTTATCTTTGTCCTTAATCTCAGTGAGATTAAGCCACAAGTGCCATAGAATGGCCCACAGACTTGGCCGTCTCCTTAGTGGCACAGAGAGCGAGATCCGCCCCCACTTCATCACTTTCCCCCAAGTCCTTCAGCAGGTCCGCTTGGTATGCTTGCATGATGGACATCATGTGCAAGCACGCCACAGTCTGACCTGCTGCCGAGTATGCTTTGCCCACTAGCACTGAAGTGGTCTTGAGCGGCTTAGTGGGCAACTTCAGTGCTTTGAGGGACAGCGCCGACTGCGGAGAGAGATGGCTCGCAAGCGTCTCTTCCACCCTTGGCATCGCCCTATACCTGTATGTCCTCATCCCCATAACATTACTGTATACGGAAGTCTGAGGGGTGTAAATACGGGTAGACACCGGTCTCTTCCACGACCTCGACACCTCAGTGTGGAGGTCAGGAAAAAACGGCAAAGCCCGACGTGGAGGCTGAGCAGATCTAGACGGTAAGAAGCGTTTGTCTAGCTTACTTTTCACTTTCTGCTCCTGCTTCTCGGCTGGCCAGTCGATGTTTAACTTAGCGACAGCACGAGAAAGCACCTCCATGAGCTCCTCGCTCGCGGGAGATTGAAGTGGCAAGTCTTCTCCCGTTGCCACGCTAACAACATCCAGCTCCTCAGAACTGGACGCCATTAACGTGACTGTATCCACCGGAGCGGAAGAAACCGCAATGCGTGCTTCCTGCCTCCGAATAGATACACCGGATGCAGCAGGTGAAGGCAGAGATAGGGCAGGGCCCGTCTCTAACCCCTCTGCTACATCCATCTGCGAACCCCAAGACATAAGGCGCCGCCCTGCCTCGGCAGAAGCGGGACCCGAGCCCTGAGGAACACGAACCAAGCCACTCTCCTCGAAGAGAGCTCAGCGGGAGCGCAGCGTTCTCATTGGTAGCTGCTCGCAATGCACACAGGCAGCCCCCTCGAGAGCTGCCTGGGCATGCTGCACTCCCAAACAAACAACACACATTTCATGTGTATCACCTCCCGGTATAAAACGCGGGTAGGGATGAACACATTTCCTGAAATGTTGTTCGCTCGCCATAATCACAATATAAGCAATATACTGGGACAGACAACAATAAATAGACAGGACAAATCACACGTAGCACTTGCTGAAGACACAGAAGCTGAATGAGAGTGTTTTCGGGCTGGCTCCTGATTGGACAGATTTCATACGTGCTTCATGACGACATCACGCAGAGGCGTTCCCATAGCAGCTAACGCAGCGCGAGTTCCCTTGAAAGGGAACCTCCACTCTTATGTCCTAACCTAACATTTGATCCACATGTACAGAATACCGTTAAAACATCATTTTTTCATCTTCGAAACATCGCAAGACTACGTCCTATGCTTTCTTTTAATGTTGCAGAAAAACTGATCAATATGTTTGTTTTTTCGCGCATTGATTATTGCAATGCCCTGCTCGCTGGAGTATAGAAAAATACCCTCAATAAACTCCAATATGTTCAAAACTCAGCTGCCAGAATCCTAACAAGGACAAGAACTCAAGAGCATATCACTCCTATCTTGGAGTCCCTACATTGGCTTCCCATCAGGTTTCGTATAGATTTTAAAATTCTCATGTTGACTTATAAGGCCTTACATGGCTTAGCCCCACACTATTTATCTGAGCTTTTAACAGTTTACACTCCCAGGCGTGAGCTCCGTTCTTCGGAGTTAGGCCTCCTGACCGTTCCCACTACTCGCATGCGCTCTATGGGTGACAGGGCTTTCTCTTCCTTTTCTCCAAAACTCTGGAACTCTCTCCCCTGTGATATTAGACATGCAAATTCTCTTAGTGTTTTTAAAGTTTCTCTTAAAACTTATTTCTTTAGACTGGCTTATATGTAATCTGTATTTTTATTTCTCTTCTTATTTTGTATTGACTGTTTTTTTTTACTTTGTACTATGTGTAAAGCGCTTTGAGAATATCCTTTTAAAGGCGCTATATAAAATAAAGTTTATTATTATTATTATTAACCAAGCACCTTTCACATTTCCAAGTCACAAAAGGATATCGTGCACAATATCTTTGAAGGTATTGTGTCAGTAGAGCTGGCTTGTTGCCTCACTGTGTTGATTTCAAAGGAATATTTTTTCAGTGGATTTTCTGAACCCGTTGATTCTGAACACTTTCTGTACAAGTGGGGTGACAAAACGAATAAGCCTCATGTCATCCCACACACATTCTCGATTAAGAAATTTAAGATTTGTGAGCACAGACATCGCCACCAAGAGCTTTTTCGAAGTGCTCATTTACTAATGAAGCACTATTTTATTTGGAGCACTACCTTTGGGAGACTTGTATGTATGTGGATGATGAGATACGAATCAAAGCATAACTTCTTTAAACAGATTGCTCGCCAAACCTACTGTTTTAAAAACATAGCTCTCACGCTATCAGTGAAGCACCAGCTAATGATTGCTTTTCATTTGCATTCCTCTTGCCTTAAGAAGCCATTATTTGAACTAACAAATGTTTCATTGATTCCAGTTGATGTGTTGAACAAGGAAATAGCTTGCACCATCAGAGATACCCTGTAACCCAGATGTAATGGAAGTTAGTCAAGTCTGTTTATGCAAATGGAATGATTCTTGCTCATGTATCATGTGCAGGCCTCCCTGAATTTGTTGAAATAATGCCAATTTACATATTTTTTTAATTTGCAAGAAGTTATGTTGCTGGAACAGAGAGTATTTTAGAGAATTTGAAGTAAATCCATCACATCTGAGAGAGTTGGTCATTGTTGAGCATGCTGAACTGTTAGATGACTATCCACTGGTGTGCTACTTGATTGGAGCTATACAGATGCTGACTTTGAAGAGATACATTCACATAGCAGCATAATATATGAGAAGTTACTTAATCCTGTAAGTATAAAGTTCTTTTTCTTCAGTCCAAATTACAACAAATCTTCACAGTTTATATTATTGTTTTCCCACAGGATTGCAGAAAATTACTCAAAGTTTTTTTTATATAATGAGCCAGTATAATATGAATCCATCTTCCAAACCATGTTTTTGTCTTATCCTGATTCACTTCTCTATGCCTATAATAAGTGTTTGTATTTGGACAATTTTGGACCTAGCAGGACGTCAGTCACTACAGAGTAGCACAGTACCTCTGTGTCTCATCAATCATAGATATAAAACATAGAGAAGTAGCTCCAGCTACAATGTTCTTCTGCAAGATGCATGCAGTTTTGTTAACCGCTAGAGGACCAAAAGTTACATAGTATTCCTTTAACTATCCATTTTAAAAGCACTTATTGCCTTAATTCTTATTTGTGTAATATGTTTTATTAAAAACATAGGAAAAACACAGGATATTAATCCTCTCTTTAGAATGATAAATAGAGCAATGGCTCGACCAGTGAAACTTTGAGTAATTTTAGCTGATGATGATGGAAGTTGATCCTGCCTGAAGGGCTTCCTAGTTCTACTGAGAACCTTGCACAAATAATCACTGCAATGTTCCAGCTTGATGGGATATCCGCTTGCAATATCAAGATGACAATTTTGGTGGCAAGTTTGTAAATTTAACAACAATAACTGATTTTCAAGACAAAGGAACCTTAAAGGTCATCTTCAAGACTACAGGACAAAACCAGACCACAGCATCAAATCCTACTCATTTAATGCTGTGCCAGGCAGATGATTCTGCATCTGTCTCTTCATTTGAAACTGACGACATGGTTCTTCTTTCTTCTCCTGATGGGTCAGTGCAATCCACATCAAGATCTACTCCATGGCCACTTGTATTCCCAATTCCATGCTTCTCCTATGACTCCTGAAATAATTCTACAGCAAGCTAATGCTGAATACCATGAAAAAGTAACTCGTCTTAGTCCATCTCCAAAGCTAAAGTCACACATTCTAGAAGTCCTAGCTGAAGAAGTCATAAAATATAAAGCATATCCAACTGATCTAGACCTTAATGCAGTGGCAGAAGCATTAATTAATAAACACCCTTGCTTGTTTGCTAGGCTCCTACAATGGTTGCTATGGGTGGAAAATATAAGTATAAGTATAAGATGGCAAACCTTTGTACTAAGCTCAGAAGTGTTGGGTGTTCAGAAGTAAGCATAAACTCAATTGCTGATCATTCATACTCAAAGTAGAACTGGAATGACATTCATTAAAAGATGATTAGTTAAAACATTTCAAATGCAGACTATTTTTCAAGTCATATATTCCGCCATTTGAGGATTTCTTAAAAATAATGTGTAAAAAATCTCATCTCGTTCTTGTGAACTCAATCTTGCATCTCATCTCTTGATCTGTCTCGTCACACCCCTATTGAATACCCAATTTGATTTTGTTTGCCTTTTTTCAGTTTAATGGATAAATACTGAGTTCATGCGCATCACCACTGTCCCACTGGAGTTTAAGTTTCCTTGCTATGCTTGACCAGTATTCGGACAGTTTGAATACAGAATACAGTAAGGGTGGAGTCACTGTCATAACGATAAAAAACATCATGCAACCCATTTCACAGGTTGGTCAGTCAATTAATTACTTCAAGGGTTAGTTCAACCCAAATGAAAATTCTGTAATTAATTACTCACCTTCATGTCAATCCAAACCCGTAAGACTTTTGTTCATCTTTAGAACACAAATTAAGGTCTTATTGATGAAATCTGACAGCATTCTGTCCCTCCATAAACAGCTGCCCAATTGCAACTTTGACTCGTTATAAAATAAATCGGATCCTTTGTTAGTTTTGGGAGCAATAGCAATGGTAACAGTTTTATTTTAAAAGAAATGACATGCTTTCCTTTATATATTAGAGAATGAATTATAATTGTACCACATTTTTAAAATTGTGTAATTAATCTCAGTTCTTCTCTCTTCTTACCGATACCTGATGTTCTGAAACGCATAGTATAGATGTTTTACACAAAGCAATGAGTGCCCTTTGTGTGTTTTGATGCTCCATGATGTTCCCTAGTTTGATCAGAAGTGTTAATGGCATGAGAGCTATATACATGTTCCTTGATCTTGTTTGTCCAGTAATGTTAATGGTTACTTCACCCAAAAAATGATAATTCTTTCATCATTTACTCACCTTCAAGTTGTTCCAAATAGAGATGCCTAGACGAGAGATTTTCTTCACACACAGCAGTATGTATGAGTTGCAGTCTGAGCACGTTTTTCCGCACCCTTTTGATTGACAGAATATAATCGGCCCTGATCATCTGCAGTTTTTAAACAATCAGCCAATGTTTGTCTATGTGGCTTTCTTGCTGGAATTTGGGTAACGTTTGAGCAATCTGGGTGAAATAAGTTTCTCTAATGTTATTGCTGCACTGTGTGAGGAAGTGTAGTTTATTTTCTCCAACTCCATCAGTGCAGTGTGAACAGAGTTGGGGCCCCAGATTTCACAGCCATACAGAAGAATGGGCTTAATGATGCTTTTGAAAATGTTCAGTTTACTTATTTGGTTTAATTTACTTAGAGCACGTGACTCTCAAGGGAAAAGAAAAAAACCTAAGTTATTTTTTCTGCAAAGTTTAATCAATGACTCTACAGTCTTTGCCGCCTCAAAACTTCAAACTTCGGCCATGAGGGAGACTTCACTTCTCTGCCAGCACACCAGAATGTGATTGACTTCCCACAACATCAATCCAGACACGAAAAGACCTTCAGTGAATCAACACGAAAACTCCTTCTCCAAGCCAAAGATGCCGACAAAGGGAATCCCTAAAGACACAAATAACAAACGGAAGTACACCTCAAGATTCTAGCTGGTGCAGTGAAGTCTACTAACCTGCCTAAGTGTTAGAAGGGTTAAATTAATGATTGATGGTTCGTTCAGATCAGGTCTTATGGTGTGGGAGAGGACAGAAGACTGGCATCAAGTCACAACCTGTCCGGGAAATTCTACTGTGTAAGTTTTACTAGGTTAGCAGTAACAGGCCCATTGAGAGAGACTTCAATGTTCCTTTTTCAGTATATATATGGGCGTTTCTTCAACTAGGGGCACTTTTAGCCTTGTGAAGTTGAATAAAATAAACTTGTTCAAAAGTCACGTAACACATTCTCATAAGTTTAAATAATTTCTCTAGTTTTAAGGTCTGTAAGAGGACAAACTTAGATTACAAGAGAAATTGTTAAAATGTTACAGTTTTTCTGATCTGCAATGAACAAATGTAATTTCCACATCTCAATATACCGCTGTTATTTAAAAATAGAATTATTTATGCCACTCAAGAATTGTCTAAGATCATTTTTGTAACTAGTTTTACCAGTTTTTCCACAATGTACATTAATTATACATTTGTTAATGAAATAAATTAACTACCCTAAGGACCAAATGCTGAACTGTACACCTGTCACACTTTGAAATTTAATATTGGTTTGGGTAAGAGCTTATTGGAAAATAAATAACTTTAATTTTTATATTAAGTAGAGCATGATCTCATAAATTGCGGATACATTTTTAATGTGTGATGAGAATAGTTTTTAAAAATGTGTGAGGGGATGGAAATGACAGGGTTTAGTGGAAATGACAATGAATGAACGTGAATGTAGAGAAACAATAGAAATATTTATTAGAAAAATACTTAAACTCTTCACACTCATTAAACTCAATTCACAGAATCATTAAACATAACCACACCTGTTTTAGTGTAGTGCTGAGTTTGATGTATAAAACTGATTTGTCTCACAAATGAACGGTTACAGTGCATACTGTAAATAACTGACACAAATGATGGCAAGGCAAAAATATAAGCAATAAATGATGCATCAAAATTTCAACATTGTGAGATAATTATGAGGCTATATAATTGTGAGAGTTTGATACTGAAATGTTCTCAATGAACAATTATCTTCTGTAAAGAGTAACTGTAAAGAACACCTGAAACTGTATCATTTAAACAGAGGTGTGGAATGTGGAACATTTTGAGCACCTTGAATGTGAGAGTGTATGTATGTTTGCATGTGTGTGAGAGAGAGAGAGAGAGAGAGCATTTGACAGATCTGTCTCTTTTAAGTCTCTCCTTCATATTTTATAGGTTCAGCTTTTATTTTGTCCCTATAGGCCTGTGACCTTTCTTATTTTGTCTTAGGTGGCACCTTAAAAATAGAAAAAAATGAAATCAATTAATATAAAGTAATATAAGTTAGAAATAAAAAAAATCTTAATATAATTATAAATATAAAAAGTATTGTAACATACACTATATTGCCAAAAGTTTTTGTATGCCTGCCTTTACGTGCTTATGAACTTTAATGACATCCCATTTTTAATCCGTAGGGTTTAATATGGAGCTATTCAGCAAGGTTTAGAAGTGTGTTTATGGGAATTTTTTTAATTCTTCTAGAAGCACATTTGTGAGGTCAGGCACTGATGTTGGACAAGAAGGCCTGGCTCACAGTCTCCGCTCTAATTCATCCCAAAGGTGTTCAATCGGGTTGAGGTCAGGACTCTGTGCAGGCCAGTCAAGTTCCTCCACACAAAACTCACTTATCCATGTCTTTATGGACCAAGGCAGGCAGCAATCGATCAACAGGGTAAGAAGGCAGTCCAGGGTCATACACAAGATAGCAGATAAACAGGAAAAACGCTCAGAAATGTATGCAAGGCAAAACAAGACTTCGCGAAGCATGATGGGATGTGAGAGTTCTTTTATAGTCCCGCTAATGGCTGACAGGTGGGGGTGTAATCAGCCCAGGTACGTGGTGTGGGAGTTGTAGTTCGAAGACAGTTAGTATTCCGGTGATGGCGCCCTCAGGTGGCGATCGGAGGGAGCCACAGAGACCGTTTCTGTGACACATGTAATTACATCTGTAATTAATTTCTGTAATTACATTTATAATTACACTGTTGACCCATCCCTTACACCTTAAACCCACCCAAACCACCAAAGCGTTCCCTAAACCTTCCCCATATCCACCTCAATAGCAGCAAATGTGTTTTGCAATTCAATATGAACCCAATAAGTACATTGTACTTATTTTTTGATTGTAAGTACATAGTAGTTAAGGCCACTAAATATAAAGTGGGACCGAAGTTTCTAATACTATCTTTAAAATTAAATGGATTCAGAATTGTAGCCTATTAAATCTAATAACAAATTGTGGTATTATATCCAAAATTTAGTTTTTAACAAAATTGGCAGAATTAAATTTCTCCTCAATTGTAACTTTGATATTAATAAAATCCCCATTAAGCTGTCTAACTTTCATAGGCATGCTCTGTTATCCTGGTTATTTGAGTATAAACACAATTTCTCTCCCCACAGATGTTTGATATGGAATAATAGGGATATTAAATATAAGAATAAAACACTTTTTTTTAATATTGTTTTAGAAACAACATTTGAATGGTGACACAGTTGTTTCGCAATGATGGTCACTTACTTTCATATGGAGAATTTCTAGATAAATTCAAACTTCCTATATCTGCAAAGGATTATGCAGTTGTTTTTGACGCTACACCTTCTGGTCTCCTTCAGTTGTTGCGAGGTGTTAACATTGTTGATTTGGATTTTAATTTAAGGTTAGATGGTTTAAGTATTGTTGATAAAAATGCAACAATAATTTCCTCAGACAGATTTGTCATTCACTTAAGATACCCCCGGCTGAAAGCTTTTGGAATTCACGATTCTGGGACATTCAGTGGGAGAAGGTTTCCAGGAGATACTGTGTCACCAATAAGATCCATGTGGATTCATTTAAAATTATTCATTGTATTTACCCAGTTAATCAGGTTATTAAAAGATTTAAGAAAGATATTGATTTGAAATGTCCGTTTTGTAGTTTCTATGATGAAACTAGGCCTATTTATCATCTTTTTTTTTTTTTTTGAGTGTATTTGCACTAAATTGTTCTGGTGTGATTTTGAGGTCTTTTTTAAGGAGATCTCTGGATCTGACATTAATCTGGAGGACAAAAATATTGACAGCACCTTGACCTCAAGAAATTTGCGCGTGCAGAGCCAGTATACAGTACAATTCAAATATAAACAAGATACCTATCTTGATGTTTACATTTGAATATAGTCGCTGACGTTTTCTAGATTGGACAACACAAAGTTAATTTGTTATTGGCAAATGGAGAAGATTCAGACGTTGAAGTGGTAAGAATTTTTCTAGCTAATATTAGCTTAATCTACTAGTTTTTGTATGAAATATATTAAACTATTTTGACTGGGAAACAGATTAAAACCCACACACATTTAATTGACTTGTTTGAGAAAGTACCTTACTGTGGTTACAGGTGATGATAACACTTGTGTATATAATTCATTAATGAATATAATAACAAAAAAAGACACAAGCTCTTTTAAGATGATTGTTGGTGATTATTTTTCTACCTTTTTGTTTTCCTCTCAACAGCAGCCAACATCCAGTGAACCCACAGGCTCTTTATAAAGCCGCCCACCCTGCATCAGCATTACATTACAGAAAACACCATTCATATCTTGGCAGTATCAGAGACTCATCTGGATGCTACTGTTCTTGACACAGAGATTTCTATTGATGGCTATAATATTTTTAGGAGGGACAGGAATAAACATGGGGGTGGCATAGCATTATATATCAGAGATAACTTTCCGGCAGTACTGTGCTCTGAGTTTATCTCAGATGGTTTAGAATCGTTATGGGTTAAAGTGCATCTTCCTCACCTAAAGCCGGTGCTAATAGGTTGCTGTTATAGACCTCCTGGGACTGATGTGCAATACCTGAATGATTTATGTGTGTTAATTGACAGAGTTACAGATGTGAATAGTGATATTTTTTTACTTGGGGATATGAACATTGACTGGTTTGCGAATCAATGTCCAATGAAACAAAAGTTAGTTTCATTGATTGCTGCTTGTAATCTATCTCAGATGATCTCTCAACCAACCAGAGTCTTTACTAACAGTGCTGGACATACTTCTGCCACTTGCATAGACCATATTTATACAAATATTCCTGAATGTTGCACTAAACCAGTTTCTAGATCTGTGGGTTTTAGTGACCATAATATTATAGCAATTACCAGAAAAACTAAAATTCCAAAATGTAAGGTTAATATAGTACATAAAAGAATGTTTAAGAAATTTATTCCGGAGAGTTTTTTGGCAGATGTTGGAGGTATTGATTGGACTGATGTGTATGCTGCTGAGGAGCCTGAGGCTGCCTTAAATATCTTTATGGAAAGATTTATGAAGATTGTTGATAGGCACGCCCCAATGAGAAAGTGTATTGTAAAAGGGAGACCAGCCCCATGGCTGAATGAGAGGATAAAGAGCCTCATGAAAGAAAGAGACAAAGCCAAATCTATATTAGTAAAGACTGGATTGGTGGAGGACAGATTTAAGTACTGTCAACTGAGAAATCAGGTTACTAAACTGAATAGATTGATGAAAAAAGATTATTACATGCAGAGAATAAATGCTGTAAAGCAAGATGGTAAAGAGCTCTGGAAAACCCTTAATGAAATAATGGGGAGGCGGTCATCTGGAGGGGCTTCCTTTGTGGAGTCAGAAGGCATGTTTTTGACTAAACCATCTGATATAGCAAATTATTTTAATGATTTCTGCATAAATAGGCAAGGCAAGGCAAGGCAATTTCATTTGTATAGCACATTTCATACACAATGGTAATTCAAAGTGCTTTACATAAAAAAGAATAATAAAAATAGAACATAAGGAATAGAAATAACAGTAAAAACAGAGAATTTTGCTATCTGGATGGAAGAGCTAAGAAGTCTCAGGGAGTTTGTTGTTGTTGTTGTTGTTGTCGTCCATCAGAGTTGGATCTAAATGGATCTATTCATCAGAGCAGATCAGAATGGATCTTCCTCATCCAACAGGACTGCTACCTGTTAAGGCACTTCAAACTGATAAACATAGTTTCAATCTCCCCTTTTGCCAAGACACCTCAAACTGCACCACACAGCCCTAATCCCCCTTCCGGAGATATCTTACCTATGGAACGCAGTTCAAGTTTCCCCTTTGGAAATTTCCCCCTTTGGAAAGTGTCCTGACTGTAATCCAGAGATATCTTAACCATGCACTACAGCTTAAATTTCCCCATGGTTTGTCAAATTTACCAAATTTTAACCCAATCAATTTCTTCCTAATTCTCCCAGCTCTTTCAACCAGACAGCAATAATGCATTAAAAGTCAGAATAACAAGATGATACATAAAAGATATAAAATACATTAAAAATGAAATAAAAACAGGAAAAGGAATTAAAAGAATAAAAAGATAATACGTATAAAATAAAGTGCAAACAGTTCGGACATAGCACAGTGCTCAATCAGCAAATGCATAGATAAAAAGTGTTTTGAGTCTGGATTTGAATGTGGCTACTGTTGGAGCACACCTGATCTAATCTGGAAGCTGGTTCCAGCTGCGGCTGGCATAACAGCTAAAAGCAGACTCTCCTTGCTTTGAGTGAACCCTGGGTGTTTCTAAATGACTTGATCCTGATGATCTGAGTGATCTGTTAGGTTTATATTCTATGAGCATATCTGCAATGTATTGAGGTCCTAGGCCATTGAGTGATTTATAAACAAGTAACAGTACTTTAAAATCAATTCTAAATGCAACTGGAAGCCAGTGCAAGGACCTGAGGACTGGTGTGATGTGTTCATGTTTTCTGGTTCTGCTCAGAATCCTGGCAGCAGCTTTCTGTACGAGCTGCAGCTGTCTTATGGTCTTTTTGGGAAGACCAGTGAGGAGCCCATTACAATAATCCACCCGGCTGGTGATGAAAGCATGAACAAGTTTCTCTAAGTCTTGACTGGAGACAAAGCATCTAATTCTTGCAATATTTTTGAGATGATAATACGCTGATTTAGTTATTGTCTTTACATGGCTACTGAAACTCAGGTCTGACTCCCAAGATCACACCAAGATTCCTGACTTGATTTTTAGTTGTTTGACCCCTAGAGTGAAGGTACATGTTCACTTTGAAAACTTCATCTTTGTTTCCAAACGCAATGACTTCAGTTTTGTCTTTGTTTAACTGAAGGAAGTTTAGACACATCCAATTTTTAATTTCACCAATGCACTGGCACAGGGAGTCAATGGGGCTGTAGTCGTTAGGTGATAGAACCAAATTGCATATCACAGCTATGCAGATGACACCCAGATTTACCTAGCCCTTTCTCATTATTTGGCTCAGTGGCAGCATATATAGGTTGAACAGGAGGGGTGCGAGTATTGAACCTTGAGGGACTCCGCATATCATGGATGTCCACTCAGACTTATGGTCACCGATACTCACATAATAACCTCTCCCTTCTAAATATGACCTGAACCATTTTAGGACCATCCCAGAAAGCCCAACCCAGTTTTCCAGCCTGTCAAGAAGAATGTTGTGATCGACAGTGTCAAACGCAGCACTGAGGTCAAGTAGAACCAGCACTGTTAATTTACCTGTATCTGTGTTAAGGCGAATATCATTTATTATCTTTATGAGTGCTGTCTCTGTGCTGTGATGCGGTCGGAAACCAGATTGAAAGTTATCAAAGTATCCATTCCAGCTTAAGAACTTGTTCAGCTGATTGAAAACAACTTTTTCAATGATCTTGCCTATGAAAGGAAGATTTGAGATTGGCCTGTAGTTGCTCAATATGGTGTTATCCAGATTGCTCTTTTTCAGGAGGGGCTTAACAACTGCAGTTTTCAGGGATTTTGGAAAAGTCCCAGAGAGAAGTGAGGCATTTACCACTTCTAGGAGATCTGCTTCTAAACAGTTTAACACTCTTTTGAAAAAGATGTGGGAAGTGTGTCAAGGGCGCAGGTTGATGTTTTAAGGTGCTGTACTGTTTCTTCCAAAATTTTACCATCAATTGCTTCGAAATCAGACATAATAGCTACTTTCTGAGGTTGTGATCTGATCTGTTTTACCCCAGTGCAGCTCAAGGATGTGCTGATCGCCTTTCTGATATTATTAATTTTCTCAGAGAAGAAGGAAGCAAACTCACTACATTTGCTGTCTGAGAGCATTTCACTGGGAATCTGACTTGGGGGGTTTGTTAGTCTCTCTACTGTAGCAAAAAGAGTGCGGGTGTTGTTTAAGTTTCTGTTTATAATATTTGAGAAGAAGGTCTGTCTAGCTTTGCCTAATTCCACATTGAAAGCATGAAGAATATCTTTATAGATGTTATAATGGATTTCAAGCTTTGTCTTTCGCCACATGCGCTCAGCTTTTCTGCATTGTCTTTTCATATTTTGCACTGCTGTTGAGTTTCTCCATGGTGCTTTTTGTCTGCCACTTTTCTTCCTGACTTTCACAGGAGCAATGTTATCAATAACATTCTGTATTTTTGAGTTAAAAGAATCAAGGAGAAAATCAACAGAGTCTGCAGATATGCTTGGTGTTAAAGATATAGCCTTCATAAACAGTGCACTAGTGTTCTCATTTAAGCATCGCTTTTTGACCGAGACAGATCTAGCTTCAACAGTCGGACAGATCAATATTTCAAAGAAAATACAGAAATGATCAGATAGCGCTACATCCTTAATGACAATGGATGAAATGTTTAGACCCTTACTGATAATTAAATCTAGAGTGTGTCCACGATTGTGTGTAGGTCCATGTACATGCTGAGTCAGATCAAAAGTATTCAAAACAGTTATGATTTCTTTTGCCATATTGGATTCTGCATTTTCTATGTGGATGTTAAAGTCCCCAGTAATAGCAAAACAGTCAAACTCTGAGGAAATTGCTGATAACAGTTCTGTAAAGTCCTCCACAAAGGCTGGAGAGTATTTTGGAGGCCTGTAGAATACTATAAGTAGAATGCGAGGAGCACCTTTTAATACAATACCCAAGTATTCGAAAGACAAGTAATCACCAAATGACACTTGCTTGCATTGGTAGACATCTTTAAATAGAGCAGCTACACCTCCACCTCTCCTAACAGCTCTGCAGACACTCATAAAAGTAAAGTTAGGAGGGGCTGTTTCATTCAGGATTGTTGCACTGCAGCTGTCTTCAAACCATGTTTCATTTGGAAGCATAAAATATAGGTTGTTTGTGGTTATTAAGTCATTGACTAGAAGTGATTTATTTTTAAGTGAGCGAATGTTTAGAAGTGCTAACTTAACAGTCTTACTTTCTGTCTCTACAGTAATCTTAGTTTGACATGTAATAGGTAGCAGATTAAATGGGTTTGCCAAACGGTTTGAAAAGGCCTTAGACTTTCTATAACGTAATAAAACAGAAATAGAGAAAGCTGCAGGCACACTGGGTTCCCGCTTGTTCTGTAAACATTTGATAAAGTCACTGTTATCATAGCGGGGACCCGACACACATCACTGAGAGCTGTTATCGGTTGTTTTTAATTCACCTAGAACAGTTGAAGGAGGGTGAGGGCGCTGGCGTTGTGGCAGGGGCCGAAGAGCTCTCACAGGAGGAGGGGGAGGGCGAGCTTGGCCCACAGGCTTTGGTGGTTTCGGGGCTTGACGCTTTTTTGTTGATATCTGGGGGCTCGCAGCAAAAGAGTGGGAGAGTTTGGTTCCAGCGTACACCAGTTCCTCCATTTTCTCTGAGAAGCACAGAACAGGGGATGCTGGAGAGAGGGATAATGTGTCCAGTGAGAGGGGCTGTTGCTCTGGTGTTACCGGAGGCTGTAATATGCTGTCCTGGCTTCCCTGGCTGTTTTCCCGAAAGTCGTCCTTGGGTGCTGAATCTTGGAGCAGTTCTAACACGTCACTGTCTCTCGGTGAGCTCTGTGGGCAGGGCTCAGTCAAGATTGTGTCCGTGAGCAGTGGTTGTTGTTGCTGCGTGGTGTTATCATTGACCTTGTGGGATGTGTCAACTGCATGTCCATTCAGGTGCTGAAGTGAAGTCCTGTGGTCAGTTGTACTCTGTCCAGGTGTGTTTGTGCCATTCAGGTTAAATGGATTTGCACACACTGCTGAAGGATGATGGAGGCAGAAGTAGATATTGTCTTTTAGCACTCTTGAGCCCAGTTTGTTTGGGTGCAGGCCATCATGAGTGAACAGTTGTCTCTGACTCCAGAACAGATTGAAGTTGTCGATGAAATTCAGTCCTTTTAAGTTGCAGGTTTTTTGCAGCCATGTGTTAAGTCCAAGCAACCGTGTAAATCTATTTGTTCCTCTTGCTGGGAGTGGTCCACTGATGAATGACTGAACTTTTAGTCTTTTAAGCATTTCAAAAAGTTAATTGAAATCCCTCTTAAGGAGTTCTGACTGCTCCTTCCGAATATCATTCTTCCCCACATGGATGATTAGTCGATTTGCAGTTTTATATTTCATCAGAATGCTCTTAAGTTCCCTGTTTACATCAGAAACTGTTGCTTGTGGAAGGCAGCATGTAGTTGTATCCCTGCTGCTAATGTTTCTGATAATAGAGTCACCCACTATCAGAGTCCTGGGCTCGGCTGCTCTCTGAGCTGAGTGCCGCTGTCTGTTCAAGCTTGAGTGGCAGTTAGCATCGGTGTTAGCCGCTGGCTGATTTGGTCTGTGTCCGATCATGTTTGGGGATTCCTCACCCACTTTAGATTCCTCACCCACATTCATTAACACTTCAAATCTGTTCTCCAGATGTATTGGCGGTGGTAGGGAGCTATTGTTTGGGGTAGAGGATGCTACTGCATTAATGTGTGATACTCGTGACAATCTGATGTCTCGAGTGCCTTTGGGTCTCGCTCCCTGTGTGTGGCATCGATTAATATGTTGATCAATTTCAGCACTCAGTACGATCTGTTTAGGGGCATTAGATTCATGGGACTCACCGACTGTGGGCTGAGGACGTCCATGACGAAGCTCTGTTGTGTGTTCCTTCTGGTTTGGTAGTCCCCCAAGTAACTTTGTTTCAAGAACTGCAATCCTTTGTAGAAGTCTGTGGCAGTTTGTGCAGTAGGTAGATTCTTCAACCAGAGGAGGCATATTATTTCTAATCCTTTTGGATGTAGGCAGCTGTGTTTTCCCTTCTCCGGAATGTAAGCTGATGGCTGCCATCAGTGGGAGGCTGGTTGGATAAAAATTCCCCTTTTTTGTTGCAATTCTTCCAGTTAAAAAGATTGTTGTTGCCAAGATTTGTCGTTTGAGCACTGTGTTGATTTCCTGAAGTTAAAAATAGGAGATAAAATATAAAAGCAATAGAGCAAAGCGCGGAGCTGTAAGCAAGAGCGTCCGAACAGTAGCGAAGCAGGAAGTATCAGTCAGTGCACTAAGGCAGAATATGGGTCAATGCACTAAGGCAGAATATGGACAATACTGATTCTAATTACCTAAAGTTTATAAAAAAAGATGTGATGTTAGATAAGAGTTGTACTTTTCAGTTTAATCATGTTGAGGAGTCGGAAGTAAAAAAGTTGTTGAAGTCTCTGCCTGAACACAGCTCAGTAGGTACTGATATGCTGGACAGTAAAGTACTCAGCCTGGCAGTTGACTATGTTTGCGGTCCGTTATGTCAAATATTAAATGCATGCTTAATGAAAGGTGTTTTTCCCACTATTTGGAAAGAGGGTAAAATTATTCCCTTACCTAAAGATGGCAGACTAGCACTTACTGGGAAGAACATTAGACCTATTACTATTCTCCCAGTTCTTAGTAAACTGATGGAGAGAATAGTTCATTCACAAGTAAAGGAATATTTTGAATCTAATGGTTTGAACACAGATTTCCAACATGCTTATAGACAAAATAACTCAACTTGTTCTGCCCTCATAGTTGTTACAGATCCCCATGTTTCCATTTTCCCTGTGACCTAGTTTCCCCATTCTGTTCATTTGCTGCACCTGTGTCTAATCATCCCATCACCTTGTTAAGTTCCCTTTGTTTGATACTTGTATTTAAGCCCTGTGTTCACCCTCATTCCTCGTCCGTTCTCGTCTGTGTAAGGTTGTGTATATTCTGTGTTATCATTAAAGCTTGTATTCCTCCACTCCCCTTCGTTTACCCTGGTGTTTGCTACCAACTGTGACAGAAGAACGGACCAATACCGATATGGACTCACCGGCTGTCCAACTGCTTTACCTCGACCAGGAGCAGCAGTCCCTCGAGACCCACACCCAAAGGTTTTTAGATCTGGCGTGCCATACCAACATCCCGGATGAAACGCTGAGTGTTTTTTTTTATATGAGCCTCAGCACAATGTCAAAAGCTCGTCTACCTGGTGTGGGTCCTCGGGGGAATTTCGCCGAGTACGTGGAGTGGGTGCTGGTGAACTGTGACTCTCCATTCACCACCGCTGCAGAAATCACCAGCCCCACTCCCCATCCAGAGTTCAGCCTACCTTCACCCAGCGACACGGACGACAAGCCAGAGCCCACCGCAGATGGATGTAATCAGCCTGCCGCAAGAAACGAGCCGGAGCTGACAAGCGGGACCGAGTTTCACTTCACCCCAGAACTGGAGTCCCGAGGACAGACGTCTGACCAGGTGTGTGAGCCGGCAACAACGTGCGCCAATGTGGGAGTCCTCGTAGAGTTCGAGGGGATGGAGTGGAGCTCCGCCCACACTCCCACCACAGAGGGTGAGCAAGTGCTGGACAATTTGTCTTTTTATGAGGACTGTAGTGAAGAGGAAGATCCCCTGTGTCTCCTAACCCCGCTGGTCCCGTCCAGCCTAGAACTGTCCGTCTCCCCGCTGGTCCCGTCCAGCCCTGCGTCTTCTTTGGCCCCTCCCAACCTCCCTCTCCCACCTCCTCTCCAGCTACCATCAAGTTCCTCTGCCCACTCGTTGCTGCATCACGCTGGCACCTCAGTGTCTCCTCCACCAACCCTCTGTGGTGTGGATCCACCTCGGGCCAGCCATTCTACAGCACCGTCTGGACGCCTGGGCCCATTGGCTCCGCCTCCTGCCTTCGATCCAGTCTCTCCACCTCGGCCCGTCGTCCAGACTCCTCCGCCATGGCTCTTCCCCCCCTCGGCTCCGCCTGGGACCATCGGCCATTCGGCTACACCGGGCTCCCTCGAACCTCCAGCTACACCTTGGTCAGACGTCGCCACGCCTTCGCCACGGACTTACGAGTCGTCTGCGGCACGACGCCTCTCCACCCCTACGGCTCCATCGGGCTCCGCCCTGCCTCCGGTTCCGCCTCGGTCCTCTGTCGCTCCGGTTCCACCTCAGACCTCTGGCACCCCGACTCCACCTCAAGGGATCATCGTCACACCTCCCTCGCGGCCTCCGAAACCTGCGGTGTCATGCCTGGTCGTCGGCCATCCATCTGCGCCCTGGGCTCCTTCTCCACCGGCTTCGTCTCCATCAGTCCTACCCACGGTTTCGTCGAGGAATTCTACACCATGGCTCCTCCCTCCCTCGACTCCACCGTGGATCACCATCCTGGCTGGACTCTGGAGTCTCCATCCACTCGTCCTGCTCCTGGCTCCTCCCACCCTCCACGCCCCCTTGGACTATAATTTCTGTTACATGGACTCTTTTCTTTTGTGTCTTTATGTTTCTCCGCCCTCCTCCAGAACCCCCTCCCTCCATCCCTCCTCTGGACTCTTACGGCGCGAGGACGCGCCTATCCGGGAGGGGGCGAACTGTTACAGATCCCCATGTTTCCATTTTCCCTGTGACCTAGTTTCCCCATTCTGTTCATTTGCTGCACCTGTGTCTAATCATCCCATCACCTTGTTAAGTTCCCTTTGTTTGATACTTGTATTTAAGCCCTGTGTTCACCCTCATTCCTCGTCCGTTCTCGTCTGTGTAAGGTTGTGTATATTCTGTGTTATCATTAAAGCTTGTATTCCTCCACTCCCCTTCGTTTACCCTGGTGTTTGCTACCAACTGTGACAATAGTAGTGTTAATTTCGTCAGACGAGGCGAGACGAAATATGTTCGTCAACGACCTTTTTTTTCATGACTAAGACGAGACGATGACAAGACTGCACCACTGTCCAAAAACGCTAAGACTAAATTAACATGCATTATTGTTGACGAAAAAAGACGAGACGAAAATGTTTTGTATAAAATAAAAACTAAGATAAAATCTCTCTTCATTTTCGTCTACAATCATCTCTGCTTTTTCATCAGCTGTTACGCCTTCAAAATTATCAGAACGAGTTCGTGGCTTCGCGCTGTTGCTCAAGTTAAGCCTCGTTGAAGCCTTGTTTACACTGCATGCATGTGCGGCTCGTTACGGCTCCGGCAAGGTGTTGTTCCATCCTCTGTGAGATGTCAACTCAAAGAAATTTGAAGTTTTTCAACTTCGAATCTCTTGTCGTCAGTTTCAA
Organism: Chanodichthys erythropterus; assembly: GCF_024489055.1. NCBI lineage: Eukaryota > Metazoa > Chordata > Actinopteri > Cypriniformes > Xenocyprididae > Chanodichthys > Chanodichthys erythropterus. The sequence continues at coordinate 70,436,357 of NC_090223.1, read as the reverse complement.
GTGATGTAAAATATGAGCGGGAGTTTACACAGGGTGATTATTTTGACTTTGTTTTGTATTTGAGCTGCACGTCTTGGAGGTGAGGCGCCTATCTTTAGCAAAGCGGCGCGTCGAGCCGCTTCTCAAACGCGGCGCGGCTGGTGTAAACGCAAGCATTGACTAGAGTGGCCGTGTATCAGCTCCGGTATCCGCGTCGCAGCCGTAATGAGCCGCACACGCGTGCAGTGTAAACGAGGCTTTACAGGTTTTATACGCCTGTGGCTGCAACACGAAACTGCTTAACACACAACACCCAAAGCATGAGTGACGAGCGACGACGACATACTAGCTTTTGAATTGTGTTGGTTAAAATAAAATACTCTTCAGAACAGGTTAATCATTTGTGAATGTGTCTCCTAAATCAGAAATTGAAAACCAGACACGTTTAACATTTGCATTCAACAAAAATCTTTCAACAAGTGTATTTTGTCAGGTAATTATGACATTTGACATTTGATTATGAGACCAATGTTTGAGATATGTGAAACACTTTTTTTTACTGAAATGTTTAATAATCTCAGTAATAATGTGTTATTTTTTTTAAAAAAAGACTACAATTTTTTGACTAAAACTAGACTAAAATTAAAAGACTTTTAGTCCACTAAAACTTGACTAAGATACCTTGAGTTTTCTTTTGACTAAAACTAGACTAAAATGACGAGACGTTTAGTCGACTAAAACTTGACTAACAAAAAAAGATATGTGAATGACTAAATATGACTAAAACTTACAAGGACATTTGGCACAAGACTAAGACTAAGACTAAATTAAAAATAGGTGACGAAATTAACACTACCTCACAGTAATGACAGATGACTGGCTTAAGGAAAGGGATAATTTAAAGATGACTGGTGCTGTATTACTTGATTTTAGTGCGGCATTTGACATCATAGATCACAATCTACTCATTGGTAAACTAGAATGCTATGGATTTAGTCCAACTGCCATCGATTTTATGAAGAGTTATCTCACATGTAAGACGCAGCGGGTTTATTACACTGGCAGCTGGTCTCACTCTAAGGTCTTGGACTGTGGGGTTCCGCAAGGGAGCTGACTGGGACCACTTTTATATGGGTAGAACATATTGATACTATAGTGAAGAAGATTGGTAGTGGTATCGCTATGGTGAGGAAATGTCTTTTTTATGTCCCTACACACTAAATCTTTAATTTTATGTCATTTGGATTATTGTGCCCCTGTATGGTCATCTATATCTAAAGGTCAACTAAAGAAATTACAAACGGCCCAAAACAGAGCTGCCAGGTTAGTATTACATTGTCCCATTAGAACAAATACTATTAGTATGCACTGTCAGCTCTCATGGTTAACGGTGGATAAAAGGTTAGTTTTTAATACAATTAAGTTTTTTAGAAACATTGTCTATTCTTCTCAACCAGTTTTTTTATATAACCAAATTGTTGGGTGTGATCAGGTACATTCTCATGTGACTAGGTCTGTGGATGATGGCCAGATGATGTTACCACGCCCAAAATCAAATGCTTTAAAGAGATGTATGTTATTTATCGTGCCATCAATCATTGGAATAATTGTCCATTGAATATACGTAAAATGAATGGCAAAGACTCTTTTAGGTACCACCTGAGAATGCACTACTTAAATCTGTGAGTAAGGAAAGGACATATTTATTTTATGAATGTAATATTGTAATTATTTATTCAGACTAATTTATGATGATGTGTATTGATGTATATAATGTTATAGTGCTATACTGTTTTTATATTAACATTGTTATGTGATTTCTTTTTGTTGGGGACCCCAGGAAGACTAGCTCGTTCACTTTGGTGACAGCTAATGGGGATCCTTTTTACAATAAACAATAAACATCAACACCAGTACATCGGCATGTGTACGTATTTGTTGCTGTCATTTCCTTTTATTTGGAGTCATTCAAATGTTTTGTTTGTATTTTATTTGGAACCATATTCTACTGCTAGATTTTTCTGATTCTGATTAGCGAACTATCCCTTTAAGATAAAAAAAAAAACCATAAAGGGTTTGTCCCTGTGGAGGTCTGGTAGAGAGCAGAGCCATATAGAGAGAGAGTTGCGACAACTCCATAGACTCCAATGGAACGTTTTTTTACAGCAATGGCAGCTCGTGGAGCCTCTCAATAGTTCCCGGTAGTAGCAGCCGTGCCGTAGAGTTACAGCAAAACAGACCGTTTGTGATGCACTTTTAGAAGGTAAGCAGTTTAAATTATAATATTTTATAGTATCAGTACATCTGAATCAAATTAACTTGTGTATTAAAGCATGCTAGCTGATATTGCTCACTAAATAAATAGTTCCAGGGGATAGTAGATTAGAAAATAGATTAAAACAATTTATTAATCGTTGTGTAATTAGAGGGAAAGGGATTCTAAACAGGGTTAAATATAACTTTGGGGCTTGTGGTTGGTGAAAGTGGTAAAATGAGAATATCCTTATTCCTTATTAAATGTACAACCCAGGTGAAAAAATACTATAGTAAATAGTATTGTGTTTTTGAACCATACTATAGTAAATTGTAGTATACTATATTATAGTATTTACAACACGTTGTTAATGCAATATAGTGAACTGATAAACTGTAATAAATACTGTAGTATACTTTAGTTTTTTACTACAGTATACTGTATATTGTAGTATAATATACCCTAAAGTTGTATAAAACTTAGTACAGTATTGGGTAACGTAATTTGTTTATATTAATATAGTTGTTTTATTATCACAGCAACTATAGAATTACCACAACAAATTAATTCAAGTACTTTACTATAGTATGGTTCAAAAACACTATGGTATTTACTATAAATTACTATAGAATTTTTTTCACCTGGGAATAAAGAAAAAAATCCTTATTTTAGAATTTATATTTGAGAATGTATTGTGATTCTATTGACTGTCTATTATGTGTCAGCTCAGCTGATTTTTGGATTGATGGGGAGAGGGAAGTTTATAAGTGAGATTAAAAAAAACTGCTTAAAAGCAGCAGCAAAAAAAATAAAAATAAATAAATAAATAAATAAATATATATATACACTACTACTGTATTTAATTTCTCCCATTTTGTTTCCTTTTATCTTGCTTTCAATACAAGCACAAAGGGGATTCAGATCCTGAAGACTCCATGCAATGATGCTGTCACTGCCAGTCTCTGCTCCTTGGATTTTGCAAGCTTTTCCTTGCTCCTTATTTTTAATAAACCTTTAATAAACATAAAAGTTCCCAGTGTTAGTTTTTGTGAAAAAAGGCAGATACACCTGTATATGATTAACACACAATCTTTAGTTCTATTTAGATTGCTCCTGCTGACTAGAACATAACTTTCTCCTTTCCGTGTCAGTGGGGAAACCATGCATTCATACTGCTTTCTCTGAGTGACTGGATCATCCTCATGCAGCACTGCAAACCATAGCGGAGACTACAAGAACATGTAGGAAAGGACAGACGAAATACTTGACATGCAGTTTATTATAAATGTATAAATCCATTGCACTAAATCAGTGCAAAAGTCAATGTGTATAATCATGTTTTATTTTAGAGTTGAATATATTGTGTATGAATGTATATAGTAATAAGTGAATGGGGTGCATAAGAATTGTTAACATTAAGATTAATTAAATTTCACTTAATTAAATTTTACATTTCACTTATTTGCAATGTTTTTTTTAAGACAATCACCTGTCACCTGCATGTCTCCTGTCCCTCTAAAACCATAGTGAACATGACATGATTGCCCTTAACTAACATACAAGTTTAAAAACATTAAAATACTTCAAAACAACTGCAACGCGATCTTTAAACAAGGTAATGTTAGCCAGAAATATGTTAACAAGGCAGGCAACGCTGGTCGAAAACACTAATCCTCAAATATTAGCAGGTTTTTATCTTTTAAAAACAACATTGCTGTAACTACATACACATACTACATTCACATGTCGGTGTATTATATAAATATTGTAAACCGATGCATTTATTGACTATAAATTACCAAAAATCACGGTCTATTTCACAAAATGGCCAAGAACGGAAGTAGGGAAGCGTTTCTTCCGGTCGCGCCGACGCCCGCTACTATCAGTGAAAGCGCTTCCAGAAAAATGGCGGAGACTAAAAGTAGTCAGTCTTGTTGCGTGCCTTTGTGTTACAACTCAAAGAAGAAACAACCTTACTTGTCGTTTCACGGCTTTCCGAGCGATGAAAATGTGAAAAAACGTTGGATTTGGGCCATAAGAAGGGATGAGGGGGCGTCATTTACAGTGAGGAAGGGCAGCACTTTTGTGTGTGCTATGCACTTCAAAGAGGATGAAGTCCGCGTCCATCCAGAGTCCGGTCGTAAATACCTTACACCGCAGGCTGTGCCTTACAGGTTTTCTTGGAACAATTGGGGAGATGTTAAATCACGCCAGACACGGACGGCAAAAAGAGGTGTCCGTGGTGAGCTGGAGGAAGCAGATGTTGAAATGGAGACTGTTGATGCGGCGCTACTGGTGCACGATTACGACAGCCGCGCTCCCCCGAGTGAGTGTAGCATGTTTTTAGCTAAATAACTACAATAAAATAGTAGATAATTATTAATTAAATAGAAAGTATACGATTTTATTATATATACAATTACGCAGTTATGCTAACAGTGTTGAGCATCAGTGAGGTGAATGTGGTATTAAATTATTGCTGTCTGCTGTAGATTTATGACTGGTAATTTGTACTCTTTTCTAATAATTATTATTATTATTATTATTATTATTATTATCTCATTTTTAATCGTTATACTGCTCTCTGTGGCTTGTCTCAGTGGTTCTCAACCACTTTGCTGGAGCCCTCCAGCACTGCACATATGTAACGTTAGCATGATTTCTTTGTCTGACACACCGACCTGAATCATGTGTATTTGATTAAGGAGACATGCAAAATGTGCAGTGTTGGGGAACGTCACCCAATGAACACTCACATACATGAGAGGGATAGAAATCAGCAAAGGCCATTAAAGTTATTAATAAATGTACAACAATGGAGACAATACAATAATCAAATTCCATAAAATAAGGCAAATTCAGATTTTTAATTATGGCATGTAAGAATATTGGGGTGAATAAAGATTTTATAGTGATGTTTTAACAATTTATATAACTACATAAATCTGTAATAGTAATTGACCCATTTTTTCATTAGAAAGTTTCCTCTAATTATAAAGTGTCATGTTTTTAAAAAAAAAAAAAATAATAATTTTATTTTGTTTCTCTTTAATAGGTGCTCTTGATGAGGCTCTAGAAAAAATAAAGGAGCTGGAAGAACTGGTGTCAAGCCTTACCATCTCAAGAGCTTTGCTGGAGCGATGGTGTGTTTCTGATGAAGACTTCAGATACTTCACAAGGTTCTCGAACAAAAACATCTTTTTTGTTTTCTGGAGATCAATTGAGCCCTCTGCATCCAGGATTGTGTACTGGTCCAAAGCCAAGCGGATTGGGCTTTCAACGTTTGACAAAGAGGTTGTGAAGCCAAGCCCCCAGCGCAAGATGCAGCTCATTGACGAGTTTTTCATGTTTTGCTTGCGAGTCGCTGTTAAACTTAGAGAGAGAGTTTTGGCTGAGATTTTTCAAGTGAGCACTTCTACAGTGAGTCGCATTATCATCACATGGTCAAACTACCTGTACCTTGTGTTGGGATCGGTTCAAATCTGGATGACCCGGGAGCAGGTGAGGCGAACGATGCCTGTGAAATTTCAGCAGTACTGCCCAAATTTAAGGGTCATTATTGACTGCACAGAGTTCAGATGTGAGAGCCCAGAGGCAATAACCCTCCACTCTGAAACATTCTCAACCTACAAGAGCTATACCACCTTCAAAGCTTTAATTGGAGTGGCACCCTGTGGTGCAATCACATTTGCATCCAAGCTATTCACTGGCTCTATCTCTGACAAGGAGTTGACAAGGCAGTCAGGGATTTTGAACTTACTGGAGCCAGGTGACGAGGTTATGGCAGATAAGGGCTTCCTCATTGGAAAGTTTTTGGAGGATGTTAAAGCAAAATTAATCATCCCCCCTTTCAAGCACAGTGACCAGTTTAGCAGAGAGGAAACTGAGAGCACTCAGGCCATTGCCAGACTCCGCATCCTTGTTGAACGTGCAATTAGACGAGTAAAAGAGTACCACATTTGGGATTCTCCGGTTCCTCTCACTTTAGCTGGCACTGTCAATCAGATGTGGTCCTGCTGTTGCATGATGGCAAATTACCAGGGTCCTTTAGATCTTGAAGGCGAGATGAAATACTGGATAGAGTGAACATGCTGTCATCCTACTATATTTCATTCATTGCAGCCAAATCAGGAGCCATGTGTCTCCTCTCTACATTGCTTTGTGACATCATCATAACACCAGCTAGTAACATCGGCCACTTCCTCATCTCCAGCCAGTAACATCGGCCACCTCCTCATCTCCAGCCAGTAACATCGGCCACCTCCTCATCTCCAGCCAGTAACATCGGCCACCTCCTCATCTCCAGCCAGTAACATCGGCCACCTCCTCATCTCCAGCCAGTAACATCAGCCACCTCCTCATCTCCAGCCAGTAACATCGGCCACTTCCTCATCTATAGCCAGTAACATCGGCCACCTCCTCATCTCCAGCCAGTAACATCGGCCACCTCCTCATCTCCAGCCAGTAACATCGGCCACCTCCTCATCTATAGCCAGTAACATCGGCCACTTCCTCATCTATAGCCAGTAACATCGGCCACCTCCTCATCTCCAGCCAGTAACATCAGCCACCTCCTCATCTCCAGCCAGTAACATCGGCCACTTCCTCATCTATAGCCAGTAACATCGGCCACCTCCTCATCTCCAGCCAGTAACATCGGCCACCTCCTCATCTCCAGCCAGTAACATCGGACACTTCCTCATCTATAGCCAGTAACATCGGCCACCTCCTCATCTATAGCCAGTAACATCGGCCACTTCCTCATCTATAGCCAGTAACATCGGCCACCTCCTCATCTCCAGCCAGTAACATCGGCCACCTCCTCATCTCCAGCCAGTAACATCGGCCACTTCCTCATCTATAGCCAGTAACATCGGCCACCTCCTCATCTCCAGCCAGTAACATCGGCCACTTCCTCATCTATAGCCAGTAACATCGGCCACTTCCTCATCTATAGCCAGTAACATCGGCCACCTCCTCATCTCCAGCCAGTAACATCGGCCACCTCCTCATCTCCAGCCAGTAACATCGGCCACTTCCTCATCTATAGCCAGTAACATCGGCCACCTCCTCATCTCCAGCCAGTAACATCGGCCACCTCCTCATCTCAAGCCAGTAACATCGGCCACCTCCTCATCTCCAGCCAGTAACATCGGCCACTTCCTCATCTATAGCCAGTAACATCGGCCACCTCCTCATCTCCAGCCAGTAACATCGGCCACCTCCTCATCTATAGCCAGTAACATCGGCCACCTCCTCATCTCCAGCCAGTAACATCGGCCACCTCCTCATCTCCAGCCAGTAACATCGGCCACCTCCTCATCTCCAGCCAGTAACATCGGCCACCTCCTCATCTCCAGCCAGTAACATCGGCCACTTCCTCATCTATAGCCAGTAACATCGGCCACCTCCTCATCTCCAGCCAGTAACATCGGCCACCTCCTCATCTCAAGCCAGTAACATCGGCCACCTCCTCATCTCCAGCCAGTAACATCGGCCACCTCCTCATCTATAGCCAGTAACATCGGCCACCTCCTCATCTCCAGCCAGTAACATCGGCCACCTCCTCATCTATAGCCAGTAACATCGGCCACCTCCTCATCTCCAGCCAGTAACATTGTTCTTTTTATCAACAGTGTGTGTAAAATATACTGTAAAAATCTTCAGTCAACCTCATCCCTTACTAGGTAATTAATTTATCTAATTTTCACCTTCTCTTTATTTTGTATTTTGGTCACGTAGAACTTAGCATTAATACATCACCTACACACATTTTATGACAGACACATTATCTCTCAATTTCCTTTTAACAGAACCAGAAAAGAGCTTGTCCTGAGCTAACCTACTTTGTGACACTGGTCTATCTTCTGGTAAGTTTGTTTCAGACAGAGTTTTAAGTTATATGTATGACATTTTACCTTTTTTCTTTTTTTTTTCTTTTTTTCTTTTTTTTAATCAATATTATTTTTAAATTTTAACATGTAAACTAACCCTGTTTTGACCTGCAACATCCTTTTTCAGATTTTGAACACACTGACATTGACTGACTTCTCATCTTTCCAGCTTGGGAAATGTAAGTTGCAACAATATAATTTTAATGTTCAAAAATCTGAATAACGCATATTACATTTTAATGTTCAAGATCTGAATAACACATATCATAAATTAATTAAGATTTAAATATAATTTGTTATTATTCAATTTCAAAGTATACTCCCATAAACAATTAAATGAACCGTGACTAATCAGATGATTTTTCTTCCGAACATGACTATATAACAGTGAATAATAACATCATTGGTTTGTCTCCTTTTCTTGCCTATTTTCTCCCTAGCAAAACATGAATGTATGTGCCAAAGTAGAATTCATCAGCTTTAGCCTTGATTTCTTGGATCAGCACATCATCTCTCCACACTCTCTCTACAGTAAAGTCACCCCTAGTATCTGTCACCAGATCACACCAAGCTAAGCCAGTGACCATCAGCTGACCCTGAACTTGCCAGTGGTAAGTGTGTTTTTTCTTCAGCTTTGGTTGGCCTCCAACAAACTCAATATGTGATGCCTCTCCAATGTCTTCCACATCAGGGCATTTAACCTCTACCAGGCCATAGGGAGGTTCTTCACTTGGGTCCACCACTTTGCCATCTGGACTGGCACCAAGATGTGGAGCATGGGGGTGGATGACGAGACCACATGGGAGGACATTGACTTCGAAGGTGGCAGCATAGCGGTGAAGAACCTCTGGCTCAAGTTCCACTCCTCTACGCATTGCCTTTGTTTGGGGGGCCCCTTTAATGATCCGTCCAGCAAGCGTCTTCGCAGTGGTTTCAGATCTTACATGAGCTGCTTCATAAAACTTACTTGCTGTAAGCCGTAGACGGCGCATGCTTACCCAGAGGGGTCTTTTGAACTGATCCCGTGTTCCCTCCTCAATGATCCCTGACATCGCAGGTGTCACCTCCAGACTCTGCATATGCAGGAGTTCAGCCCAGCTGCCAGGGACAAAATTGTACTGTGGGAGTGTGTATTGTGGGACAGGTAATGGGGGGAACTGTGGAGCATTTGGATGCTTAACCACATCCTTTGGCAGCACAGCAGGACACTGGTATGAAAGCAGTGAACCTTTGGGGACCTCTCCGAACTTTGATGACACCATTGTTACAGTAGACATCCCATCGACAATCTTAGCTATTAGCGGCTGTGGTCTAAGAGAAATGAGGGAAGCTGCTCCAGCAAGGACATCATCATCAGGCAAAGGTCCTAAAAAAAAAAAAGGTTCATGTCTCCGTGTGTTAAACGTTACCTAAAGTGAAGGTGTGTGTTATTAGTATATGGAGATTACCTCCATATGCTTTGTACAGGGTTGACTGCACACTACTCCTGCCAGAGGCTTTTGGCTTACGCACCAAAAGCTCATCCACCGGTTCGGGAGTTATGCCCTGACAAAACATTTGTATATTTTTACTGGAAGATTGTAACTTTATTTGCACATTAGCCACTTTACATGTATTTTTATTTATTACTGCTGATTTATTATTTATTACTGTTTTATTATGAACTGTTGTTAAATTAAATCTGTTTGAAGGATCTTTCTTTTTTATTTTACCTGGCTGCGGGGCCTATGCCAGGACTGCTGCTTGCTTGTGCATGCAAGGGCAGCCGGAACATTCTTGGTGCCTAGCGTACTAAAATGTGCTGTCTGATACAGTAATGCAACCAGATGGTTGCACAAATTTCTCCCAGCAGCACATGAGCATGTATATGCTGTCAGTTCAGGTGGGGTGATGGTTTCAAGTGTGATCTGAAGAACGTGATAGAAAGACTTTTATTTCACATCTTTATTTAACCCTTGTGTGCTGTTCATTTAGGAAGTACATTGAACTGTTCACTATATTATTTACTACATTATATAACTATATTATATTTTGTAACTAAATTTTATATAATTTAACATGTAATATCAATCCTTTATTTTTTTTAGTCTACAATTGTTTTGGTATGTTTAGTTGCCTTCATTTCTTCATTTTCATGTTTTTATTAATATAGCAACATTTTTTTTTAAGTCGAATTCACTGTAAAGTTTGCTGCCATCTACTGGGAAAAAACTTAAAATAAATTTAAAATGAATAAAATAACAAGCCATTAGATTTAACACTAACGATGACATAATTCCTGTTTATTTACTTATTTTGTGTGTACATCTATAGTAAGTATGAGCTTTTAATTTAATTTTAAATGCCCAAAACAATGCACAAGGGTTAAAATGGCCATTGCTATAATATAAAAGCTATGTTAATCGTAACTGCAGGTGGTGCTGTTATTACTAAACTATATAGCTTCTTTGATATGGACACTGAGATAAGTAATACATTAGAAACAATCTGGTTATTAGAAAACATAGCATTTATTATTAAACCCTGTGTATTTACCTCAAGGTGATGTGGTTCCTCTCGCTTTCGTAAGGACCTATAACACCTGGCCCTAATAGAAATTTTACCTGACAAAATGTTTGAGACTGAAGTGTCCAAACACACACATACACAGTTAACAAGGTTTTTATTTTATTTTTTATTAAAACCATTTTTAAATTCATTCATAAAAACAACAGTTATCTTTCTGCCATGACAACTGCCTAACATGATACATACCTTGATAATCAAAAATGAATTGCTCAAAAAAGAATTTATATCCTTTATCCAATTTCGATCGTCTTACATCTCCCTGAAAACTATCAACAAAACGGACAACATCTGTTATTCTTATTTTTGGTAAGTGAATTAATGACTGTGAAAAAACGAGCTGTTCGCGGTCCATTATGGTAATGAATGACGATCGCAGCGGGCGTCGGCGCGACCGGAAGAAACGCTTCCCTACTTCCGTTCTCGACCGCCATTTTGTGAAATAGGCCTATGAAACACACTGAAGATACTGAAGAACAAAGAGGTTGGTGTTTATTCTTCATTCATTCATGATGCTGAACAACATTCATGTTAGAAAGATTCAACAAAACATTTAGATATGCAGTTAATCTAATATTCAACATATGGTCAGTGAAGTGAGATTTGAAAAATGTTCATATTGATTGTCAACATCAGGTCAAAATACAGATTATTTTACATTTATTCTAAATCTGGTTCAAAATTTGCAACAATGTAACCAAAATTGTAGACATGTTTCAAAATAAAAAAATAGTAATATCAGTAAACACCAAACTGTATCAAGTAAATTCACCTTCCAGAATGGCTGACAGGGTTGTAAGCTTGACTTAAACAAAATCTGATTTATAGTTATTGATAAAGTTGTATTTTTCATAAAATGTAGAAGTTATTCATAGTTATATAGATTATTCTTCTTACAGTAACTTTGGTAAAAGGGTTGACAAATGTGATCAACACTGTACAGTTTGTTTAAAAACAGAGACAATGGATTGAGATTATTTCCTTGTCCTCCCATCATGCTGTAGAAAGAGCCCAGATGATGTCACTTCCTGGGCGTCACAGTTTTAAGATGAGGAAAATTCATAACAGGGTTGAGGGTTGAAATTCACTCGAGTTTGTTTTCAGTGTCCCACATTCACATGTGTGAAAGTCTGTGAAAGAAAAAGTGTGACCAACCCTTAATAACTAAATAGTTTTTGCAAAATTAATATCAATCTAAAAGTTGGTGTCGATATGTCAATAATTGTGTCATTCATCAAAATATTGAATAGTTCTCACTGATTTGTCTTTAATGTTTTAAATATAATATAATATAATAATATAATTATTATATAATATAATAACTGTTTCAGGGACATATAGTAAATATATAAAAAGGCATCAAAGTGATCAGAATGTATCATAACAGTCGTTTATTTCAGTACATGAAGGTTCACTTTTATGTTCTTTCACTTCATAATCCTCATTTTGAATCACTTTAATATACTGAAAATGAACTATTTTTGTAATTTCAGAGCTGACGGAAGAGAGCGAGAAGAGTGAAGAACTGAGTGAAGTGGAGGAGGAACATCATGACAAACCTGGAGAAAAACCTTTGAGTCGCTCAAAGACTAAAAAGACATTTGTAAAGAAAAGAGCCAAGAAATCTCCAACCTGCACTCGGTGTGGAAAGAGTTTCTCAACCAAACAATACCTTGATGTTCACATGAGAGTTCATACTGGAGAGAGACCATTCACATGTGATCAATGCGGGGAGAGTTTTGCTTCAAAACAAAATCTTGAGACAGTGGAGTTCACACTGGAGAGAAGCAGTTGGCATGTCATCAATGTGACAAAACGTTTCTCTGGGCATCAAACCTGAAGAGACACCTGAGAGTTCATACAATGGAGAAGCCACATTCATGTTCTGTGTGTGGAAAGAGTTTTTCACAGCTGTATTATTTATATCAACATGTGAAAATACACACTGGTGTGAGAGAGTACATGTGCTTCGAGTGTGAGAAGACTTTTATTTCAGCAAACCAATTAAAACTGCACCAGATAATTCACAATGGAGAAAAACCTTTCAAGTGTTCACACTGTGACAAGAGATTCAGTCTGTCATCAAATCTGAAACGGCATGAGAAGATCCACAGCAGAGAGAAGCTCTTTTAAAAATCAGCTGAAGATACACATGAAGATCCATGCAGTGAAGGGCCACATCACCACAGTCTGAAACCACAATAAGTAGTTCATCTTTATGTGCTGAGCAAGAAAGTTATTTCCTCAAAGCCATAATATGTGGCAGGACAGTTTGGTGGTTGCTTGAAAAATCTGAATCTTCTGAAACTACAACAGAACAATCAAATCACTGTTAAAACAGACTGTATGAATTCTTCCCTTAAGGTCAGTGTGACAAACTAGTGACTTCCACTTAGTGAACAAACTGCCAAGTTTCTTTCTATTATTGTCATTTACAACATAACAATAAAACAACCTACAACTGACTATTAACTTGTTGTTGCTCATCTTCATTCGTTTGATGATAAATCTCCCACCATTTCCCATCATCATTCCTTCGATCTTCTGCAGTAGTTCTTGTACCTGAATGTCTGATTTACTCTTGATATTGAAACAGTAAAATCGTCCTCCACATTCGGTCAACAGTACAATCTTTTAGTTTTATAAAAAAATGTGATAAAACTTTAAAACTGGTCAAAAAATACAACTTTTATATCATATAATATACATACACACATTTTTATTTTGCTCTTGATTAGTTTAAGTGTTAAAAGTAATAAATTAGAAGTAGACATTTGCCTACAGCCTTTCGGTAACCTACTGTAAAGTTAAAAAGAGATTTTGGTGCCATAAAACAATCCTCAAACAGCTGTAAATATCCAACAAAAATATTATATTTAATTCAAAACTCATATTCTTTCTATCAGCATGTCCCTTTAGGGGCTCCGTCGAGTACTGGTAATCCAGATTTGGTTATTTGGAAAAGTGTGTATCTATCCAATTTTTCTTTGAAAATCCAGCACAAAAGTAAGATGGATTACCTGATCCTGGATGGTAAAACATGGGATTTCCAAATCCAGATCATTCTGATCCAGATTAAACTTTTTGAACAACTGGCCCCTGGTATAGTGTTTCCAGATGAGCTTTTCCCAGAACCATTTCTGTTGATTAGAAGATTCCGGATCACTGGATTATCTGGATGAAAGTTGGTCTCTGAAATGTCTGAAATAAAAACATGGAATATGGAATTTAAGTTAATGTCATTCTTCTCACTGGAGGTCAAGAGTAAGAAAAGAAAATGTCTATGTTTCACAAACAAACATAAAATATTGTTTTAAGTGTGTAAATGAGTCTTAAAGCAGAAGCATGTGAACTTTATATCCACTGGAATAAAAAAAACTGCAATCGTTTAAAAAAACTCTATATTAAGTTACAAGTGATCAATCCAATCAGCTGATCTAAACAATGATCATTCAATATTGGAATTAAATGTTTTAATGTTTGATCTGAAAGCCTGTTCACATTCAGGCTGGATTGAGTCTGAATCAAATCTGAATCAGTGTTTTATTAGTGAATTAGACATATTTATCAGATGAAACTCACCTGCAGTTTCATTCCTCACTGAAAAACACATTCACACTTACAGAAGATTCACCTCAACAGTCCAATATAACAAACAATAATACATTTAATGTGGAATATTACAAATAATCAGATAGTAAATAGTATGTGAAGCAGTACTTGTATTTGGCGTGCTGTCTGAGGAGAGGGCTCCGAGCTCGGTATTTGGCCCGAACCCAGAGTACTCCCCAAAAATTGCAAACCAATGCAGGACAGCAGCCAGAAACATTACTGATGACCCTCAAAAATTACTCTGCGTAGGCTGATTGTGCTGTTTGGAGGGTTAGTTTGAAGGGCTGGGAAAGTTCTCGTCATATTTGATGAAAACAATGCTGCAGCAGTGAAGGCAAGGCGAGTTTAGACAGGGCTGAACTCCTGCGGGAGTCGAGGTAACATCACTGCTGCGGCAGTGGAGAGAATAGCCAGAGGAACTGAGCTCCTGCAGGAGTCGAGGTAATCTTACTGCTGCGGCAGTGGAGGAATTGGCCAGAATAACTGAGCTCCTGCAGGAGCCGAGGGAACATCACTGCTGCGGCAATGATAGAAAAATTCCACTGTATTGGAATAATGGTATTAGTTGAGTTGGATATGGTGGCTTGCAGGTATGTGTGAGAGAACAAGCTGGAGCTGAAACTTGCTGACAAGTGTTTGTTGGGATTCTTTAATATGGAATATGGTTTGAATCTGATGCTGGGAGAGGCCTTTTTTGGTGGCTGTAGTTGCTGCACACTCACACTGTGCCCAGCCCACCATCCCCGGTTCCATCTGGTGATCACTCTGTCTGAGCCACGGAGCCTCAATTGCCAGCCCCCACAGTATATTCTGGTGATCCACAATTATGCCGCTCCTTTCGGACTAAATGTAAACTCAGAGGAGTCGAAAGTGGCATTTGTGATAACATTATCGGGACGAGCAGCGCTGTGGGGAACGGCAGTTTGGGAGTGAGGTCATCCGTGTTGTGCATCGTTTCAGTATTTTAATGCGGAGCTCAAGAAAGTGTTTGATCGCTAGGTCTCTGGGAGAGAGGCGGCACAAGCATTGGTGGACCTCCGTCAAGGAGAGAGAACTGTTACGGACTATTCCATTGAATTCCGAACTCTGGCGGCAGAGAACGCGGAGGCACAGTGGGATATCTTTCTGCATGGGCTGGTCGACCGTATCCAGATGAATGAGATCTACACGCTGGATTTGCCTACTACATTAGACGAACTGATTGATCTGGCAATCTGGGTGGATACGCGGCTGCAGCGTCGAGATCAACGTGCTTATAACAGTCGGATGTCTGCTGTGGAGAGGGAGTGTTCCAGTGCGGCTGTTGATATGGTCGGTCCCTCGTTTGCTGCGACTCTCCTCCCGGTAAGACTGCAGTGGGGTGGTGGGAGTCATAGGTGTGAAGCCCTCGTGGACTCCGGAGCCGGGGGCAACTTTATGGACATTAACTTGACTTAAAAGCTCAACATTCTTGTGGATTCCCTTACGCATCCGATATCCATCAATGCTCTGGGTGGACAGCCGCTGTCACCCATTACTCATTCCACGGGGCTGGTGAGTCTCACCACACCCAGCAACCACACGGAGACAATTAAATTCTATTTTACTGACACTGCCTTGGTTCAAGTGTTGCTGGGGCATCCGTGGCCTCCCAATGGATGTGGTTTCTGACAGGGGGCCCTAATTTGTATCCAAATTTTGGAGAGAGTTTTGTCATTTACTGGGTGTGAGTGTCAGTCTGTCTTCTGGTTTTCATCCTCAGAGCAGCAGCCAAACTGTGCGGGCCAACCAGGACCTTGAAAGAGTGTTGCATCTCATGGGTAAAGTATGCACATAACTCGTTACCAGTGTCATCCACGGGCCTTTCTCCATTTGAGTGTAGCTTAGGTTACCAGCCACCTGTGTTTCCTAGTCTGGATTCCGAAGTTGCGGTTCCCTGTGCTCACGCCTTCATCCAGAGGTGCCGTCTCACTTGGAGTAGAGCCCGAGAGACTCTCCTCCGAGTGAGAGCACGCACTAAGGCTCAGGTCGATCGCCACCGGTCAAAGCCTCCTGTCTATGTTGTGGGTCAAAAAGTGTGGCTTTCTTCCAAAAATATTCCTCTCCACTCCGTGTGTAATAAATTAGCTCCCAAATTCATCGGCCCATTTACTGTCACTAAAATTCTTAGTCCAGTGGCAGTCCATCTCAAACTTCCTCCGGCGTACAGGAGAAATCACCCTACCTTTCATGTTTCTAAAATAAAACCTGTTTTTTTATTCCACCATTAATCTGCCTGCTCCGGTGGAGGAGCTCCAGAGCTTGTTTTGTTCGAGTGGGGATTCTCATCCAACCGTGTTTCTCTGGACTGCCGTCTGCCTGTGTGGATCTCAGCCTGCTGCAGTCTTGTTGCCACCTAAAGCCTGTCATCTTGCATGTGTCTGACCATCTTACCCTGTTTTTGTGGATTAATAAACTGTTAACACTCGCTACTGGATCCAGTGTTTTTCCCTGACACATGTGGATTGTTTTGCTGTGATCTACTAGTACAAATGGAAAATTTGTTCACATGAGATCTCATTACAGTGGAGAATTCAAATGTCACAAAAGCGCTGTTCATCACCTCTGTGACTGAGAGCTTTGAAGGGATGAAGGGTGTAGGGATCAAAAAAACTATTTTTTGGAATGCACTTCTGTGTCATCTTAACATGACAATCAAGGAGGAGTAGATTGTGCAAGCTGCACCTTTTTTTATCGTTAGTTTATATATTTATTTATTTTTGGTTTATCGCACCATATTGTATATTGTATCTATGAATTTGAAACATTTAAATGGACTGATTAAGGGAGCTATAAAGTATTTTTGTGGAAGTGCAATGTCGTTTTGACCATGTTAATGTACCAAATCTTACTCGTATAAATATTACAGTAGTATAGAAAAATGCTATGCATACATTTATAGGTAAAATCTAACTCTGAGTCCCCTGTACCCATTCTGTGATGTCAAACAACTTCCCTGTGCAAAGGATCATGGGGGCCCAAAGTGTCCATCGTTTGTACCCTTTGGCCAGTTTTGAGCACTTCGGTTTGGAACGACCCTTCATTATGGAGGCCATGGTTATTTTCACCGAAGTGCCCTTCGGAGGGCGATATATCCCGTTTGGAACACACCGCCTGTATGCCATGCAAAGGTGACAATGGTAAACCGGTGACCTCAGGTGGGGAGTAGCAGGAAACAGCAGGCGCAGGATACATGACAATATATACTTTCACTCATGCTGATTGGGTAGATATGTCGATTACTAATTGCTAACAGCTGGCTAAAGTGACGTGATGATTAGCCAGATTTTTTGAATGTTGCTCCTCCAGAATTTTGTTAATAAAACATTAAGTGAAATACTATAGCTCCATGATTAACCATTTAACTATAATCTTCAACTCGCATGTATATTTGCAATTTACTACAAACATCTAAAACATGAATAACGATCTCCCTCAACAGAAGACGACATCAGTATAATCAAAGTGATCGTATAATCTGACGACAGATAGTTCATGCACGGTAGTTAAACATGCTTAATTAGTTGCTTAATTTAGTTACAATAACGTCACTCAATTAAATGCCAGATTACAAGCTAAACTTTCTCATAACTGTATATCAACAGTAAATAACTCATTTTATATGATGAAAGCACTAGAGGCTAGTGAGGGAAGGAAATTGTGCTAGACAAAATGCGGCTAGTTTAACAGTTTTACCACAAATATCGTCTTACAGATATTACAGATAAGTCAAAATCGAAATCAAAAATAAAATTGGCTCAATAACACACGCCTAAAGTGTAAGCAGATGTTTGAATGTTTAGTTCTCTCTCGGCTCTCAGCTGGACGCTGGTGTTGCAATGGAACTGTCTATTATCGCTTCTCGTTAGTGTATATTCTTTGGTATAAAGCCCTGTTCACACCACCAGCAACACGCAGTGACAAAGCGACAGTGACCGTTGCCGACAGAATGTCATTCTTGATTCAGCCTACTGAATGAATCGTTTGAATAAATAACTCAGTGGCTCACTCATTAAGACAGTCACATGCCACCATCTACTGGCGGTTTAATTTCATGTTTTAAAGTATAAATTTCCCACCAACATTTCTGTTGTAGGCGTGTCCAGCGACGGGAGACACACAACGGAAGTAAGGAAATCTCTATTTTTATGCAAATGAGGAGTGCATTTTGCTAGCGACAGCCAATAGGAGTAAAGGTTGTGGAGCTCACGTCACCATCTCGAGTGCAGGCAAGACAGACAGGAATAGTTCCGGAACGATTTCACTGTACATGCATGGATATAATAAAACAATGCGTGGAAAAGAAACTGTCGGCAGTCTTGTGAATTTGATTCATACATTTTGTGTTGTTAATTATATGATGTTGTGTGCAGTTTAGCACTGTTACAGTTCATATTACAGTTTCCCTGCATTGTGTTGATTATTAGGGACAAGACAATTGTATAAGGTTAAATGCACTGAGCTCCGTGGTCACAACACTCTACTTTTAATTACTTTAAACCTAATTCCTAGTCAAACTAGAATGATTTCTTAGTTTTACCAATGACATTAGAGCGACAGCACTAGGAACGCCCACAAGCGACTTCACAGTACAGAGACTAGTGACATGCAGTGAAAAAGTTGCTGACGGTGTGAACAGAGCTTAAGCTTGAGTGCAGAGGCAATATTCCTCTTGTGCTCGTGAGTTATGCTCTTTACACAGGGATTGGGGATCTGAATTTTAATCTTTTTATAACTCTGAGAAAAATCTGCTGAAACAGTGAATGTTAAGTCTGTTTACTGTACATTTAGATAAATAGGCATGCAGCGGTGGTTTGTGTGGAAATGGGAGGCTGATATCTAAATTAGTAATGATCAAAACAAAATGTATAACTTGATAATTTATGTTTCATTGACCAACCGAGTACAGATCTGATGACACACTGAAGTGATAGTGAAAGCTGATTGACCTTAACCCTTGAGGGACGGATTGGGCGGTACCGCCCAAAATGGCATACTTTTACAAATGTGTAGTTATCTCAAAAACTATTAATGCTAGAGAAATGCGGTCTTTTTTGCCGTCTTCCTCAGATTCCACTGAAAACAGCGTTATCCAGTTTGTATATTAAACGCGTTCCGTTATTGCGCAATACCACTGCGTAAACAGGCCAATGAAAACGATTATGTTAGGCAGATTCAACACGCAACAACCAATGTAAAAATTGCCGCTGGGAGGAATATTTTTCTAACCCAATCAGAGGAAGGTTACCATGATGTATTCTAGCCATTCAGAGGACTCTGTAGCTCTGCTGTAGCCTTGTAAAAGCTCGCTGGCCTATAGTAAAAGACCGGCAGATCGGAGAATAATCGATCGGAGAATCAGCATCAGGTGGAGAAAGCAGAAAGCGATCGGAGTGTTACAGAGAGCGATCTGAGTATTAGCGAGCACAAAGAGATAAATTCGAGAGAGATATAGCATTATTACAGATTTGTTTTATTAAAATGGCAAGCAGTAAAAGATTTACGGCAGAACAAGCTCTGGAACAATTACTGGACAGTGACGAGGAGAAATCTGGAGCAGACAGCTTTTACACAGATGGAGAGGCCTCGCTTTGCTCACTTGCATGCCTAGGCTGTTTGTAAAAAAAGTTAATTATTTAATTGTTCTTTACACATTTGATTAAACAATAACACATTTCTGTCAAGCAAAGAGTTTGAAAAAAAAAATATATTTTTTGTTCTATATTCTGTGATGTGTGATTTTCAGTAATAAATGACAAAAATCTAATTTTCGTTTTTGAAATTCTCTAGTTTACTGTACATTTTCTTTCACTCATACTTCCTTTCTAAACACATTACATGCATGCTTATGGTAGCTTAATCCATAGATACCAAACACAGGGTGTTCCATCTCCTTTACATATGATTTATAAGCCCAAATATAAAAATAGAGAAAACAGACCAAAAAGGGCTTAGTCCCAAAAATAAAAAAACGCCTAGGACTGTTTGTAAATAAAGTTAATTATTTAACTGTTCTTTACACATTTGATTGAACATTAACCCATTTCTGTCAAGAAAAGGGTTAGAAAAATATATTTTTGGGTCAAAAACTTTTCACTATTGTTGTGTGAGGTAGGATTTTCAGTAATAAATGAGAAAAATCTCATTTTCGTTTTTGAAATTCTCTAGTTTATTGTACAATTTTTCACTCATACTTCCTTTATAAACATATTGCATGCATGCTTATTGTAGCTTAGGGTCTTCTGAATCCATTGATACCAAATACATGGTGGTCCATCATCATTACATATGGTTTATAAGCCGAAATGTAAAAATAGAGAAAACGGACCAAAAAGGGCTTAGTCCCCTAAGGGTTAAAGGGTTAGTTCACCCAAAAATGAAAATTCTGTCATTTATTACTCACCCTCATGTCGTTTCACACCCGTAAGACCTTCGTCAATCTTCGGAATACAAATTAAGATATTTTAGTTGAAATCCAATGGCTCTGTGAGGCCTTCATAAGCAGCAATGACATTTCCTGAAGCAGTGTTTTGAAAACGGCCATCACTAAATAAGTTGTTATTTAGTTTTTTTTTTGGCGCTCCAAAAATATTCTCGTTGCTTTATATTAATATTGAACCACTCTACTCACATGAACTGATTTAAATATATTTTTAGTACATTAATGGATCTTGAGAGAGGAAGTGTCATTGCTCCCTATGAAGTTCGTTTTGGCCTGATTTTGTTCGAAATGACGTCACATCAGTTCGTTCTTCGATTTCGTTTGAAGTATACCGGGAACTTTATGTACCTATCGCTGCATTTGCCACTGTACCCATCTGAAATAAACATGTTTACTCCAGAGGGAGAAACTGCCACTAAATATTTCACAGTGTTGTTGGCATAGTAGTGACTGAATGATGCACTTCTATGGTCCAGGTTTTTGGCTTTCTGCAAGACAATCAATTACACAGGTTGTGTTTGAAAAGTGTTCTTTAAATGCTTGTGGCGACATCGCTTTGATTGTTTCATGGCCACATATTATGCAATCCCTCAAGGTTAAATCAGAAGATTTTTTGTAAAAATGTTTCTGTAACAGCTGCCAAAAAATAGTTATATAGCTCCACTGTGGTTTTTAACAAATTTAAAAAAAAAAAAAAAAACTTTTCAAAACATCCCTTCTTCTGTTTTTTTTCACAAGTCACACCCTGTATATACTGGTAAACAATGACTTTTAATGTGTTTCAATTCGGACACATGAATGAACTCATAACCTTTTAAACATTGTTTGTACCATATTTGTCACTGTTTTAATTTTAATATATAAAAATTATCTGATAAAATAGTTGGATTTCTATGCACTTCTGTGATTGTAGACAATGCATGACTTTTATTTTGAAGTGGCGACATGACGTCATAAGACTGTGCCGCGCTCCTACATCTGCTGTGATTCTGCTGAATAAAGGTTTGTTTTAAGAATTTAAACTGTTTTAATCGACAGAAACAGTTTTGTAGTTTTAATAGTTTTACAAGCGATGTGAAATGAGTTTATTTACTATTTAATGTAACATTGTGATTCTTTATCTAACTGTAATGAGGGATATTTGTGTGAGTAAAGCTCATATCCACTGATGAGAAACAGTAAACCTGCGTCTCATTTCTCTCTCTATAATTCATCAATCAGTTTATCATGAACACGAGTTCAGTCTCTGGAGAGTCATGATGGAGAAACTGAACTTTTCAACTCCGAGTCAATTGAATCAAACACTTTGAGAAATGATTCAGTGAATCGCGACTCGTGCTGCTCAAACAGTGAACATGAACGAGAACAACAAACACTAACAAACTAACTAATCACGTTTTCATCAAAGAGTAATCATTTAAATATAATCTATAATCCTTTAAATACCAAATGTAGACAATAAATGTCTAAATATAAAGTTTATTAATTTGCAGCGTTAGTTTTGAGTGTTTTTTGGTGTCTAAACAGGTCATTGAAGACTATAACTTTAATTCTCTTCTTAAAGATGGCGTTTATTAAAGAGGAGACTGAAGACCTGAAGATTGAAGAAACATTCAGTGTGAAACATGAAGATACTGAGGAACAAACAGGTTGGTTTTATTCTCACAGCTGAACTCATTTGATCCTTATTAAAAATAATGATCAAATATCATTGGAAATCATTTAAATCATCTCTCTCTCGACACACTGATCTCATGTTGTATTTCTGCACAGACACATTTCAGTACATTCACACTGTTTTACACACATTCAGGATAATGTTTGGATTTGTCCTGTGTATGTTTCTGTGTACTTCAGTATATATGCAGGTCAAGGCAGTTGGTTTATGGGTTTTTAAGCTTCTCAATGTGGTCCTGTTCAGTATCGTAACTGGACTGGTCTAAAATGTAAACAAGCTCTTTTCTGTTGCCACACTATACTCTGTGAATTCTCAAACAAGTTTTGCTGTTTTTTTTTGTGTGTGTGTGGGTGCTTTAGTGTACATAAATATATGAATTATTTGGACTCATAGCATTTGGTGATTTGGTGTCCTTTTGGACTTGGATAAAGTTGGTTTTATATTCGCACATTCGGACATCTGTATTCAATAGCCTTGTTAATCACACTACATTGGACATTCACAAGTAAATATGTCATTAAAACAATACTTGCCTATTTTGATCG
Source organism: Chanodichthys erythropterus (assembly GCF_024489055.1). Taxonomy (NCBI): domain Eukaryota; kingdom Metazoa; phylum Chordata; class Actinopteri; order Cypriniformes; family Xenocyprididae; genus Chanodichthys; species Chanodichthys erythropterus. The sequence continues at coordinate 70,413,370 of NC_090223.1, read as the reverse complement.
ACTGTGAAAAATGTTGTAAGTTGACAATCGTTGGTTGTCAATATCATGTCGCTGCTTAAAATTGGCAAACATTAATTTATTACACATTTATTGGAAAGTCTGAATTTATCAGAAGTCTGAATGTGCGAATATAAAACCAACTTTACCCAACTGTCCTTTTGGAGTCTGCAAGTGTCCTCTTTTTGAAAAGGCCTAAATTTACCTTAAAAAGATGAAAAATACAGTTTTGTGAGAATCACACTTCAATTTGATGTATGCTTAATTTCACAATAAGTGTGAGATTAATCGTGATTAATTGCGATTAAAATTTAATCTATTGACAGCTATAATTTTGATGTTAAATCCACTATTGTATTATATATAATTGTTCTAAACACAGTATTTAGTTTAATTACATCAGAAGTAACTGTAATTAAATTACAGAAAAAATAGGAGTAATGGATAATTTGACATGGTTTAGTGTAACTTTTACCAGGTTTGGTTAGTGGTGTCTAAAATGCATCTTTACGCACAACTGCCAGCCAACATGAAGAGTTTCTTGAGACTCCAGAGGCACCAGCAGCTTCAAATACCTGTTTGCTGCTCAACACTGGCTTTTTTATAGCTGCCCTTTTAATACAATTCATTTTTTAATTTTCGGCCTTTATCTGACCGAGTTCTGCTGTGCTCTAAATCACTCACAAATCTTATGATAATTCGATAATCTCCATTCAGTTTCACACAATGTTAGTTGTTTTCATGCCTTTTGCACAACATTGCACCATTTCATGCTTTTCATCTTCAGAAATCTCTTTCTTCCTCCCCATATTGCACGAGAACTGTGACTTGCTTAATAATGTGGAACAACCTCTAAGTAGGGTTTCCATAGATCTGGCAAATTATTTTGTCTGAGATTGATACCAGTTATCTAAAAAGACATGGATAAATAAACAAACACACATTTTCTTAGAAAAACTAAAATCTGAATGTTTATTGTACTGAAATCTTACTGATATGTCACTTGCATAATAATTTGGAACGCAGTGTATGTACATTTGCCGACTCCATTTATTTATTTTTTCAAATAAATGACGGCTGTTAACAGCGACGCAAAGAATTGTGGGCTATCTGCAGCAGCGAAGGATACACCTCATGCATCCTCCGAATTCCTGCGAAAGAAGGACGCATTCCAAGGTCACGTTCGGAGAGTCCTACTTTTCTGAAACGATACAACCTCAATGAAGTATGCAACCTTCGAATGCGACCTCCGGAGGATGCACAGCTTCTCTCTCAGCCACTTCCTTTTTCCTGGTGGCTTTATCTGGTCTCCCCATGTCAATTACTGCAATGAGACACAGGTGTTTATCATTTGCACTTGACCTACTTACGGACGGCTCGTCTCCTTCCTCTCTCTCCCGCTGCTGAACCACGCCCCCCTTGCCACACACCCGCTCTTCTCTGATTGCTCCACACCAATCTTTTGACTTGAGGGAGGGATTCTAACAGACCAATCACAGCACTTGTGGTCTGTGTAGAATTGATGCGTTACATTATAGCACAGAGATGTTGCACATCAGGCTACACGTGGTACTCGCAGCCTACAGCGTACACGTGACGCAGAAATATAATTTGGCCTTAAGTCTTCAGGAATGCTTGAAAATTACAGGCAGGTGTATTTGATTAGGGATGAAAGACAGTGGTCCTCCAGTACCAAACCTGCCCATCCCTGATCCATAGGATTGGATAAGGTAGGATAGGATAGGGTATAGAACATACATGTTGTTGGTTTTGATGCTTTAAATGTCTAAATTTTTATATGTCTATTTTTGTCCTAGACCTAATGTCACTGGAAGAAGCTAGTCATGAGCCTAATGAAAGGGAAGAAGAGAAAGAATATTACGATGAACATCATGATTTCATGAATGGGGAAAGATCAACACAGGTTTCCCCACAAAAAGGAGTTCAAAAGACAGGAACTAAGACTGTCACACACAAAAAACACCTTAAAGTCCACATGAGAATTCACACTGGAGGGAAACCATTCACCTGCCAACAATGTGGAAAGAGTTTCAGTCATAAAGGAAGCCTTAAAATCCACATGAGAATCCATACTAAAGAAAAGCCTTTCACCTGCAAACAATGTGGGAAGGGTTTCAGTCATAAAGGAAGCCTTATAGGCCACATGAGAATTCACACTGGAGAAAAGCCATTCACCTGCCAACAATGTGGACAGAGTTTCAGTCAAAAGGGAAGCCTTAAAATCCACATGAGAATCCATACTAGAGAAAAGCCTTTCACCTGCAAACAATGTGGGAAGGGTTTCAGTCATAAAGGAAGCCTTATAGGCCACATGAGAATTCACACTGGAGAAAAGCCATTCACCTGCCAACAATGTGGACAGAGTTTCAGTCAAAAGGGAAGCCTTAAAATCCACATGAGAATCCATACTAGAGAAAAGCCTTTCACCTGCAAACAATGTGGACAGAGTTTCAGTCAAAAGGGAAGCCTTACAGCCCACATGAAAATTCACACTGGAGAAAAGCTTTACACCTGCCAAGAGTGTGGAAAGAGTTTCAGTGAGAAAGGAAACCTTACAGTCCACATGAGAATTCACACTGGAGAAAAGCCTTACACCTGTCAACAGTGTGGAAAGAGTTTCAGTCGAAAAGGACACCTTATGGACCACATGAGCACTCACACTGGAGAAAAGCCTTACACCTGCACTCTGTGCGGGAATGGCTTCACACGGGAAGGAAGCCTTAGGGAACACAGGAGAATTCACATTAAAGAGAAGCCATTTACATGTGATCAGTGTGGAAAGAGTTTCATATATAAAGGTAACCTTAAGGTCCACATGAGAATTCACTTGAAAGAGAACTGAACTTTTTGAAGTTGTTGCTGTGGAAAGAGCAGATGTGTAAAGAGTACCTGAAAACAATTCTTGAGTAAAAGTACAGAGTAAAAATTACTCCATTACAAGTTACCATTTCTAAGACAACTTGAGTAAAAGTCTTGGAGTATCTGATATTAACTGTACTTAAGTATTTTACTCATGCTGAATTTAGGCTCAAAGATGCACTAGTCCAGAAATGCCAGTGAAAATAAGAAAAAAAAAATTTGATTAATGGAAATCATGTTTATTTTCTAAAATCGAAATAAAATTGAACAGCTCAATATTTGTTGACACAACAGCCTCTTAAATGTTAAAAGTGTAAAACTCTTGCAGTTCTCAAAGCTTACACTACGTCCCATGTCTTCTCTTTTCAGCTTATGGAAAAAGTGTAATTGACACGATGCCAGTTTACACCTTCTTCGTAACTTGAATAAGGAAGGCGGTCTGGTGGAAGCTCAATATTTGACTTCATAACTTGTTTAAATAGTTGCATATAAATGCATATAAAAATGCAGAATCAAATTAATCGAATCGCATCGAATTTTAATGTGAATCGTCTCGAATAGAATTGTTCTGAATTTGATAAAAATAATTTGAGAACAAAACGAACACCTGTGATTCCTGAATCGAATCGATTCAGAGCCCTAATATTCACCTTTAAGGCTGGTTCACACTGTGTGATTTTGGATTTTGCAAATCCTAAAAGATTCCTATAATCCTAGCCTAAAATCTGTTGTCTTTGATCACTAGTTTGACATGTTCACCGACAGCCGGTTAATGACCGTCGCGATCAAATTTTACCTCCGACGAAATTCTGGCAGTGTCAGAAGATTTGGCCCACAATCCTCCCGTGTGACTTCTCCTACGACGAACGTCAAATTGTCTTCATTTTTCAAGACAAGCCATGATCAAAATTAATGATGGAGATGTCGTTGTTAGCCACCATTTCAGTCCCGCGTGTAACGCAGCTCACTGTCATCAAATGTGTGTGTTTTGATGATGTAAAACTCCGGATACGTTTTCATGTGTGCGTCCGTTTTTAACGCGTTTTGACTGTCGTGCAGTCTGACATTAATGACAGCTGAGATCCCACAGTGTGATATGAGGTTCATGTTCGTACAGTCTGACAAGTAACCATCGCAAAGGACTATTATAAATCGCACAGTGTGAACCCGGCTTTAATTCAAATATTAAAAATGTCTTAAAGATTTTGTAAGCATATTGTGTAGTTTTGCTTGGAGTCAATTGTTTTATTTGTGTTTAATTGTGTGATATCATTTTAGGCCAGGCTGTCATACAAAGAAATTATGAGCACATGCAAAACCGAGAGAGGACCAAAGAAAGAATAACTGATTACGTTGCAATTCAATTTATGCTTACCACCCCCCCGATCATTAGTAGACGAAGAAGACAGATAACTGTTTACACCTCTGGGGCCTGATGAATAAACATTGCATACGCACAAAAAAAGGCATTAAATGATTAGTTCACTTTTAAGTAAACTTTCCTGATAATTTACTCACCCCCATGTCATCCAAGATGTCCATGTCTTTCTTTCTTCGGTTGAAAAGAAATTAAAGTTTTTGATGAAAACATTTCAGGATTATTCTCCTTATAGTGGAGTTCAATGGGCACCAAATGATTGAAGGTCAAAATTAGTTTCACTGCAGCTTCAAATTGTTCAACATGATCCCAGATGAGAAATAAGAGTCTTATCTAGTGAAACCATCGCTCATTTTCTGAAAAAAATTGAAAATGATGTAAGTTTTAACCAGAAATGTTTATCTTGAACTAGCTCTCTTCTTCTTCTTTATTAGAATTCCAGCAGTGTAGATTCTGCTAAGTGTATTACTGCCCTGAACTGTTTGGTGCCCATTGAAGTCCACTATAAGGAAAAAAATCCTGGAATGTTTTCATTAAAAACTTTAATTTCGTTTTGACTGAAGAAAGAAAGACATGGACATCTTGGATGACACAGGGGTGAGTAAATTATCAGGAAAATTTTATTTGAAAGTGAACTAATCCTTTAAAATGTGGGTATGCATTTTCCACACATATATCAGGATTTATAAAAAATAAATTTGTGCGCACCATACGCATACTCTTAACTGTGCGTAAGCAAAGCAATGAAGTAAAACAGAATGATTTTAAATGGTTTTACCTCTGATATACACATCTGGATTAAATATGCCACTCTCAACTTTATTTCTAGAGCATTTTCAGAAACCACAGTGGGTATCAAAGTGCTGTACATGAAAATAGCAAAAAATAAACAAATACATTCAGTTTACAACACATTAAAAGCTATGGAAAATAAATACGTTTTTAACACCCACTGAAATGACCCTAGAGGAACCACCAGACAAGACTGATCATTGGAGCGAAGAGATCTCAAAGGTTTATGTAAACTATTTAAATCAGAAATATACTCTGGTGCCAAGCCATGGAGAGATTTGTAAACATACAATAAATAAATCAGTGTACCGAATCATGATTCAGATCACATGTCAAACTGCTAACAGCTGAAATCACGTGACTTTGGTGCTCCGAACAGCAGATTCGATACACTGATGCACTGTGATCCGATTCTTCCTGGAACATTGTTTTGAAATCAGCCATCACTAAATAAGTTGTTATTTTGGTTTTTTTGGTGCTCCGAAAATATTCTCGTCGCTTTATAATATTAATATTGAACCACTGTACTCACATGAACTGATTTAGATGTGTTTTTAGTACCTTTATGGATCTTGAGAGAGGAAATGTCCATTGCTCCCTATGGAGGCCTCACAGAGCCATCGGATTTCCACTAAAATATCTTAATTTGTGTTCCGAAAATTAACGAAGGTCTTACTTAGGGTAAGTAATAAATGACAGAATTTTCTTTTTTAGGTGTACTAACCAGTTAAAAGCCTAGCTGCAGAGTTCTGAACCAGCTGCAGGTGAGAGAGGGAGGCCTGACTCACACCCAGATACAAAGAGTTACAATAATCCAAACAAGAAAGACACAAAGGCACGAACAACCTTCACCAAATCATTGAAAGAGAGGCTGGACATCAACTTGACTAGAGATCTAGATTTGATGATCAAATTTAAGCTCAGTCAAAAATAAAGATTTTTCACAAAGGAAAGTTTTTCCCCAGGAAGCAATAACAGGTTTTTATTAGAATCCATATCACATCCTCAGACAACAGACTTGTCTTCATTCAGTTGGAGAAAGTTGTTTGCCAACCAACACTTCACATCAGCCAAACAGTTAAAGAAAGACTCGAGAAGATAGCTCCCCATGTTTCATAGAGAAGTAAATTGGGGAATCATCAGCATACAGATGGTAATTTATACTGTGCTTATCAAAAATCTTAACATGATCGACCGTATTTAAAGCAGGACTGAGATCTAACAATAGAAGAACAGGACTACCTGAATCTACATCTAATAAAATATAATTTGAAACCCTCAATAGAGCAGACTCTGTGCTATGACCAGCTCTGAAGCCTGATTGAAATCTATCAAGATATTATTTCTAACATTCAGTTGTACAAATACCGTTTTCTCTAATGTCTTTGAAATGAAAGATCATTTTGAAATAGGACGAAAGTTATTCATGTTAGAGGCATCAAGATTCACAACTATTGACAAATGATAACACACTTGGACTAATTGAGTTCACCACCTCCTAACTAAAGCAGATGAGATAACATCACATGAGGAACAAGTAGGCTTCATATGTGCAACTATGTCTTGAAGTTGTGACAGAGACACAGGAATAAAATATTTTTTCAAAGGAGCAACAAAAGTAGCAGGATCATTACTAACAGATGAAATCCAAGAGCGAATTCCAACAATCTTACCAGTAAAAATGTTCACTTTTCACATGTGTCCACAGAAAAAGAAATTGAAGGAGGGACAACTGGTTGAAGTACTGTAATAGTAGAAAAGAGTATTTTTGAATGACAATTCTTTGAAGTAATGTAAAAAAAACTGTGTGATCTAGCTAATTTAACTACTTTTTGAAACTTCGTCAAACAATCTCTCAAAGATTCATATGAGACTTGTAATTTATCTTTGAGCCATTAACGGTCAGCCCTCCTGCACTCTTTCCTAAGAGTATTGCTATTGCTGTTCAACCAGGGCTGAGTCTTGCCTTTCTTCTTCCTAGTTTTCAAAGGAGCCACAGAATTCAAAACATCAGAACATGAAGAGTTAAACTGGATAATCAACTCCTCAGGTCCCATACCAGAACAAGGACTGAAAAACATCTAGCACCTGAGATTCAACAGCAACCAAACCATCATTAGCCTGACCATTATAAGAAAAAGTAGGGTTAAACAAAACAGTCTTGTGCTCAGAAAATACAGTGTCAGCAATTTGCACACTGCCAACAGAAAAACCAAGTGTTAACTCTATATCGAGAGTATGACCACGTTCATGTGTAGGGCCTAAAACACACTGATAGACCAAATGACTCTAATAGATGATTAAACTCTGGTCTGGAAGAACAACACACGTGAACATTAAAATCCCCCAAAATAAATATTATCTGTAAAAAAATCACTTATACAATCTTTATGATGTGGGATCTGTAAATAAGAGTACACAACACAGATTTAAAAGAATTCAACATAATTAACTGAACCTCAAATGTTGAGTAAGTCTCAGTAGATAGAAGTCTGCATTTAAACTTACTTTTAAAAATAACAGAGATCTTGCACTGATCAACACCATTGTCACTGAAGTAGAGTCAGAAGAAAGTTGAGAAGATGAACCGCAAGTTCAGGGGTGTAGAATACGTAAGAAAACTTTTTATAAAAAGTTGTTCATGACCTGTTGGGGTTTTAATGGAGCAATGTATATAAATGCAGAATGATTTAAAATTCAAAGAGACAGAATAGTCTATACATGACATTAATGTTTCCATGGCAATCAGTCACTCACTTGTCACGTCACGACACGCCCGCAGTCGCACCCGCGGTCCCGCGCTAACTGTATTCAACATTCATAGAGGTCAAGAAGAGTTCGAAAGCGGCAAAAAACTCTCCACTCCTTTTTTTCTGAAAAAGTCAAGCATTATAAGTTGGCATGTGGTATCCAAATTGTGTTGCACAATGTTGAGTAACTCTGCCTATTGCTCTTGTTGAATAATTAGCCAGTTTTGATGGAAATTATATGGAAAAAATTAGCTGCCCGGACAAACTTACATTATTTTTATTGTATTTTCCGTATGTCTTTTGTAACGTCCTTAATTTTAACAAATATGTTAACAAAACCCTTCAAATAAGAATAAACCCAGCAAACACAAATGTTCCCCTAACGTTCCAATATGGTTCCTGTTTGGTTATTTTTTGGGGGAACCAAATAAGAACGTTCTCTATTGGTTCTTTTTTTGCAACCTAAAGAGAACATTCCCTGCAGGTTATTTTTGGGTAGTATTTCTGTCAATATTGGTAAATTTCATCTTCTGTACTATTGACCTGTGGCATTCCTCAGGGCTCCACATTAGCTCCCTTGTTATTTTCTCTACATATGCTCCCTCTTGGTACTATCTTTGAAAAATATGGCCTAAATTATCATTGTTATGGAGACAAATATATAGGTGCTGGTCATATAATTAGAATATCGTGAAAAAGTTATTTTTTTTTATTGTAAATTATTTTTAAAAATATAACTTTCATATATTCTAGATTCCCTACATGTAAAGTAAAACATTTCAAAAGTTTTTTTTTTTAATTTTGATGAGAGCGTACAGCTCATGAAAGTCCAAAATCCAGTATCTTAAAATATTAGAATATTTCATAAGATCAATCAAAAAATGGATTTGCAAAACAGAAAAGTTCAAGTTCTTTAAAGTATGTTCATTTGTGCACTCAATACTTGGTTGGCAGCACATATTACAGCAAATGACTTGCTCCTAGCACAAATTACAGCATCAGTGAAGTGTGGCATGGAAGTGATCAGCCTGTGGCACTGCTGAGGCACTATTGAGCCTTCAGATCATCTGTATATTGTTGGATCGACTGTTTCTCATTGAAAATATCCCATAGATTCAGGGGTCAGGCATGTTGGCTGGCCAATAAAGCACAGTAATATCATGGTCAGCAAACCACTTGGAACAGGGCACTGTGGGCAGGTGCTAAAGTCCTGCTGGAAAAAGAAATCAGCATCTCCATAAAACTTGTCAGCAGATGGAAGCATAAAGTGCCCCCCCCCCCCCTTCTGTTTCAGAAGTGTCTTGGTAGTCCTTTTCCTGAAGATGTCCAAGTGTGGTGGCTCTTGATGCGCTGACTCCGGCTTCATTCAACTCACTGTGAAGCTCTCCCAAGTGTTTGAATCAGCTTTACTTGACAGTATTCTCAGGCTTGTGGTCATCCCTGTTGCTTGTGCACCTTTGCCTACCCAATTTCTTCCTTCCAGTCAACTTTGCATTTAATATGCTTTGATATTTCACTCTGTAAACAGCCAACCCATTCAGTAATGACCTTCTATGACTTTCTCTCTTTGTGGAGGGTGTCAATGATTGTCTCCTGGACCATTGCCAAGTCAGCAGTCTTCCCCATTAGTGTGGTTTCAAAGAACAAGAGATACCCGGAATTTATACTGTAGGGATGGTCATTTAATAAAACTCAAATGTAAATATTCTAATATTTTGAGATACTGGATTTTGGACTTTCATTAGCTGTACGCTCTAATCAACAAATTAAAAAAAAAAAAAACGTTTGAAATGTTTTACTTTACATGTAGGGAATCTAGTATAAATGAAAGTTTCATTTTTAGAATAATTTACAATAAAAAAAATGAACTTTTTCACAATATTCTAATTATATGACCAGCACCTGTATAGCATTATTCTAGTTTATTTATATATTTTAATCTTACAAAATGCACATACTGTGTCTTTAATTAAAAACTTTCCATTTCCTCTACTGTACAAATTATAAAAGTATTATATTATAAAATTTTGCCAAATCTTTCTCCAAGGCCAGTGATCTCCTCCATAGTCATATGTGAGTTCCTCTCCAGGAATGATATCTCTTGCAGCGAACAGGCACAAACGGGGGTTTCCCTCAACAATAATCCTTTTCATTGTACAAATTGGGTTTATGTGATCATTATTTATAAGGCGGCCAAGGGAGCCATCCTCATGAGTTGCATCAATGCTTCAGGAAACAAAAATTGATCATTTAGCCTAACAAACCACAACAAGACAAATTTGGATTTGAACAAAATGAAAATTACTTGATTGATGGTTAGCCAAATGTAAACAACTTTTATGCTTTGTAATAGTTTAACCAATGTATTCAACATTCTTTCATAGCTCATGCTTATTTCTTTCATTAATTTACAGATACTATCACAAAGAGCAATTTAAAACTGCTAAAACAAACAAAAAAACACATATCCTTTATATTCCAATGGACCCAGATCCCATAAAATAATTGTGGTTACTTATTTAGTATTTTTAAACCACTTAAATCATAGTTAAAACGTATGTGACTACTGTATATTTAACATTTATAATGTTACCAATTAAGAAACGAGTCCTGCTAGCAATACTAGTGTTAACAAAAATAAGAAATCATTCACTGCCTTGTTTATTCATGGCCATGATTTCCTATTTTTTTCCCTGGTTTTAGCAGTTTCATAATTAATTCGTGGAAGTCTTCCTTTCTGTGTGTAGAGGTGCAGTTCCGTGACCAGGCTACAGGGGCGCTGTACGGCAGCGCAGCCACACACACTCACACACAGAAATCCAGTTTTTGTTCAAGGAGGGGATCAAGAAAAAAAACTGCTTATCAGCACCGCCTCCTGAGCCGATGGGGACCGGGGATTTGGTCCCCACTATGTTTTTGGTCCCCACTATGTGAGTGTGCTAACGTGTTGAGGACCCCACTATGTAATAAAAACAAACACACACACAAACACACACACACACACACACACACAAAAGGGACACTTTACCATAAGCATAAAAATCCCACAGTCATTTCCACAGATCTGGCATGGCAAGCCCTATAATCAACCAAAAAAATAAGGTAAGATTAGTTATACATGAAACATGACTGGTAGATCAAAGCTACAGTCTTCTCTGTCACATGTCTTATATATGAAATGCCGATTACAGGCAATCATATTTCATTGTAATATCAAATTATGCAATATATTATTCACCACAATATCATGCCCAGTCTTCTCAGTCCAGATCCCTGGATTAATTTTCTGAGCAAGATCTCTATACAAGAAAAAATATAAATAATTTGAAACAGATAGATGTGACAACCACTGAGACATTATCAGCTGAAACATATCAGTACAGGCTATAGGAACGTAGCCAAAATGTAAATTGCTATATGAACATTACAAACAGTAAGCCTCAAATGTGGACCTAAATATGGCTCTGTACTCAGCATCACCAAACCCAGACTCATGCAATGTGTACTGCGAGTCTAAAAAGAGGATCTCTCTCAGGAGTGGCTTCATGATCTATATATAATATGATAA